>NC_051160.1:180961298-181261298 GCF_013339745.2 Dermacentor silvarum | reverse complement strand
TTGGACAAGTGGACTTGTCTTCTTCAAGACGACATATCGTACGATACTGGTACTTATAAGTACGAAAGTGGTACTTATAAGCGTCTCGTTTTCGTTCGAGCTACTTCGAGTAGCAATATCATGAAGCCAAAAAACAAAGAAGCCAAAGCAATTCCAGCAGAAAATAACTTGAATAATGTGAGCCTTCTAACCGTTCAATGAGCTTGGTTAGCCGTAGAAATGTTTCTAGCTTAAATAAACCTTTCTATCTCTGACCGTATGCTAAGTAAAGCATTGACCGCCAAGTACAACAGTGCTGCATGTACAGCACACCACTGTGCTAAATCCTTGTAGAATGTGAATAAATAAGAAGGTTACACTGGTTGCACGCTTAGTGGAGCCTTTATTTCGCACAGAAATGAGACCACGAGCCTGAAAAGCCATATTAAAATGTACACGTGCATCCACATTTTGTTTTGTCGTGATAAATCAAACGCATGCTTTCAGCAAACGGCTTTCTTTAATGTTAAGCAACCACAAACACTGCTTTGCTGAAAAATAAATAGTGGGGAGAATGGCTGACTAAACTTGCATAGTGTATCTCACCCTACACAGTCAGAGAGTCAAGTTAACATCTCGGACAACGCAGGGAACACGCAAAGCACACCCACTTGGATGCACAAATGCATAAAAACACACCGAAAATCATCTCGATGAAGTTATTATTTTTTTTGTTTGCACAGCCAAGTGCCAATACAGTCGGCTGCAGAATCATGCATGGTGGCAGAGCCCCAGTCAGGATTGTGCAGAAACTACATGGCGCAGCATTCCCATTATGGTTAGGGTGCCTTAATATCACCTCTCTTCATTCAAAGCGGAGACACCTTTGCTAATGCAAATAAGCAAGCTCTTTTCTAGAACGAGACACACACAGAACGCTTACACAAAAGCCACGATATTGAGTAGACAACTCTTCAAAAATACCACGTGTGCTTTGATCTCGGTAATATCTCGTCTTAACCACGGGTAGCGCAGTGCAAGGCACAATTCCCGCCAGAATTTGTCATCAAGCCATTTGGCTGTTCTCGCAGGCAGTTGTTCCTAATAATATTTTTTGTGGACGTCTACCCCTTGCCTTGCATTGACGACGTCCTCGATTGTCTCCATGGTGCCAACCACTTTTCATCAATAGACCTTCGGTCTGGTTATTGGCAAATTTCTGTGGATGAAAAAGACCAAGAGAAGACCGCGTTCGTCACCACTGATGGTCTATATTATTTCAATGTTATGCCATTTGGTCTACGCAACGGCCCAGCCACGTTCGAACGTATGGTGTACTCTTCGCTTCAAGGTTTCATATGGTCAACACGCCTCTGCCACCTAGACGAAGTTCTAATATTTTCGCCTACATTTGAGACACACATTGAGCGCTTATCAGCTGTTCTTCAGATCTACCGTGAGTCTGGGCTCCAACTAAATACCTCCAAATGTCACTTCGGTCGTCGGCAGGTTACAGTGGGCCACCTCGTCGACGCTTCCTGTATTCAACCAGAAGCGGAGAACATTCGTGCTGTCACGTCTTTTCCTGTACCTCAGTCTGTCAAAGACGTCCGAAGTTTTGTAGGACTCTGCTCCTACTTCCGACGGTTCGTTTAAGACTTCGCAGCGATTGCCCGACCACTTACTGATCTTGTGAAGAAGGACGCGCCGTTTACGCGGGGTCATGCTAAAACTGCCGCGTTTGCCCACCTGACCAACATTCTCACCACGGCACCTATATTGGCCCACTTTGACCCGTCCTCTCCTACAGAGGTCAGTACCGATGCCAGTGGTCACAGTATCGCAGCCGTCTTAGCCCAACGCCAACAGGGACAATATCGTGTTATCGCCTACGCTAGCCGCCTCCTCACAGCAGCGGAGCGCAACTATTCCAGTACAGATCGTGAATGCCTGGCTCTTTTCTGGGTGGTTTACAAATTCCGCCCGTACTTGCACGGCATGCACTTCTCTGTATTTACGGACCACCACGCGTCCTGCTGGCTTTCCTCACTCAAGGATGCTACCAGCCGGCCTGGTCGCTGAGTTCTGCGGCTGCAAGAATATTGCTTTCTAGTAATGTACAAGTTAGGCAGCCTACATCATGCCGTAGACGGTTTATCACGCTATCTACTGGACGAACCACCCGCCGACCATGACACCGATGCCTACGCTTGCGTTTTCTCAGTTTCTCAGCTGCTACACTGTAATGACAGGTTCTTTTCTTTAAAGGTTTAGGCGGTTCTCTGAGGCGGAGCCTCCCAGAACCCTATTGAGCACAAAGCCGTTTGTTGGAAAACACACACAAACTTTTAATAAAACTAAAAACGAGAATAAAGAACCATAAAGTAAACATGCAAAAAGACATTACGGCAACAAAGAAATTTAGGGCTATAGTATGGCGTTAATAACAGGAAAGTTCGGGCAGGAAGCGGGCGTTTGCGCGCACAACAGTCTCGACGCGGAGAAGAGGAGACGATACGGCGCAAGAAGCGGCGTTGATTTCACCAATGGTCGGGGTGTCTGATCGTTGACCGGGCGACCAGAGTGTGGCAGCTCTGGCTTGGAGGGAGAAGACGGGCGGCTCGGCAGCACGGGCAGATGGCGGCGGCGTTCTGGCCGTGCAGTTGGTTGTGGATCTCAGGCCCGTAGCCCGACAGCTCACGTTCTGCCCACGGGAGCAGACGCCCGTCGGCCTCGGGCAGCAGTTCACGATCGGGCAGAGTGGCGACGCCCAGGAGCGGGTCGGCAGGAGGCCCCGGTCGGGTGAAGTCCTGGTGGCTCGACGGCCATCTTCAACCACCGGTCCGGTGGCCGACCTCCTCCTTGCGTCGCTTCCTGGAATTCTCACCTTCTTCTGCCAGCGCGGCTCGCTTTTCTGCCGCTCTGGCCGATTCGTCGTTTGCCCATTGGCTACTCGAGGCTCCGTGTTCTCTTATGCGCCGGACGCGTCGGACGCTCTTCGACGTTGTCGTTTTCCATCAGCATGGAATTCGCCTCGGCGCGCGTACTACTTGTCGTCTGGTTCTTGTCTTCAACCGCCGCACCATGTCGCGCACTCCGCACAACACATACTCGTCGCTGACGAGCAACACCGTGATGCCACCTTGCGCGCCCTCATTGATCGCTAGGAATGTTCGCCTTCTGATTCGTCCCTTCACATGTTTTTTCTCCGGGATGGTACCGCCACAACGTACGCCCTGACGGTCCTGCCCTACGCCTCGTCATTCCAAAGCACCTCCGGTCAGCTGTTCTCCAAGAACTTCACGATTTACCAGCGGCAGGCAACGTCGGCGTCTCCCGCACCTACAACCGGATTCGCCGACGCTATTTTAGGAGCGAAGCGCCTTAGGGCCGAGCCTTGTCCTCCCCCCCCCCCCTCATCGTCGTCGTCGTTGTCCGTAGCTCTGGTTTGCATGGAGTCCGCTAGGGGCGCTGCGGTGCACAAAGGCGTTCGTTCCCGACGCGCGCTCTCTTTCTATATTCAGCCATGGATGATAACGGTTGCTTCTGATAACGGCGCGCCCGCTATGGATGAAAAGGCGAGAGTGGCGGCTAAACTGCAAGCGGAGTCGAGGGCTCGCAAAGCTGCTGCAGCACGGCGACGCAGACAACAAGCGGACCGGGACTCTAGGGCGCGGGAAGCTGCGGCAAAACAGCAACGCCGGGAAGCGGACCCGGAGCTGAGGGCTCGCGAAGCTGCAGCACCACGGCAACACCGGCATGCGGACCCGGAGCTGAGGGCTCGCAAAGCTGCAGCAGTACGGCAACGCCGGCAAGCGGACCCGGAGCTGAGAGCTCGCGAAGCTTGCGCTTGAAGCGAGCATCGACGCCACCAACCTCAGGTAGGGAACGCTTCCGGCGTTTTGCCGCCGCTTCCCGCGCTCTCGCCGCTTCTGGGTGCGCTTGCCAGCGTCGGGGGATTCACGATTAACCGAAATGATCCCCCGGTGCCTCGCCCACTCATCATCATTCACTTCGTGGACATGCGGTAATTTTTTTTGGCAAAGCCTTTTCCACTCCGCCCGGAAATACGTGGCGGCGTGTGAGAAATGCCAGCGCCGCAAAATACCATCGACGCTCCCTGCCGGGCGCCTTCAACCGCTCGACATTCCTTCAGAGCCGATCTTTCGCGTTGGCTTGGACTTCCTTGGCCCTTTCCCTCTATCAACGTCTGGCAACAAGTGGGTCGCTGTGGCGACAGATTACGCCACGCGCTAAACCATCACCAGAGCGCTTCCAATAAGCTGCGCCACAGGTGTCGCCGATTTTCTTTTACGCGAAGCGATTCTGCAGCATGGATCTCCACACCAACTGCTCACTGACCGTAGTCCGACATCCCTTTCTAAAGTCTTCGTCGACATCCTACAGTCCTGCTCAACCAGGCACAAACTGACTACGTCTTATCATCCACAGACTAATGGTCTCATGTGGAGCGTCTGAATCGAACCCTGACAGACATGCTTGCAAAGCATGTGTCGTCCGACCATACTGATTGGGACCTTGCCCTACCCTATGTCACATTTGCATATAATTCTTCGCGTCACGACACGGCCGGTTATTCCCCGTTCTTGCTGTTGTTCGGCCGAGAACCCACATTGCTACTGGACACATCCCTTCCATCCGCCGCAGCAGAGACCAGCGAATATGCACTTCACGCCGTCACCAGGGCAGCCCAAGAACGCGAAATTGCCCGCGCTCCAGTGTTGCTAGGTTTGGCTATATATAGCCAAATTGGGCTACAGGAAAAAATTTTGGCGTCGACTTGGACGAGTTGGCTATGTGGCTACATTTGGGCTACTGAAAATCTGCGATTTGGCTTTACTTGGGCTATAAGTGGCACCCTAATCCACGCTCCAGAGAGAGAGAAGGATGTTTATTAAATTTTTTTAAATGTACATGTATTAAAAGGCAACCCCAGTGGTTTTCCCGGTGAGGTGCCTAGATTAGGTTAATTGTTTCGCTCCTTATAAGGTAGATAATCCACGCTCCAGAGGTGGGTCTGATCGTGTAGAAGCAAATCTCGAAGGCCATGTTTTAGCTGACTGTGCCGGCCGCGTGGCTGTGCGTGTGTGCGTGCACGAAGTGACCCCCACTTCCCTTCCCTTCCCTCTCTGCGCCGTTGTCTGAGCCGGTGGCTTTGATCTTTGATGCACACAAACTTACACCCCGCTTGACCGTTGAGATATGTTCAGACTGCGGTCGTAACGTTAGCAAAGCGCGCATCTGTCATAAAGACCGTATCGCGCGTTACAAGCGTTAAGATCGTTAACAATGCTGGTCGTTCAGATTGTCAGTTGCATACGTTACTCATCTTAAGACCGGCCAATCAAAACGTGAGCTGGCCAGTTCCGTTTCAGTGGATTCCAACATGGTGCCTGTAAACAGACTACGCACACAACTATACGCACACTACTCGAACTACCCACACAAGATATATATACTACGTACACACGCAGCCATGTCCGTTGGACCGTTGCTCTAACTGGGGACGCCGGTAACGCGTCGCCGGAAATTTAAAACTGAAACTGCGGCGCTTATTGGTCATGCCGTAACTTTCGTATCTGTATGAAACGTAAAATTAGCGGGCCCTCCAACAATTACGCTCGCGTGTGTGACGACTGTTGCGCTCATAACGCTTCATACGATTGTAGTCTGAACAATTTAGTTGCGCTTTTTGCGTTTGCGCTTCCGTTTCTTGCGAAATATCTGCACATTACGTACGTAGTCTGAACGTACCTTTATGCACGCAATACCCAGGCATCGGGATGAACCTGGGGGTAGTGAGTTTTTCACAGTACACTGTACTGTAATATGGCTATGCTCAGGAAGGGAGAGCAATAACATAGGATCGGGGCCGTCGGGCGATCGTGGCGCCGACATGAAAGAAGGGAAGCACGGGTGGATGACACGCTCCAGTGTGTTCATGGCCATGCATTCCGGATGAAGTATCGCGCCGGGCACAGCTTTCGACCTACTCCACGTTTCTCGCGTGAAGCTTTACTGCAATTTTCCTTCTCCTGCTAGATGAATTTTTGTTCGTGCTTACATTCGAGATTCATTTCGATAGATTGGACATAAGATCACATCCTCCTCAGAGAGGAGAATCCAAGCATGGGAAAGTGGGCCAAGTATGCGAGAACGTATAAAAAAAGAATGGGAGCAAGACCCCGAGACAAAGGCGGGTTCTGGTGCTATTACTTCTAGATGGTTTGGCCGGAACGTCACGGATGCAGATACTCAGTCTGCTATTATCAAAACATGTTTGCCACGATGACATCAGTGCACCACGTCACATAACTTCACCCACCGTGTTAGCTTAGCTTGTGAGGTGTCGCGCTGCTGGTTCGAGGACGCGGGATTGATTCCCGGCCCGGCTGGCCGCATTTCGATCAAGGCGAAATGCAGGAACACCCGTGTACTTCGATTTAGGTGTACGTTAAAGAACCCGAGGCGGCCAAAATTAATCCGGAGTCCCCCACTGCATCATGCCTCCCAGTCATATCGTGGTTTTGGCACGTATAACCACAACAATTATTAGAGAGTTTTAGAATAGGGGCCTCAAACGTTTTGCGGCCCCAAAGAAATTGCATCGAACCCACTGCGCATGCGCAAGAAGCAAACTATGTTTGGGTTTTGCGTCGGGCACACTATTTAATCGATTTAGTAGGAGGCCCAAAAGCTTTCGTCAACAAACATGGTGGCGCCCATCGAAGCGACGGCTCTAACCTAGCACCAAACTGGGCTCGATTCGTGGTAACGCGTGAAATTCTGAAGCTAGGAGAAGTGATTGCGGTTATCGCTTTCTCTCAACTAAAATGTGTAATGAATATTGATTCGTTAGACGCCGCTGATTCCGAATTAAATTGTCGATATCATGGCTCGTTGGCCTAACACGGATTGACTTGGATGGGTGAGGGTACGTATACTTGGTTACTCAAAACTAAGCACAACAAGTTGCTTGCTGTTAATAGAATAAGTTCTAAACTGTAATTAAACGCAAAACACGAAAATCTAAATTACTCATCTTATCATAAAATGGTATATTTTACTTTAATATTTATAAGAGCTTTTCTTTGACGCTGTAGTGACGCTGCAAGCACAACACCCTATCCCCAAAAGCAAGACGCATATTCTAAAGCTCTTCACTCCTATCCCAATGCTAGCACCCGCAAAGCTCTTTTGGGCCCCAAGTTTTGGGGGCCCCTATCCTAAACCTTCATTAGCACATCAACATGGTTTGCTTTTAAATGCGAAGCATTTCTTCGCGAACATTTGCTACTCTAGCCGCCTACGACTTTGTGCTCTCATGGTCGTTTCGTTAACTTGGTATGTACCAAAATTGACTATACTATGACAAGAGTATATGACGAACATAAATGATATGTCATAACATGAATATTGTAACATGGGTATTCCTCACCCATGTCGCAGACCCCTTCTGGCAGTGGAACCACTACCCAGCACCTCCACCACTTTGTCACGTGCCTTGTGAGAGAACTGGCGACGCGACGTTTATGGAGGGTAGCGGCTCCTGAAAAACACGGCGCTGGGGGCTCGCTATCGAGCGGGCGGAGAAGCACGCGCACTTCTTTCTTCTTGTCCGTGCCTGCCTCTTAGCACTGTACCCACTACTGCTGGTGGAAATACCATGAAATGCGTGTCATGTAGGTCATGACCATTACCTAGAGAAAATGTTTAACACTCAAAAACCACTGAAATGGGTTCGGACGTGGGTACTAAGTGAAGGAAACACTACAGGATGCTGGTAGAATAGTCATGAGCATGACTGAGCAAAAATGACTATGACCCAGCAAAAAAGATTAACACTCAAAAACTACTGGAACGGGTTCGGACGTGGGCACTAAGTGAAGGGAACACTAAGGGACGATGGTAGAAATCATAGTCATGAGCATAACTCAGCAAAATGACAATGACTCAGCGAGAAAAGTATAGCACTCAAAAACCACTGAAATGGGTTCGGACGTGGGTACTAAGTGAAGGAAACACTACAGGATGCTGGTTGAATAGTCATGAGCATGACTGAGCAAAAATGACCATGACCCAGCAAAAAAGATTAACACTCAAAAACTACTGGAACGGGTTCGGACGTGGGCACTAAGTGAAGGGAACACTAAGCGACGATGGTAGAAATCATAGTCATGAGCATAACTCAGCAAAATGACAATGACTCAGCGAGAAAAGTATAGCACTCAAAAACCACTGAAATGGGTTCGGACGTGGGTACTAAGTGAAGGAAACACTACAGGATGCTGGTTGAATAGTCATGAGCATGACTGAGCAAAAATGACAATCACCCAGCAAATAAGATTAACACTCAAAAACTACTGGAACGGGTTCGGACGTGGGCACTAAGTGAAGGGAACACTAAGGGACGATGGTAGAAATCATAGTCATGAGCATAACTCAGCAAAATGACAATGACTCAGCGAGAAAAGTATAGCACTCAAAAACCACTGAAATGGGTTCGGACGTGGGTACTAAGTGAAGGAAACACTACAGGATGCTGGTTGAATAGTCATGAGCATGACTGAGCAAAAATGACCATGACCCAGCAAAAAAGATTAACACTCAAAAACTACTGGAACGGGTTCGGACGTGGGCACTAAGTGAAGGGAACACTAAGCGACGATGGTAGAAATCATAGTCATGAGCATAACTCAGCAAAATGACAATGACTCAGCGAGAAAAGTATAGCACTCAAAAACCACTGAAATGGGTTCGGACGTGGGTACTAAGTGAAGGAAACACTACAGGATGCTGGTTGAATAGTCATGAGCATGACTGAGCAAAAATGACAATCACCCAGCAAATAAGATTAACACTCAAAAACTACTGGAACGGGTTCGGACGTGGGCACTAAGTGAAGGGAACACTAAGGGACGATGGTAGAAATCATAGTCATGAGCATAACTCAGCAAAATGACAATGACTCTGCGAGAAAAGTATAGCACTCAAAAACCACTGAAATGGGTTCGGACGTGGGTACTAAGTGAAGGAAACACTACAGGATGCTGGTTGAATAGTCATGAGCATGACTGAGCAAAAATGACTATGACCCAGCAAAAAAGATTAACACTCAAAAACTACTGGAACGGGTTCGGACGTGGGCACTAAGTGAAGGGAACACTAAGGGACGATGGTAGAAATCATAGTCATGAGCATAACTCAGCAAAATGACAATGACTCAGCGAGAAAAGTATAGCACTCAAAAACCACTGAAATGGGTTCGGACGTGGGTACTAAGTGAAGGAAACACTACAGGATGCTGGTTGAATAGTCATGAGCATGACTGAGCAAAAATGACAATCACCCAGCAAATAAGATTAACACTCAAAAACTACTGGAACGGGTTCGGACGTGGGCACTAAGTGAAGGGAACACTAAGGGACGATGGTAGAAATCATAGTCATGAGCATAACTCAGCAAAATGACAATGACTCTGCGAGAAAAGTATAGCACTCAAAAACCACTGAAATGGGTTCGGACGTGGGTACTAAGTGAAGGAAACACTACAGGATGCTGGTTGAATAGTCATGAGCATGACTGAGCAAAAATGACTATGACCCAGCAAAAAAGATTAACACTCAAAAACTACTGGAATGGGTTCGGACGTGGGCACTAAGTGAACGGAACACTAAGGGACGATGGTAGAAATCATAGTCATGAGCATGACTCAGCAAAAATGACAATGAGTCAGCGAATAAATATTAACACTCAAAAGCCACGAGGGGATTTGCGGCCACGAGTAGCATGTGCTAAGTTCTGCATTTTCCTGCCCTAGGTTGACGTGTGCTTGCCGCCGTGTGCTGCCTGGCCGCGCATCATCAATCACCGAGGCTCTGTATCATCTGAAGATTATCTGGGTTCCACAGCGAACATCACTGAGCCTGCGTCGCTGATGATGATGATGATTTATTGGCATCCCCTTTGAAACGGGGCGGCGACAAATAGTCACCTAGCCTGCTTGATTTAATCAGGTATACTATACATGTTCTTTATCTTGCATCTTTGTATACCTATCATTATTTTTCTTTTTCAAAAATTTACCTTGTACCGCTGCCTATGATTTTAAGAGATCAGGTCGCATCCATCTTTTCCCTACTTTTTTTCCACCAGTACTCTAATCGTCTCTTGCTGATCTCTACGGCTGATCTGTTTATGTTTCCTTCCACTTTAAACCCAAGCGCTTCTGGGAGTTGCACGTTACCTACGGTTCTCGCTGGGTGGATCCCGTCGCATTCCATTAGGATGTGCTGAGTGGTCTCTGGATCTTTACTGCAGCATACACATGTCTCATCTAATTCCGAATATTTGTTCCGATATGTTTTCGTCCTTAGGCAACCGGCTCGAGCCTCAAATAGCAAGGCACTGCCCTTTGTGTTATCGTACAGATTTTCCCTTCTAATTTCTTTCTTCTCATTCTTGTAAATCTCCATTGTCCTTTTCGTTTCCCTTCTTTGCATCCACTTCACGGTCTCTATTTCTCTCACTTTCTTTCTGATGACCCCTGGTTGTCTATTTACAGTTTCGATTATCCTGTACTTGGTTGCCAACTTCCTTGACCTCTTCCTCCATTCTGTGTCCACGCTTTTCATGTAGAGATACTTGTGCACTTTAGCCGCCCATTTATTTTCATCCATGTTCCTGAGCCTTTCTTCAAAACTAATTTTGCTTTGTGCTTCTCTGACTTCAAAAGAGGCCCAACCCATGTCTCCATGCACTGCCTCATTTGTCGTATTGCCGTGTGCTCCCAAAGCCAACCGGCCTACTGATCTTTGGTTAACTTCCAAACCCGCCAATATATCCGATTTTAAGCATATAATGGCATTTGCGAATGTTAGCGCTGGCACCATTACTCCTTTCCAGATTCCACGCACCACCTCATACTTATTGTGGCCCCACAGTGCTCTGTGTTTCATTAATGCTGCATTCCGCTTCCCCTTTATTTTCAGATTATCTTGGTGGTTGCTTGAGTAATTCTTTCCTTCGTTTATGTGTACGCCGAGGTACTTATATTGCTTCACTATGGGTATTACTTGCTGTTGAATTGACACCACGAAGTTACTCGTGTGCTCATTAAAGATCATAATCCCTGATTTCTCTGTGCTAAACTTAAGGCCTAGATTTGTCGCTGCGTTCCCACAGATATTCGCAAGTATCTGTAAATCTTTTTTATTGTCCGCTAGTAGCACAATGTCGTCTGCGTACATCAGTCCAGGGATCTTCTGTTGCACCATTTGTCCATTACGCATGTAGGATAAATCAAAACCTAATTCGCTGTTTTCCAGTCGTCTTTCTATGCCCTTGACGTAAAGCGTGAACAACAATGGTGACAGAGGGCATCCTTGCTTCAATCCTTGGTGAATTCCCACCATTTTATTTCCTTTTCGGCCTTCCCATGCCACTTGTACTTGGTTGTCTCGATATATCTCCCTCAGCAGCTCCACGAAATCGTCATCTATGCCTTCGTATTGAAGAATATCCCACAACAATTCCCTGTCTACGTTGTCATAAGCTCCTTTAATATCTAGAAATGCTATCCATAAAGGTCTTTTCTGAGCTACTGAAATCTCTATGCACTGAGTTAGTACAAACATATTGTCTTCTAAGCGTCTGCCTGGCCTGAACCCATTCTGTAGTTCCCCCAATACACCGTTTTCCTCCACCCACTTCGACAGTTCTAATTTTATGGCTTGCATTGCCATTCTATATATCACCGACGTTACTGTAACTGGCCTGTACGAGCTCGTCTTATCCTTATCTCCTTTGCCTTTGTAGATAAGATTCATCTTGCTTTCACGCCATCCAACGGGAATATTCTTTGTTCTAATCACTTGCTCTATGGCATTAGTCAGCAGTGCCTTGCTTTTTGGACCGAGGTTTTTGATTAGCTGTATTGGGATTTCATCGGGTCCTGCTGCCGTGTTGTTAGGGACATTTTCTGCTGCCTTTTTCCAATAAAAGCTTTCTATGCTGAATTTTGATCTCTCAGGCCTCTCTGTTGTTGCTGGATCTGTTGTCTGAACTACGCTTTTTCTCGTCCCGAAGTTATGCCTGATAACGTCTGTGATGTACCGCAGCGCATCATCGCCTTCATAGATGTTACCGTCTTCATCCCTTATAGCCGTTTGCGAGTTTCTAGTTGGAGCTCCGAGTGCTTTTATATGGTTCCAGAATCTTTTTGGGGCGCCTTTGTCTCTTTTGTGAATGTTATGCACCCAACGTTCACTTGCGCATTTAATTTTCTCTTGCACGAGCTCACTCGCAACCCTTTTCTTTTCTCGGTATGTATTCCATCTAAGGAGCACCTCTTCTTCTTGTAATCCCAACTTTTTGGCTTCTCGATGAACCCTAGATGCCTCTTTACGCTCTTCTATAGCTTGTTTAATTTCCTTGTTCCACCACTTACGTGGTTTCCTCTTTCCAATCCAACAATTGTATTGCCGTGTCCGCCTTATTTCATGCTGCATAACCTCCACCAGTTCCTTATATTCCCAGACTGCTGTAGGAAAAGCCTCAATTTTCTTCTCTATGTTGTTTGCGATCTCTGTTATTTGCTCGTCATTCATTTTTAAAAACTCTGAGGCTATTGGTTCATGTTCTGAGCTGGTATCTCTCCCAAACTTTAATGCTAAACGTCTATGATCGCTTCCCAGGCTATTTTTTCCATTTTCGTCTATTATCATTTGGTCCAGTTGTTCGTAGACCATTTCTGAGACTAAGGCGTAGTCGATACATGACTGCCTGTTTCCGCATTGCCACGTTAACTGTCCATGACACTTATTCTCCCTGTTAACTACTATAAGGTTCTGTTCATCACACAAATCCAGCACTAGAGAGCCGTTGTAATCAGTATATCCGTCTAAATCGTCCATGTGCGCGTTCATATCTCCCACTAATATCACCTGGCCCGAGTTACTGAACTCATTAATATCGCTTCTAATGCAATCGACCAATTCCTTATTTTTTTCCCTGCTATCACTACCTGTCCACAGGTAAGCTACTCCCAGCCACGTCTTTTTACCTTGCCATGTACCACTAATCCATAAATGCTCTTTACATGTCTCGTTTACCCTTCGCCACTTCAGACCTCGCCTAATTAGTACGCCTACGCCTCCGCCTTTCCTTGACCCGGTCATTCTGTTGCACCCTTCCCATACAAAGTTGTCAATAACCGGCGGCTGCTCCAAATCTCGTAGATGCGTTTCGGTCAAGGCGTACACACTAATCGCTTCATCATTCAGTTGCGTTTGAATTTCCAGCCATTTTTCCTGCTTACGACCACCCTGCATGTTAATGTAGCAAATTTTACCTTCTCTATTCTTATCCTTTCTGCGTCTTTTCCTGACTCCTGGTCGCCTAAATCTGCCCTTTACTGGTGTTTCGCTATGTTCAATACCTAATCCTGCTTCCTGATTGCCTGGGGCCCGCCTAAAAAAGCTACAGCTCGTGCCGCGAATCGATTTCCGACCGGTGTTGCTACACTTTCACTAAAATGTATCCCGTCACGCACAAAAGCGCCTTCGCGGCCTGCTCGGTGCACTTCACGGTTGATGTCAATGACCGTAAAATTCATTGCTTTAGCTAGAGTCCAAATTTCCCTGTTTACTGCAAGAACTGCCCTTTCAATTTTATAACCCTGCCTTTCAACCTCTGGCACCGTGCACACCGCGATTTGTACTTCTTTTGAAACATTCCGCAGGTCGGTGACCCCTTTGGCTATTTGCTTTGTGATTCCTGCTGCTCGTCCGTTCAGTACGTCAATCACTCCGCCCATTATCACCACTAGGTGTCTCTCCTCCATTGTGTCCCACATGCGTTCCTTGGCCTTCGCGATCACCTCTCTAATCGGCTTTCCCGGAAGCGCGCTAACCTGGACTCGTTCGTCTGCCCCTACCCTCTCTGCTATCGCCGGTTCTACTTTACGCATGTTGGAATCCCCAACAAAGACAACTCGACGCTTTCCTTCCCCCTCACCGCCGAAAGCTGCCCCCGAAGTCACAATGCCCTCCCCTCCTTTCTTATTCTTGCCCTTGGCTTTGTTTTCTTCCCCGGCCGCGTCAGTGGTCTCCCCTTCGTGACTATCACTGACGTTTGCGCCACTGCTTACCGGCGTGGCGGGTTCGGCTGTCTCTACACTCGCATCGGAGCCAGCTCCGTTCGCGGTGCTCGCCTCGATGCGTTCATCATTGCTTTGCAGAATGGTGGCGCTCAGCTGGATTTCTGCGTTAGCTAGCTTTTCTTCTGCCTCCTTCCTCTGCTTCTGCTCGATTTGAAGTTCCTTTTCTAGCTTTCCAACCCGCTTAGCTAACTTATCCTTGTCTTGCTCTAGGTGGTCTAGCCGCGACCCTAGCACACACATCCTACAGATAAAATCTGCACCATTCGCTTCGCGTGCTGATTTAAACCGCGTTTCTTCCAGCGCGTAGGAACGCTCGCACTCAGAACAACTCACGCGTGGGTTCCCCCTAGTACCAACCATCATCTCGTACTAACAAGGCGTAGATGTGGAAAAGAAAAAAAAAATTCTTTACCTACTTTTATTTAAGCGAGAAGACCAAGAAAGTGAGAAAGCATTAAAATAACTTATAAAGATTGTTTGGCTAAGCTAACCCTCCTAAAAAAACCAGAAAGTGAAATATAAAATAACAAAACTTATCTCTTTGGCACGCTGCTCCTGCTGCGCTGAAATGGCACCTCGACTCGACACGTCCGCTCCCGTCGGCTTCACTCGTGAGAGTGAAGCCGCGGGTATCTAGAGCAGCGCCACCTGGGCCTATAAAACCACCAGCACTGCATCGGCTCGTTTGGATTTGCGGCCACAAGCAGCATGTGCTAAGTTGTGCATTTTCCGCACACTTTGCCCCAGACCCTCATTAACTTTGCTGTGCATGTGTCTTGCTCTGCTCTTGCTTCAAGCTGGAGACGTAGAAAGTAACCCCGGGCCCAAGATCGAAGATGTCCTTACGTTTCTGAAAGAATTTCGCGAAGAAATGTCATCCGATTTAAAACCAACAAATAGCAACCTTAAATACCCGTGTCACCGCTATAGAAAAAAAAATGGGTAATGTACCGGAAATGAAAAAGCACTTTGACGCCGTCAAGAGTTCTGTTCAGGAAGTTAAGATAAACATATCTAAAGCAAACTAAGAACTCTTTGATGTTGTAGATGACATAAGTAACAGAATGAGGCGCAACAACCTCATAATCAAGGGTATACCCGAAGAAGGCCATGAAGGATATGTCGAATCTGAGACCATCGTGAAGGAATTTTGTGCAGCTCACTTGAAGGTCAACGTTGGTGACATTGAACGCGCCCATCGTATTGGTCAGCGCCGTCAAGGTTTTCACCGTCCTATCATCATTAAGTTCCTCAACTTTAAATCAAAAACAGAAGTGCTGCAAAATGCCCACAAACTGAAAAACCTCGAGTCCGCTAGAGTATGGATAGAGGAAGACTTCTCTCCTAAGGTACAACTGACTCGCAGGAAGTTGCGCGACTTTGCCAAGAGCAATCGTGAAGAAAACGAACGTTTTTCTATTCGTTTTACCTCTCTGTACTTCAAAGGCTCTGTTTACCGGTATGACACAGCTTCTAATAAAGTTGTTCAGGTTGTTGCAAGGAACCAACTTCCCAGTACTTGACCGAAACAAGCTGAAAAGCGTAAGTTTACGTCCGCACATGCAGTCTCGTTGCTCTTGGCAAACTTCCGCAGCCTTTATTACAAAATTAATGCACTAAAAACACTCATGCATTCTTGCACCACAGATATTGTAATAGATACGGAAACGTGGCTTTCCAGTGACATCACAAGCAGCGAACTTAAACTTGGCCCATCGTTTTTAATCTTTCGTAAGGACAGGGAAGGCTCTAGAGGAGGCGGAGTCATTATAGTCATTAAAAAGGTATATCAACCATGCCTCGTGAAAGTCGACTCTCCACTTGAAATAGTCTGCGTCTCTGCGCGCATTGGGCATGCGCAATGTGTTATTGGCGCATGCTATCGTCCACCAGATAGCCGTTCGGAATTTGTTCATTTTTTCAATGATGCTGTACAACAGATTATATCCCACTTCCCAAAATGCATATTGATATTAGGGGTGACTTTAATTATTCAGGTATCGAGTGGTCAACGTCGACCTTGAAAACAAACAGCAACAGATCGGAATGTCTTTATTTTCTACAAACCTTGCATTATCATCAGTTAACCCAGCTCGTGCACGAACCGACACGAGGTGACCACGTACTAGACATTCTGTTACCAAATCATCCAGATCTTGCTGCGACGCATGTACTAGAACCAATAAGTGATCATAGGGTGGTGCAAGTTTCCTTTGCATTGAAAGCTGTCGAGCAAAATTAAGTAAAAAAAATGCATCCTCAACTACGCACGCGCTGACACTGGAAGAATTATTGCTATGTTAGCCTCATTTACAGCCGACTTTGCAAACACTTTTCAAAACAGATCGGTAAATAACAACTGGTGCTTATTCCGCGATAAACTCAAAGAAGTTGAAACTATTTGTGTGCCAAAGATAACGATTAGCTCAAGGCAGAGTGATCCGTGGTTTAACCGCGAAGTTAAGAAATGGATAAACAAGAAAAAAAGAGCTTTCAGAAAAGCTACCCGAACAAATGCTCCAGAAGACTGGTAAAATTACAAAGCCATAGCGCGCCATACAGAAACTGCAATTCTCGAAGCTAAAGAAAAATTTTTTAATTGCACCCTTCCCAATATGATTAAAACTGACCCGAAAAAGTTTTGGCAAATAGTTAACCCAAAAACCAAATAGCCCTGCTCCCTGACTAATTTCCGGAATCGGAGCCATGCTTGACTCGAGAGATAGCGCAGAGCAATTTAGCAAATGCTTCTCAGCAGCTTTCACTAACGAACTGCCGCTTGATAATACTCACATACTTGAACAACCATCAATTCAATTCGCTTTTTCTTCCATTTGGTATCGGAACATGGTGTCTCTCGTTCAATTGACAGGCTTCCTCATAAAACCGGCCCAGGTCCTGACGGTATAAGTGCTAAGCTTCTAAAATCAACGTCGCACTACTCTTCTCTCTTGTTTTCTCTAATTTTTCAGCAATCCTTAGATACCGGATGCCTGCCGCAAGATTGGAAATCAGCATTAGTAATACCGGTATATAACTCTGGTGACGCAACAGATCCTATATAATTACAGGCCTATATCACTGACATCAATTTGTTGCAAATTACTGGAACACATCCTGTACACTCACATTATAGCCTATCTTAACGAAAATAGTCTGCTGCTCAATAACCAACATGGCTTTCGTCAAAATCGCTCGTGTCAGACGCAGCGATACGAACTTATAACCGATATTCACATTTCTTTACACAAATTGGTTTGCACAGACGCCATTTTCATTGACTTTTCTGAAGCTTTTGACCGGGTGCCTCATAATTGTCTAAAACTGAAAGTTCGGAACCTACAGCTTGACTCACACACGACGCGATGGATTGAGGGATTCCTAACCAATCGATTTCAAGTAATCTCTTTGAACAACTGTTTTTCTAACCGCACTCACGTGACTTCGGGAGTTCCTCAAGGATCTGTTCTTGGTCCGCTACTATTTTTAATTTACATAAATGACATCGCAACTTATGTTACTTCACAAATACGTCTCTTTGCAGATGACTGCGTCTTGTATAATGAACTAACTGCCCGGCCGACATCACTGTGCTGCAGTCTGATTTAACAAAACTTACTGAATGGTGTGACATATGGCAGATGGAAATCAACATAGCCAAAACTAAACACGTAAAATTTGCTTCCTTTACTCGAGTTACCTCTGTCCAGTATAAAATACGTGGTATAACTATTGACACAGCATCTTCAATAAAATGTGGTTGATCCCTCTTATATAGGAATCGGTATAGAACACGAAAGTTAAACGTGTCTTCACAGAAGTAGTCTAATGTTTATTGCACATTGATATATAATGTCTATTGGTGTTTTGTGGCTAAAGCGCCCTTAGGCGTTGATGCACCCACGCTGACGCCTGGTGGCACGTCTCCTCCATCACGACTACCAACGTCGATGACCATGAGCAACCGTCGTGCATATGGAAGCTGCACTACGCTGCACACGCTAGCACAACGCGAAAGACGAAGCACGTAACTGACACACTAATACAACGCGCAAGACAAAGCACGTAACTGAATCGTCACCGAGTCAAATCAGCGCGTACAGCGCGTCGTAATTGCAGCCTCCGCGATCAACTTCAGAAACATTTTCAGAGCTAATTGCGGAGGCCACGCTGCGCTGTGCTGAGTACGGTGAACGCCACTACCAACGCCACCTAGGTGGCGTTGGTAGTGCTTCTTGATGCCAGCGTCCCTTCGAAGGCTGGCATCGAGGCGTCGTAGTGGTGAGACCACCGAAGCGTTCACTGTCGGTGCGCGTTAGTGTCATAATGCAGTACTTCTCTTTTCTGCTCGTAGGCGGCGGCACCGCCCCGAACAAGAGCGCGGGTACACGGAGGAGTGTTAGATATATAAGGCGCGTCTGTGTAGCTCTCTGCAAAGGCGTTTGTGGCGCAATGGGTTAAACGCTCGGCGATCTATCGTCGCGGACCGAGAGGTCGTGGGTTCGATT
Organism: Dermacentor silvarum; assembly: GCF_013339745.2. Classification (NCBI taxonomy): domain Eukaryota; kingdom Metazoa; phylum Arthropoda; class Arachnida; order Ixodida; family Ixodidae; genus Dermacentor; species Dermacentor silvarum. The sequence continues at coordinate 181,242,629 of NC_051160.1, read as the reverse complement.
CCCAAATTTTGCATGTTTGTGGAAATTTTTCTTCTGGTTTCTTTCTTTGTATTATGTTCTATGACGTATTTCCGTGACGGAAATACGTCAGTGAAGTCTTGGTGGACCCCGGCATAAAACACTTTCGTGTTAAAATACTTGGGTGTCTTGCTTACTTCCAATCTAAGCTGGAATACACACATTGAACACATTACCACAACAGCATGTAAAATCCTTGGTTACCTAAAACGGCACTTACACCTTGCGAACACAGATACCAGGCTTCGCGCATACAGTTCTCTTATCAGGCCCTCTTTAGAATATGCGTCCATAATTTGGCACCCCCATCATTCAAATCTCACGAACCTACTTGAATCAGTTCAAAATAAAGCTGCGCGGTTCATCTCGTCTTCATACTCTCGCTATCAAAGTGTGTCAGCCTTAAAGAAATCACTAAATCTCTCTTCTCTTGACATGCGCAGGAAATTAACACGGTTGTCGTTCTTCCATAGCCTTTTCCACAGCAACATTCCATTTGCCCGAGCTCATATTCTTCCCGCTGCTCACATATCGACGCGCACAGACCATATTCATAAAGTAAAACCTATATTTGCCAGGACTAATCTTTATCAAAATTCGCCTCTAGTTTTATCTATTGCCGAATGGAACTCACTCCCTTCAAACATTGTCTCGCTTACTGGAATCATCATCATTTCACGCAGCACTACTAACCTTATTACAGTGTGTCAACCTGTCATAACCCACGTATTACGCTTGAATATTTACTTGAACATGTTTTTATGTGCTTAGTATTGTATCATTTTTTCCATTTCATCTGATATGTACTTGCGAAACATCTTGTCTGTATCTGTAGTCCTCTTCGCGTTTTCAGTTTTCTTGCGTTTTTTTACGCTACCGGATATTGTATAAACATATTTTTTGTTGTTGTTTTCGTTTCTTTGTATCCGTTCCGCGTTTTGATAATTTTACTGTACCTCATAGCTTGCCATATTATTTATATTCTACACAGTGCACGTCCATTTGACCTTTTCCACCCCCCCTATGTAATGCCCTAACGAGCCTTTAGGGTATTTAAATAAATAAATAAATAAATAAATAAATAAATAAATAAAAATAAATGGGTTCGGACGTAGGTACTAAGTGAAGGAAACACTACAGGATGCTGGTAGAAGTAACAGTCATGAGCATGGCTCAGCGAAAATGACAATGACCCAGCAAAAAAGATTAACACTCAAAAACTACTGGAATGGGATCGGACGTGGGCACTAAGTGAAGGGGCACTAAAGGACGATGGTAGAAATCCTATTCATGAGCATAACTCAGCAAAATGACAATGACTCAGCGAAAAAAGTATAGCACTCAAAAACCACTGAAATGGGTTCGGACGTGGGTACTAAGTGAAGGAAACACTACAGGATACTGGTAGAATAGTCATGAGCATGACTCAGCAAAAATGACAATGACCCAGCAAAAAAGATTAGCACTCAAAAACTACTGGAATGGGTTCGGACGTGGGCACTAAGTGAAGGGAACACTAAGGGACGATGGTAGAAATCATAGTCATGAGCATAACTCAGCAAATAGACAATGACTCAGCGAAAAAAGTATAGCACTCAAAAACCACTGAAATCGGTTCGGACGTGGGTACTAAGTGAAGAAAACACTACAGGATGCTGGTAGAATAGTCATGAGCATGACTCAGCAAAAATGACAATGATCCAGCAAAAAAGATTAACACTCAAAAACTACTGGAATGGGTTCGGACGTGGGCACAAGTGAAGGGAAGACTACAGGAGGCTGGTAGAAGTCATAGCCATGAGCATAACTCAGCAAAATGACAATGACTCAGCGAAAAAAGTATAGCACTCAAAAACCACTGAAATGGGTTCGGACGTGGGTACTAAGTGAAGGAAACACTACAGGATGCTGGTAGAATAGTCATGAGCATGACTCAGCAAAATGACAATGTCTCAGCAAATAAATATTAACACTCCAATGCCACTGAAATGGGTTCGGACGTGGGTACTAAGTGAAGGAAACACTACAGGATGCTGGTAGAAGTAATAGTCATGAGCATCACTCAGCAAAATGACAATGACTCAGTGAAAAAAGATTAAACTCAAAAGCCACTGAAATGGGTTCGGCCGCGGGCACCAAGTGAAGGGAACACTAAAGGACGATGGTAGAAATCATAGTCATGAGCCGGACTCAGCAAAAATGACAATGACTCAGCTAATAAATATCAACACTCCAATGCCACTGAAATGGATTCGTACGTGGGTACTAAGTGAAGGAAACACTGCAGGAGGCTGGTAGAAGTCATAGTCTTGAGCATGACTCAGCAATATGACAATGACTCAGCGAAAAAGTATAGCCCTCAAAAACCACTGAAATGGGTTCGGACGTGGGTACTAAGTGAAGGAAACACTACAGTATGCTGGTAGAATAGTCATGAGCATGACTCAGCAAAATGACAATGACTCAGCGAAAAAAGATTAACACTCAAAAGCCACTGAAATGGGTTCGGCCGTGGGCACCAAGTGAAGAGAACACTAAAGGACGATGGTAGAAATCATAGTCATGAGCCTGGCTCAGCAAAAATTACAATGACTCAGCAAATAAATATTAACACTCCAATGCCACTGAAATGGGTTCGGACGTGGGTACTAAGTGAAGGAAACACTGCAGGAGGCTGGTAGAAGTCATAGTCTTGAGCATGACTCAGCAAAATCACAATGACTCTGCGAAAAAAGATTAACACTCAGAAACCACTGAAATGGGTTCGGACGTGGGTACTAAGCGAAGGAAACACTACAGGATGACAATGACTCAGCGAAAAAAGATTAACACTCCAATGCCACTGAAATGGGTTTGTACGTGGGCACCAAGTGCAGGGAACGCTAAAGGACGATGGTAGAAGTCATAGTCATGAGCATCACTCAGCAAAATGACAATGACTCAGCAAAAAAAGATAAACACTCAAAAACCACTGAAATGGGTTCGGACGTGGGCACTAAGTGAAGGAAACACTAAAGGTTGATGGTCGAAATCATAGTCAGGAGCATGACAAAGGCTTTCGCCTTAAGGTTTCTTAGGTGTAGCTAAAGGGTCTCCTGAGGACTCATGACACGAATGTCATGACATGCGTGACATGTAGGTCCTGAAAGAGCTGCGTATGTCTTCGTGCTCTCATGGTCGTTTCGTTAACTTGGTAGGCTATCCGCCCTCTGCTTCGCATAACATCGATTCCCACAGGGCGTGGAATCTGCCGGCTTTTTGACAGTAGTGGTTTTCACAGCATAACCACTGTCATCAATTTGTTCTTTACCTTTTCTTTGTGCACTATCGCGGCTTTTACCATTTAGAGCGCGGGACTTGCTCGTCGCCGAAAACGACTGTGCGCTTTTACGCTGGTGTGCCGTTTTGCGCAATAATCTCTTAAAGCTTCGCTTACACCGATACAGACAGCGAGTGGCATCTGTTGTCTGTCACTTTATTTTAACACATGTTTTTGCCGTGCTAGAGACCTAAGATTGCGGCCAAGTTGATGTAAATGGAGAAAATTGAGCACGTACCATCTAACCCGGGCCAACCTAATTGAAAAAAAGAAACGAGAGAACAAGATAGGACGATGAGACAAATAATACGAGATATCGTAGCGCGAAAGACTTGTTTTGCTCATAATAAAAGAAGCTGTGTGCACGTCTCAGATCATTAGACAGCTGAACTGCTACGCCATAGGCAGGAATGACGTGAAATATCGATGATGCTAAACCTTATTTTGCGTTCACAACAGCCAAAAGCAGAGTCCGTAGGTAATATTACTGTAAATAACTAAAAATAATAACTTAGTACTATCTGTCATAAAATAAAAGCACTGATTTCACCCTGCGCCGCGATTCGCTGGAACTTAAGAGCTTCCGGGCCCAACCAAAAAGTGTTTGGTGCAAGCATGATATTGCTGTTTTTGATGTCAAGGGCCGACCGTGACGGCGGCACGGACATTTTGTTACGACGGGTTGTGCAAAAAAGGATTGCCGTAGTTGAATGTGAAAATGTATACACAAATAAATCTGCAAATAAAAATGGCTATATTTGGCTACTAATTTTTTTTTTCACTTTTCAGTGTTTGGCTACATTTGGGCTACATTTGGACTCTCTGCCAATACAAGCATAGTGCAGGATGTAGAAGTGTTAGGTAAGGTAAAGTGCAGTGACCATAGGTTAGCGAGGTCTAGGATTTCTCAATTTGAAGAAAGAAAGTGAAATAGGTTAAGAGGAAAAAGGCCAACCTAGAGGCAGTAAGGGTAAAAGCAGACGAATTCAGGCTGGTGCTCGCAAACAAATATGCAGCTTTAGAAAAAAAAGGAAGATAAAGAGAACATAGAAGTAATGACATAGAGATACCAGCAGTCATAGAGGCATTGCGTAATGAAGGAGTACAGGAGGCACACGTGAATATCTTAGCAAATATCTACAAGGATTCCACAGCTACCTTGGTTCTCCACAAGAAAAGTAGAAATTTACCTATCAAGAAAGGGGTCAGGCAAGGAGACACAATCTCTCCAATGCTATTCACTACATGCTTAGAAGTATTCAAGCTCTTAGACTGGGAAGGCTTAGGAGTGAGTATCAACGGCGAATATCTCAGCAACCTTCGGTTTGCAGATGACATTGTCCTATTCAGCAACAACGGAGACGAATTAAAGCAAATGATTGAGCACCTCAATCGAGAAAGAGTAAGAATTGGGTTGAAGATGAATATGCAGAAGACAAAGATATTGTCCAATAGGGAACAAGAATTCAGGACCGTCAGTTAGCCTCTAGAGTCTGTAAAGGAGTACATTTATCTAGGTCAATTACTCATAGGGGACCCTGATCACGAGAAAGAAATTTACAGAAGAATAAAACTGGGTTGGACTGCATACGGCAGGCATTGCCAAATCCTTACTCGGAGCTTACCACTGTCGTTGAAAAGAAAAGTGTACAATCATTGCATTCTAACTGTGCTAACATATGAGACAGAAACTTGGAGGTTAACAAAGAAGCTCGAGAACAAGTTAAGGACCGCAGAAAGAGCTATGGAACGAAAAAATCTTAGGAGTAACGTTAAGAGACAGGAAGAGAGCGGTGTGGATCAGAGAACAAACGGGGATAGCCGATATTCTAGTTGACATTAGGTGCAAGAAATGGAGCTGGGCAGGCCATGTAATGCGTAGGATGGATAACCGGTGGACCATTAGGGTTACAGAATGGATACCAAGAGAAGGGAAGCGCGGTCGAGGTCGGCAGGAAACCAGATGGGATGATGAAGTTGAGAAATTTGCAGGCGCAAGTTGGAATACGCTAGTGCAAGACAGGGGAGATCGCAGCGTTCTGCAGTGGACATGAAATATAGGCTGATGGTAATGAGGTTTGGGCTTCTCTAGCTTTTGGCTACGCCGCCTCGTCGAACCTAGCAACACTGCCGCGCTCGCCTCCTGACATCCCAAGAGAACCAACGGCCTTTGTACAATCGTCAACACAGAGACGTCCACTTTTCGCCTTGATCAGCAGCAGATTACAGCATGAAATACTACTTGATAAATTGCAGTCATACGGTGTACACGGCATTGCGTATGACCTCCTAGCTTCTTACTTAAGACATCGTAAGCAATACGTATCAGTAGGAACATCTTCTTCAGATATTACTTGCATAAATATGGGAGTACCTCAGGGCAGCATATCGGGGCCACTTTTATTTTGTGTTTACGTTAACGACCTACACTCTTTTACCTTAAATCCATATCTAACATCAATTTGCTGTGCTGATGACACCACATTATTAATCACCGGTAAAACATCTGACGATATACAAAAGATATCTGATGAAACAATGCCGCTGTTACTAGAATGGGCAAAGTGCAATTCATTACTTATTAATACCGCAAAAACAAAAGCAGTACTCTTCAGACCAAAAAATAAGGTTGTATACTTACCGTTGATTTACACTTGGTCCCAATGTTATGGAAATAGTAGAATGCATGAAAGTGCTGGGCGTATATTTTTCAAGTACTTTAACTTGGGATGACCATATCCGCGAAACTCATAAAAAATTGAGCAAGACTGCGGGTATGCGAAACAAATGTAGACATACCATTCTTCTACGTTTAAAACTACTACCATATAGCTCGCTAGGCCTTTCTCAATCAACCTACGCCCACCTAGTATGGGGCAAAACAACGAAAACGAATGTAAACCGACTGTTCATAACTGAAAAGAAGTTCATGAGAATAATTGAAAAAGTGCCATATGATTTTCACACGCAGCAACTCTTTAAACAGTTTAAGGTTATAAAGGTCTATGATGTCTATAATTATTGTTTACTCCAGACATACTGTTCGGCCACAAAAAAGAACAACTCTTTTTACAGTGAGATTTCAGAATTAAGAGAAAATATTGCCGTATACACTACGCGTCACCATAATAATTGGCAAATACCTACTCCTCTAAACAACTATGCGAAACAATCGATCGCTTTTACTCTTCCAGCTCTACTCAATAATTTTGCCAACAAATCTGTAGTTGTGTCATAGTTGTCCAAAAAATCAATGCGAGATCAATTTCTGTGAACTATGTTGTATTTATTTATCCATTTTTTTGTATTTCCTCATTAATCTGAAGCTTGCCTTTGTCTTTTGCGAAATACTTATGTTATCTGGTGCAATCATTGTCTGTACATATGTGAAAAAGCGGTCATTTGCATGAAGATTGTTTAATAACGGCTGCTGCTGCTGCTGTGTAAAGGGGCAGCCACCTCGTCAAGCTACTAATCTCAGTAGCTTTTTGTGGGTACTCCTGCCTTGCGTATTTGTTCAAGGAGAATAAAATTCAATTCAATTCGATTCAACGTCTCTGGTACTCCTGTGGTCCCCGACTCGTCACGTTGGCCAGTCCGAAAAACTCCTGTCTCGGTACACAGGTCCATATCGAGTGCTGCGTGCCGTGACTCCATTTACTTATGACATCGCCCCAGTCAGTATACCAGTGCCCCATCTTCCCCGAATTTCACTGACGTTGTGCATGTCGCACGCCTAAAGCCGTATTGCTGTCCTGTTACAACCGATATTTAGATGCACCGGGACGGTGCTTCTGCCGCCGGGGATAATGATAACTGCATATTGCGTGTGTCTTTTGGAGGATGCGGGCGGGCGCCCCGAAGAAGAAGACGAACTGCTCCTTGCTCTCGAGCTGTCGGCTGAACCGGCCAGCGCTGCAGTTGTCTTTTGTAAATATACTTTGTAAATAGTCTCCAGTGCTTAATCCTTCGTTCGCGTAACAACACTTGGGCCAGTTTCACCGGTGTAAACACTGTCACAAGAAAACGGCACGTTGTCGACGAAACCAAGCTTGCAGGCAGAAAGTGCCTGGCACTTTCGTTGCTGCAAGCTTTAGGCCTGATGCCAGTCACGGTCAGTTGCTTGCACAAAAGGTTGTTGGGGGCGGATAATACAACGGCCGGTCCTGCAGCTTTCATTATCCTGTGTGACACTTTACCTATTAGATGACGACAATTTTGATCCTGTCGGTTCCCTTTTGCATCGTGATAACACTAACCTAGCGCAGCAATAAAGAGGGACAGGACCATAGAGTCTCGCACTATAATACCTAGAGGGAAAACTGGCACTGCTGCGCTGTGGTATCCATGGGAATACCGGTATGTTGCGACTTCGGATTGGCATCGTTCTGGGAGAGCCAAGAAAGCCTTGAAGACGCGCCTGGCTAGCACCGTTCCGTCTGTCACAATGATTCATTTCCTGCTAAAACAGCAGGTAAAAAAGTGCTTTAACTTTATTATTACACAAAAACATGTTTTCTTTAGTTTTGACGACCCACTAATGGATGTACAATTATATGGAACGTAAAAAGTATCAGCTGGCCGCAAAAGTTGGATGGCAGGCGACAAGATTGTCGTCTGTTCTTGCTTTTCTTCGCTTGTTCCTGCATTGTAGGCGAGTAAACTTTATTGAGAGTTGTAATATGGGTGAACGAAATCCTTTTATGTAGATTTTATTTTAAGAACGCGGTATTTGTGTAGCCATACCCACGTTTTAGACTAAACCTCGTTCAACACCAGCCAACACAAGCCTCGCAGACTGATATCCCCTCATTCCCATGAGGGCACGGCGTCCTTAAGAAACTCGCATAGACGGTGGCGCCAGATTACCTTCTAGGTGTTATATAGTGAGAAACTCTATAGACAAGACAAGCGCTGTCTCGTCCTCGTTACTGCTGTGCTATGTTAGTGTTATCACGATGAACACGTTCAAACCTATTCCCTTTTGCATCACTACCATTCCGAGTCGAGTGCATGCCAAGTAGGTCTTAGCAAGGTTGTGTCGAAAGAAATATTGAAATCTGGGTTATTTTAAGCGTTGATTTGTGAGGCAAAGCTTTTTGTCAGGGCATGAAATGAAGAGCGCGTAGAAGTGGTGGCAAGTGCAACAGTGTGTTTCACCAACTTAACAGCTGGTCTAGCTGAAGGAGAGCAAGAATTTCTTCGAAAGAGGAGCCTATATCCGGCGTGTGTGTGCCGGCGTTAGGTCTATACCGAGGAAGTGGACATGACCGTCAACAGGAATTTACTTAGCAAGGGTTATAACTTTGTGCAGAACGTTGAGAACATTTCGTCAATGTGTTTCGCAGCGCCATGAGCGGTTGAAATGAAAAGATTCGCCCTTATCCAAAGGTGGAACAAGGGTCGTCCGATTTGAAACCGATAGCTGCTTGCACATCTGCTCGCTTGCGTGTCTCTTGCGGTAGCTTGTAACGGTATCTTGCGATGGTCTCTTGAGCGTCTTGAGGCCTCTTGCGCGCCTTTCGCCTACGCGCAGGTCTTTGATGATGATGGCCTCAACCATGTTACTTGGCTTCGTTCCCTTCAGTGAGGTCTCACTCAGCGTGGGCGAAGGGCCACATATTCGGGTAATGACTGCGCTCAAATCTTGGCATCTGACGGGCAAACACTCATCTGTATGCTGTGATCGGTGGAAATATCGGCTTCCTGGAATGCTAGAGCCTGAAGTACTAAGGCAGCTGGTGCCTCCATGTGCCCCGGCGTTGGTGAATTTGGGAGCAGCTTGGAATGGAAAGTGGTCACGGTCTTTGGAAGTGATGGTGTGGTGTCGGATGCCGACGCAGAGTCCCAGATCCGCGGGAGAAAAAAAAATGGCTCGCATCTGCTGTCTCCAAAGGAGCAGGCAGCTAGCCCATATAGCAAAAACTTGCCGGGTGCAGCTGCAACGGCGAGATGGTGCTGCTCCCGAGCTTCACTGGATTTCCGCCACAGCATTTCGGCTGGCGTAGATTGCCAAGTAGAAGAAGCCGCGGTGGTCTGCTGCGTGTTTATAGATTGTGGTGGAGCCAATGGTGCACGGTGGGGGCCCGAAGCGGGAGCGGTAGTCGCCGTGCGCTTCCCATCGTCTGCTGTGGGGCCACCCGAGCTGAAAGGACGTGCCTCGCATGAGATCCGTACTTCTTCACCCGTTTCACCGCAACTATTCCGTCCTATTTCTACCATTTTGAAGTACTTTTCTTCTCTCCTACGCCACCGGCGCGCCAAGCCTAGTGCACGACGCTCGACACCGAGCCTCTGCGCAGCGCGCAGCTGCGTTCCGCGCCACGCCTGCGGCCGATGCCGCACAGTTTCGCCGCCTCCGCCGATACCGATCGCAGCCCTCGAAGCCGCCTACATGGAATAACAAGTCAAAGGCATCTCCATCACCCCTGCCTAGCTTGAAGCCGACTCACGCTGGATCCGTGGCGTGAAAGCACACCGTGCAGCCGGGGCCCACCAGCTCATCACCTCGCTACCAACTGTCTCACCCCCATCGAAGACCCCTACTTCACCACCAGCCGCCATTCCCAGCATTACCAATCGCCGTCGTCATGCTCTCCTCCCTCCCCTTCCAACAGAAGACATCAAAACCGTCTTCAGGCCGGGAGGGGGGCTTGACCTCCACACTACCACTAACGGAGCCCTGCTCCAATTCATCTGCAGTCTTGCCACTATTGACTACGTCACCCCCCGTACCAACTCCCGTACCCCATCTGAGCCGCGCGCTCGTCTCTACCTCAGGGCACCGGAACTCCGCCTGGGTCCCATCTCTTACCCCCTGCGTGCCTAAATGGCAGCACACGACAACATCCTCCGCGGCAGCATATACAACGCTGTGAACTTCCAAGCCCAGGATGAGATCGTTCAAGATCTCCAGTCCATGAAATTCAACACCTCCTACGCCATCGCCAGCGCGCGCCAGATGGGACACTCCAAATCCACCCTCATCGCTTTCGTCGGCACTACCACTCTCCTCTGCGCCATCGTCTTCAAATGCGGGGTCTACCGCTGACGCCCGTTCCGCCCGAAAGCCGAGACGAATGGCTGGGCTCTTGGCCACCACGCGGGCGTCTGCACCAAGTCCAAGTCCACCCTCTACCACCGCTGCAGCCAGGCCCGAAGGCAGTCGATCCCCGACCTGCGTCCCCTGCTGCATCCGGTGCAAGGGATCCCACGTCACGGGCTCGCGCCAGTGCAAGCTCCGGTTCAACCGGAATGGCCCGTCAACATCGTAATACAACTAATATAGTGCAGTAAGAACGAGGGACAAGTCGAGACAGGGCAAGCACTAACTTTGAACAAAGGTTTTAATGCAGATCCTGAGCATATTGTTACAGTGCGTCAAAGGTAGTGGAGCGGCAGCATCAGCAGCAACAACAACATTAGGAGAGCAGCGAAGAAGAAAAGGACGACGTGCAGTACTGGCACCCACTTGGAAGAAGAAGAAGCTCCGCTCACCCAGCCGGTTCCCGGTTTCACGTTTTCTGAGCGTGTCGCCCGGGTGCTCGCGCTCGCTCCGCTTGGCCGTTGCTCGTGTTTCTTCTCTCCTTGGCTTGCACTCTGGGCCGGGTTGGTTAAGTACCGGGCAGTTTTCATTAATTTTGTTGATATCTGTGTTTATTTCTCTACTTTTCAGTTAGGTTGAAGCAGCCCATTTTCTTCATTGTGATACGTTTGAGACTGCACTGATGTCCAGGAATTCTCCTGGACAGGGGACTTCCCCTTGGTCAGCTTCTCTACAGGATAATGATCTACCTTTAGACCTCTTTCTCCGCAGTGGCGTGAGCAGCATTCCCGTCGCGTTGGTGCCCTTGGGTGGGGCCTCTATCAAATTGAACAACCCTAAAGCTACCCAAGAACAACTACATGCTGTGACTCCCAACTACCAGAGCATCACTGATGTCCGGCAGTTCGGTCGAGGAGGGATAGTATGCAGGTCACCGGACCAGGCATGTGTACGGACCTGCTTAAGTGTTCCTCATTTGCTTCTGTCCCGGTGAGTACGTATATTCCACCACATCTTGCATGCACAAAGGGCATCGTACGTGGAGTCGACTCGCAACTAAGTCCATCCGAGACCTTGGAGATGCTCTCTATGGCAGGCGTGGTAGCTGTTTACCGCTGCAATCGCGTTGTGTACAATAAGAGAGTCCCCACTGAGTCAGTGATTGCGACTTTTGCAGGCACTTCTTGCCCATCGGAAATTAAAGCGTGGCCTTTAGTATTCAGAGTCGATGCGCTGGCGTCACGTCCTCTACAATGCCAGAATTGCTGGCGATATGGCCATAGTGCTGGTGGATGTAAATCTGGTCTACGATGCTGCACATTTGGTGAGGATCACTCTAACAGTGATTGTACGTCCCAAGATCAGAAGTGTTGCCTTTGTGATGGAGCACACCGTGCTGACTATTCATACTGTCCAGCTCGAGTGGAAGAAACGCAGGTGTTGGAAATAATTGATAAAAGGAGGTGTTCTAGGAGAGAAGCTATTGCCACTTTAAGGAGAGGACTCACGGGTATGCTGGTGTTACTGGTCGTCATCCTTCTTTCACAGACGCGACTCTTACGCAGGCAATTAACGCCGCAGTAGAAAAAGCAATGGCCAACGCAATGGAGCGATTAGTAGTCAGCATCTCTGAATGCATATCTCAAGTAGTCAATACCCAGATCACCAATATTCTGCAGTTAACAGCAGCAATGACTCCTGACACCTCTAAACTTCCACCTATTAGAGAAAAGAGAGATATAAATATCGTTGGTGCTCTTCCCTCTGAAAACACCTATGGGAACTCTGCATCTTCCTCGAATCCTGACCAACATACTCTAGACTTGCACGTCTCCACAGACGTTGACCTGGATGCACGAGCTCAAAAACGCAGCCGGTCCCCGTTCAACCGAGCTTCTTCTATGTCCCCTCAGAACAAGTCCAAAAAGTCTCCGCCCAGTACAGTTCTCAAGGAGAACATTTTGGAGAAGGTTGTTGCTTCTGCAATACTATCTTCAAAATAGGATCCTTGAGAGTATTACAGTGGAACTGTCGTTCGATATTTGCTGCTTATACAGATTTAGATTGTCTTACCGTTCAGTTAAATCCTGATATTATCTTGTTGCAAGAAACTTGGCTTACACCAGATAGAAATTTTCATTAAAAAATTATCGTTCATTCCGATTAGATCAATCTTCGAGAGGAGGTGGTTTACTGACACTGATATCTTCCAAAATTTGCCATAAGGCGAAGATAGCTCTAAAGCTACTGTCCTCCGAGTACGAAATACTAGTGTTAGACATAAGCCTTCCATCCTTTCGGCCATTTTTTATAGCCAATGTATATTTTCCCTCAGGTGTTCAGGACACGCGCTCTTTGGGTACTATCATTACTACTTGTGGAAAAGATGTTTTACTAGCTGGGGACTTTAACTCCCACCATATTACATGGGGATTAAAAACAGATCAGAGTGGCAATCGCTTATGGAACTGGTCCCCGGACAATAATCTTACGTGCGCAAATTCCGGATGACCTACTTTCGTCAGAGGTCAGGCTGCTTCTGCCTTAGACTTGACTTTTGCAAGCTCAAGCATTTCCCTGGCCGCCTGGTCGACTGTTGATCATGCCACAAATAGCGACCACATACCGATCATTTTTGATATTTTACGTCCAGTTACCTCCTACCTTTCTAATACGCGTACTTTCATAAACTACAGTAAATTTCAAAGTTCCTTGCGATCCGCATTGGCTTCTCTGACTGATGTTAATCTCAAATCGAAAGCACTGAGCATTTGTTCTGTTTTAAAAGATTCGCGGGAAAAATCTCAAATTGTTATACAATCAGTTAAAACGAATTCTTCCCCTAGGTGGAATGATAACTGTTCGCGTGACTACAGGCGAAGGAAGGCAGCTTGGAAAAAACTGTTACATAATCAATGCCCTCAAAACTGGCTGGATTACAAATTCTATGCAGGTACTTTTAGACGGACAGTGTTGAAGGCTAAAGATGAGTACGACACCCAGCATTTTGCATTTATTTCTAAATCAAACAATAAACGCGCGCTCTTTAGCTTTCTACGCGCCAAGAAAATGATTCCGCGACCAATAAATGCAGAATCCGCAGTTTTGTCTCCAGAAGAAATAAAGAATTCGTTGGAGGTAATCGCTAGAGGGCTAGAACGTCGCTTTTCTTCCCAACAACCATTAGCTCCATTGCTATCCCCATGTGTGGAACATTTCACGGAAATTTCGAAGGCTGAATTATCAGATGTCTTACAAAGCTTTCCATCAGCGGCTCCGGGCCCCGGTGGAATCACTTCGACCATGTTAAAAATTTTATATAAAGAATCACAAGAATGTTTATTAGACATAATCAATTATTCCGTCAGAAGGGCATGGGTTCCATTGGAGTGGAAAATTGCCAAGGTCATTCCCTTGCTTAAAAATCCGGGTGACGGCTATATATTAGACAATATCAGGCCAATCGCGTTAACTTCAAATTTGGTAAAATTGATTGAAAGAGTTATCAATATTCGTGTAGTAAACTTTCTTAATGAGCGATCGATTCTGAGTCCGAAACAAATTGGTTTCAGATCACAGTGCTCTATATGGCAGGCCCATATTGACCTTGAAAGCCATATTAAGTTGGCACGGTGCCAAAGACAGTATGCGGCATTAGTCACTCTAGATATCTCAAAAGCATATGACAGTGTTGAACACATGATATTGATCAATCACCTTCAGGAAATTAACCTTCCAAAATACCTTCAAGTATGGATTTCAGAATTTTTAAGGAACAGGGAATTTTATTGCTTCCAAAGCGGCATTTCTTCGGCTAGGTACGCGCAGTCAAGAGGCGTTCCACAGGGGGCAGTACTTTCTCCAGTCTTATTTAATATTCTTATGTGTTCCATCCCATGTCATGATGATGTACATACTTATGTGTACGCTGATGACATAGCGTTTTTTTCATCGGCAAATGACATCCACAAACTCTATCAAATATTACAGACATACTTGTCTGCTATAGAAAGGTGGCTTGATGCGATGCATCTCTGTCTCAACGTTAACAAATGCTCAGTGCTAGCGTTTCCATTAAAGGACCCCATATATATTTCTCTCTCTTATCATCTAAATATTATCCCACAAGTAGAGACAGTCAAGTATCTTGGCGTGATATATGACGGTTCACTGTCTTGGAAGGCACACATTGACTATATTGCAACAGAAGGTGTTCGTGCGGTTGGCTTGCTGCGTAGGCTGAGCAATAGTCGATCAGGAATGCGAAGAGCAACGCTTTTCCCAATATACCGCATGTATGTTCGACCGGTATTGGAATTTGGATGCGTACTGTACTCTGGAGCTCCTGCATATAAACTTCGCCCTCTGGAGAGGCAGGCCTTGCGACAATGTTTAGGGCTACCTAAATTTGTAGCAAATGAAGTTTTACATCTGGAAGCTAGGATGCCATCTCTTGTTACGAGGTTTCGATTATTAGCCGTGCAGTCATATTTAAGACAATATGAATCCCCTATAACGCGTTCACAAACAGTTTTTATCTCCCAGCCGGACTTGTTTTGCGGCTTGTACTGGCCGCGATTCCACACACCACAAATTATTTTTATTCAAACTCTCCTAGAACAATTAAACATACAAATTCGTGAGGTGAGTCCTGTTGTTTACAACACCAATTCCATTAAAATTCAGTATGATGATATTTTTCCTAAAAATGCAAAGGCATTATCTTACTGCATGCTAAGCTCAATATTAAATTATTACTTTTTGCACGTTCCGATCGAGACAGTTATTGGCACTGACGCTTCTCAAAATGAAGAAAAGTGTGGAATTGGAATATTTTCTCCTATTCTTGATTGGTCGTTCTCTCTTCGCCTCCCAGACTTCGTACCGATCTTTCTAGCGGAATTTTTAGCTGTCGTTCTAGCCCTCCGTAAACTCAATACATCAACACGTTCCACAGTGATCGTGACGGATTCTTTATCTCTGTGCTCCTCCCTCACAGCTTCCGATAATTCCCCGGTTTCGCGAGCTTTCACATCGTTAGTGCCCCCTCACTTAGCTTTGATTAGATTGGTGTGGGTACCAGGGCACAAGGGCCTATTTCTAAACGAAATGGCAGATTCGTTGGCGAAAGCGTCCCTGAATGGCCCGGTAATTCATATCCTACCGATTTCAGCTTTCATCATAGGAGGTAGATTTCGGAGAAAAATGATGCTGCGTGAATTTCACGCCCCTTCTTTAACAAACTCGTCAGATTTTCAGCACTTGTCGCATTATTGGAATAGCAAACTCTGTCAAACGCGATCACTTGAAGTCGCAATCACTAAACTACGCTGCAGAACTCCATCTTTAAATTTTTACCTACACAGAGCTGGTCTGGTTCCCTCACCTAACTGTCCCTATTGCGGACAACATGAAACATTAGATCATTTTCTTATTGTCTGTCAAAGATATTCTGAATTGCGAAAAAGAACCTTAGAAACACCGTTCCGCCTTCTTAGATTAGAATTAAATGTTCAAAATTTACTATCATTGGGGGCCTCTACCCTTCGGCACAGCGACGGGAAGGTTGTCGATGCCATCCAGAATTACATTACAGGGTCAGAAAGATTTATATGACAAAATCAGGGCTTAGGGTTCCGAAATATTTTTACAAATTTGATGATTACTTCACTACTTCAAATTCGATGACTACGTCTTTTTTTAGTCATCATTTATTCCTTTATTCTTTTCAAGTCATTTGATATATTCTAATTATTCATTCTCAGATGCCTATATGTTCCCACATTTATGTTTGTATTGTTTTATACATCTCCTTTCTGATTGTTATTTCAAACTACCCGGTTCTCGGCCAATCCCCCAGAGTGGGTATGTGCCAATAACTCCAAGGCTCTACCTCTACCTCTACATGGGAAACAAGACAAGACAAGCGAAGACTTGCCCTACGGCTCCCTGCAATAAACGCCTTCTACACACCCCGTAACAGAGTGGTGGAAGGTGCTGGGTACCTGAACCTCGTCGCAGTCGTCGACTGGCGGGACTTGTACCATCCTCAACAGCAGGCATGTCCCGAGAAACTGAAGCTCCGAGACCGACGGGCTCTTCGCAACTGTACAAGGAGCCACCCAGCTTTGCCGGGGCTGGCGGTGAGGACGTGGACGAGTGGTTGAAGCAGTACCGACGGGTGAGCAAATATAACGGCTGGGACTCCACCTCTCAGGTGTCAAATGTTGTGTTCTCGCTCACGAACACTGCTCTCATGTGGTACGACAACCACGAGAACACGCTTACGATCTGGGATACGTTTGTCCAAGAATTGAAAAAGTGCTTTGGGGACTCCGCAGCGGGGAAGAAGCGAGCTGAACAGACTCCGTCCCGAAGGGCACCACTCTCTGGCGAGACTTGTACTATGTAGATAGAAGAGGTCCTCAAGCTATGTAGACTCGTGGATTCCAGCATGTCTGATGAAGATAAGGTGGGTCATCTTCTCAAGGGCATAGCTGAAGATGTATACCAGTTCTTGATAGCTAAAGAAAACCTGACATCTGTGGTCGACGTCATCCAACATTGCCACACGTTTGAAGCACTGAAGATTGACGCGTGGCACCGAAATTTGGCCGTTTGGCGAATGTGCCGACATTGGCCTGCATTGACGCGAGCACACCATCCGATCTGTCGTCGGCAATACGACAGATAGTTCGGGAAGAGCTTCTCCGCTGCCACGAAATCGGCCGTTGTGGTAGCGGCGACTCGCGAGGCAACGAGCCCGGACTACCAGCTGCGTCGTGGTAACCCTCTGTTAATGCGGCGAACGTGGACGATTATAGAGATGTGCTTCCATCCGCACCCACCAACCGGCCACACTTCAACAACGAGCAGCAGCACCGCACTTCTTATCCGGCGCGGCGGTACCGTACCACTTATTCAGGGTACAAAGAATATGGCGATCATGACCGATACCCCATGCTCGATTGCGGCAATGAAGGCTTTGAGCAGCACCGTGAATTTCGGCCTCCTCGTGTGTGCTATAGTTGCGGGGTCGCTGGCCACATCGCCAGGTTTTGCGACCGCCACCGACCTTTCGGAGAAGAACTTTCAGGAGCGACGTACCAGTCAAATTATAGACCCTTTTCCGCGTCATGGTCTCCACGCCCGCCAACCAATCATGGAATTCGTCAAGGTAGCTTCTGGAACCCGTCACCGGCCTCCGATCGCAGCTTAACGCCACCGCCTGCTCCACGTACTCGGCAGTCTCCATCGCCGCGGCGTCGGCAGGTATCCCCACCACCGGAAAACTAGTCAGTGCGGCCGATGGGGGTGAGGTCACTGGATACCGTTCGCTGCCAACCAACATTCCTCCGCCAGTTTTCATGCTGAAAAACAAAGTTCACGTTCTTGTTGACGATATACCTACAATGGCTCTTGGGGATACTGGGACAACAATTTCCGTGATGAGCTTAAATTTTTAAGCCCTACTGGGACAAAAAGTTATGTTTTCTTGGAACAATATTTACACGTTTCGTATTGTTAGTGGTGACACGTTGTGCCCGATCGGTGTCTGTACTGCGGATGTGTGTTTGTGTGGCAAAGTATTTACCACTGAATTCGCCGTAATTCCTCGATCCACGCATTATGTTATTTTAGGCATCGATTTCTTGCAAGAGTGTGGTGCAACCATTGACTGTCGAAGTAGGGAGCTTTCGGTACAACACGAGGTTATGACAGGACTCATGGAGAACTCGCCACGTGAAGAAGGTGCCTTTTGTGTTTCGGAGGACATCGTCATTCCCCCACTATGCGCTGTATGCGTTCCGGTCATTTGTTCTGGTACCAACCCCGCCACCTTTGATGCCGCGGAGCCTCTTCATTCGGCCTTTGTAAAGAAGACCGTTTTGGTTCCGCATTGTTTAGTCTCGGTCGTTGAAGGACACTCTGGATTATGGGTAATGAACTATGCGGCCCAGCCCATACTTCTCCCTTCTGGCATGAAGCTCGCGCTCTTCAACGAAGAGACACCGGCGTTACTGGCTGTACTCGGAGCTGCAGACGAGTCCCTCCGTCCCTGCCCACCGGACTCGAAACTACTTCAGATGGTGAGCAAGTCGCTCAGCACGAGTGAGTGCTACACGTTATGGGATGTTCTATCCAAGCACTCGCAAGTGTTTGATTTTTCCCACGACGTCCCAAATTCAGACGTCTCGAATACGCCACCGTATAAATACCGGATCCGGGCGCCCTATACGACAGAAGCCGTACAGAGTATCCCCGAGTGAGCGAAAGGTAATTGGCGAGCAAGTTCAGGAAATGCTGCACAAGGGGGTAACTCAGGAGTCCGCGAGTCCCTGGGTTGCACCTGTCATCCTCGTTAAAAAGAAAGATGACAGTTGGCGATTCTGTGTTGATTATCGGTGGCTAAACAACGTAACCAAGATAAATGTCTACCCACTTCCGCGTATCGATGATGCCTTAGACTGCCTTCATTCGGCTTCTTACTTTTCTTATGTAGACTTGAGATCCGGCTACTGGCAAATCCCGATGCATGCCGAGGATAAGGAAAAAACGGTGTTCGTAACACCCGATGGACTTTTTGAATTCAATGTCGGGCCGTTCGGCTTGTGCAACGCACCCGCCACCTTCGAACGATTCATGGATACTATTCTGCGAGGTCTAAAGTGGGAGATGTGCATGTCGACGATGTTATTAATTTTGGACGCACATTTCACGAGCACAACACGCGTCTCGGTATTGTACTCAGCTGCATACAGAAGGCTTGTCTTGTGCTCAACTCTAAAAAATGTCATTTTGGTGAGCGCCAAGCCTTGGTGTTGGGACATCTTGTGGACAAAGACGGCGTCAGGCCTGACCCTGCGAAGACAGAGGCTGTTGAAGCATTTGAACCACCTCAGTCTGTCAAACAACTTCGCAGCTTTCTAGGGCTCTGCTCCTATTTTAGGGGGTTCATTCCTCGTTTTGCTGACGTCGCTTATCCCTTGACCAGCCTCCTGCACAAGAACGCCGCTTTCGAGTGGACGCGTTATTGTTCTGCTTCCTTTTGACAGCTGAAATTTCTGCTGACGTTGCGACCGATCCTCGGACACTTCAATCCTTCCGCGCCAACGGAAGTCCACACAGATGCGAGTGGTGTAGGTCTTGGTGCTGTGCTGATTCAGCGCGTGGATGACAAAGAACACGTCATCGCCTACGCAAGTCGGTCAAACCCGAGTGGAACTACACGGTGACTGAGCAGGAACGTCTTGCTGTCACTTTTGCGGTACAGCGATTTCGGTCGTACCTGTATGGGCGTCACTTTGCGATCGTCACAGACCATCATTCTTTGTGCTGGCTCGTGACTCTTCGCGATCCATCTGGATGCCTTGCACGATGGCCCCTGCGTCTTCAAGGGTACAGCTTCACTGTATCCTACAAGAGCGGCCGACGACATGCTGATGCCGATTGCCTTTCCCGGATGCCTCTTAGTACAACGTAATGCGACGCCGACAGTTTCGACCACCTCATCGCATCCGTACACCGTGATTTCCCCAGATGCCAGAACCTCCGCCAGAGAGCAACGTGTTGACCTGAGTTTAGAGCCACTTTTCTCTGCCGCGAAAGAGTCGAAATCATGTAGTTTTTGTGTTCGGGATGGACTGTTGTATAGGAAGAATTTTTCCGCGATAGGTGCATGGTTTCTTCTGGTGGTGCCAGAAGCCCTCCGCTCTTCTGTTTTGCGCGTCGTGCACGATGATCATTTAGGCTCCACGCGGACACTCCGTCGTGCCAAAGAAATGTTTTACTGGCCTCAAATGCGCAAGACCACGGATACATACGTAGCCACTTGCGCCGAGTGTAAAAGTCACAAGAGACCTACTGCAGCTCCAGCCGGTTTCTTACAGCCTGTGGTGCCACCCAGTTCTCCCTTTGAGCAAGTAGGCATCGATCTCATAGGACCGTTCCCACGTTCTTCCACAGGATACCGCTGGATCATAGTATGTGCCGACTACCTGACTCGGTTCTGCGAGACGGCAGCACTACCCTCTGCAACTGCAGGCGAGGTTTCACAATTTATGCTGCATTGCATAATACTTCGGCATGGTCCCCCACGAGTGGTCATTAGCGACCGTGGCCGTCAGTTCACAGCTGATGTTGTTGAAGAACTACGTTTGTGCGCCTCCAACCTGCGACACTCAACGCCTTATCACCCGCAAACCAATGGGCTGACAGAACGCAAGAACAAACACTTGTGAACATGATTTCCATGTACGTAAGCTCGGACCACAAGAACTGGGACGAAGTATTGCCGTTCGTCACATACGCATACAACACCGCGCAACATGAAACCACTGGATACAGTCCGTTTTTCCTGATTTACGCTCGTCGGCCGAGGTACACTTTGGACACTATCTTCTGTTTTGGCAGTCACGACGACGCTTGTATCGCGGAAACTCTCTGCCGAGCGGAGGAGGCTCGGCGCATCGCTCGATTACGTACTTTAGCTTCACAAAAGCAGTAAAAATCCCGATACGATAGTCGACACCGGCATGTCACTTACGAACCGCGTGACTTAGTGTGGCTATGGACTCCCGTGCGTAAACGTGGTCTATGTCAAAAACTGCTCGCTGACTATGCTGGACCGTTTATTGTGCTTGAGCGTCTCAGCGAGGTGAATTATAGAATTGCGCGCCTCACTTCCAGTGGGAGATGGTCATCCAAGACCGACATCACGCATGTAGCCCGCCTGAAGCCGTTTATTCAACGAAGGCCCCACTGACTACTCGCCCGGAGGGCTTCGTCTGCGAGAGGAGCCATGTTACAGTGCGTCAAAGGTAGTGGAGCGGCAGCATCAACAACAACATTAGGAGAGCAACGAGGAAGAGAAGGACGACGTGTAGTATCGGACCCACTTCGCCGGACTTCACACGTCGGACTTCCAAACCGCAGCACTCGACGTCACTGTATATATCGCTGCCCCGGAGCTCCAAATTCAGGAGCTGTCGCACCAGCTGCACGCCGCGCTAGTGCGTCTGTCCTCCCCGCTTCTCCTCGTCCTCCTTCTCCAACTCCCGTACCTCCACAACCACCGGCTCCTTCGACGCCAGCTTTTGAGCCAATGAACAGGGCACCCTCGGCTCCGCCATCGCGCGCCTCCCCTCGCACCCGCAGCCCCGCGCAAAACCGCCGATCACCTTCCTCAAACGCCGTGGCGCTCGAGCGTGACGTCGTTCGCCAAACAGCCTCCTTCTTGGAGGCGTTTAAGCAGCGCGTCATGGGCCGCTTCGTGCGACTTGAGGAGCGCATCGTCTGTATTTACAACCACGTGGCCGCCATCTAATCCTACCTTACCGTCCTAGACACCGTGGTCGCGGCCCTAGAGGCCCGCCAGAGCGTGACTGAGGCCACCCTCGCGCAGTTCTCGCTCCCCTCCCCACTCATCACGGCACCTACCCTAACACCGACCGTTGACCCCGCCATCTCTCACAGCCAGACACTCCCGCATCTTTGGCAGTGGAACTGTCGTGGATTCCGCGGCAATGACGCACCCTGCAGCTCCACCTCCAGAACATCCCTTCTGACACTTTTCCCTCTGTCCTAGCACTCCACCCACCCCTATAGCTACCGTGAAGCTGCGCGACTAGACCTCCTTTCATCCTCCTTCTGAGGCCCACCAAAACGTTGCCACGCTGCTGCACCGTAACCTTGCTGCCGTGCTGCACCAGCTGGACGTTTCGGCCTTTGCCGATCTTCTCCTCACACTGAGGCAAGCCTCTTTGTTCTTAATGTGTACAGCCCTCCCAAAGCCCCTTCAGCCCCTCTCCTCCTCGGCAAACCCAGAACACCCGCAAGGGCCACTCACTCTGGACTAGAGCACTGCACGGGCCTGATTTTTCGGCCCGAGCCCGGCCCGGGCCCGCTTTACAAGGCCCGAGCCCAGCCCGGGCCCGTAATACAAAGCCCGAGCCCGGCCTGGGCCCGGGCGTACATGACAGAGACCAGCCCGGGCCCGTGTTACTGAGCGTTCATTACTAAGCTTAGCTAGGGCCCGCGTGTGCATGACCAGGCCCGGCCTGTAAGAAAAAAATTTTTTTTTTACTTACAGATTGTACCATTTACGTACAGATTGTACCGACAAAGGCTTCGGACGGCCCGGCCCGGCCCGCGGGCCGGGTCGGGCCCGGGCTTTCGGGCCGGCCCGGGCCCGTGCAGTGCTCTACTCTGGACTTCATCCGCAACGAGTGTCTTTCGGTACTTAATGACATCGCTCGTCGCCCCCCCCCCCCCTTGGATCGCATCCAGTGTCTGACGAGACACCAATCCTTACCTTGGCCTCCCCAAAAATGTTTCCGATCCGACGTGGACCAATACGGACGTCTCCCTCGTTAGCGATTACTACGTACTTTGCACCACTTTACCTCTCCCATCTCTTGCTCACACCTCTGCTCATCTGACCTCGACTGTTGACTGTGGCCGCTTCCGCTCCACTCGTCTCTCTCCTCTACTCCTATCACCGATCTGTCTGCCTGGACTGAGACCCTTTTCAAGGACGTCCGCACTGCCACATCCACACTCCGTGCAGTACCACACTCCATTACAACAGACAGCCGTCTGCTGCACCTTTGGGAGGTCCAGCACGCTGTCTACCACCAGTGGCAGGCTCCGAAACACAACCGCCGCCTGCGCCTCCGTTTGTCCCGGCTTGCGTCGGACATGGAGGAGCACGGCTCCTCTCTTCGACAACAGAGGAGCCATACCTGCGACCGCATGGCCGGCAACCTGGGCCTACATGACACTTGGTCGCTTCTCAGGGTGCTGCTAGACCCTGCAAACACCAAAGCTTCCAAGTGCAAGGATATCTCCCATCTCCTCCACTCCTCCCCATTCACGATACGTACTTCCTGGCGGCCCTCCACGACTGCTGCCTCTGCACGAAGCTCCCTCCCTCGAAGCTCCCCTCCCTCGAAGCTATTACTGACCTCAATACACATTGGCATGCTCGCACTCTTCCCTCCTCTTGGACCCATGCACGTGTCTCGTTCATTCCCAAACCTGGCACGCCTATTGCCCTCGAGCACGTCCGCCCCATCTTTCTCACCTCCTGTCTCGGCAAACGGTTCGAGCGCGTCATCTTGGCCCGCCTCCTGACCCCTCCGGATGATCATGAATTACATCCGGACTCCATGTACACCATACCGTCATTGTGAACGCTCCCTCCTCCAACGCTCTCTTCTCCCTCCTCAATCCAGACACGGGTGTCTATGCTTATGTCACCGCTTTCCTCGCCCACCGCACAGCCGAAATCTCACACGGCCTTCTTTCTTTCCCTTTCTCCCTTGGCTACAAGGGTTCCCCCAAGGCTCTTCTTCTTTTCAACATCACCCTCTCCCCGCTGGCACGGGCTCTACGCACTATTCCTTCTCCGTCTCTGTGGTGTGTGGAGTGCGCGACACGGTGCGGTGGATTGAGACGGTTACATGTGTGGTGCACGACGCGGTGCGGTGGTGGCAGACAAGAAGTAGACGACATGTAGTGCGCGCGCCGAGGCGAATTCCGTGCTGGATTGAAAGAAGACAACGTCGAAGAACTGCACGCGAACACACAGCGCAAGAACTAAAATGACAAAAGGAAAAGTTATCCAACCACAAGAGAAAACGTAGCTTCAAGTGGCCAATGGGAAAACGACGAATCTACCAGAGCGCCAGAAAAGCGAGCCCCGCTGGCAGAAGGGGGAGGGGGGAGAGTTCCAGAAGCGGCACCAGAAGAAGGTCGGCCACCGGACCGGGGGTTGAAGACGGGCCGTCGGGTTCCGGACCCAAGCCACCAGGACTTCACCCGACCGGGGCCTCCTGCCAACCCGTTCCTGGGAGTCGCCACTCTGCCCGATCGTCAACTGCTGCCCGAGGCCGGCGAGCTTCCGTGGCCGTGGGCAGAACGTGAGCAGTCGGGCTACGGGCCCGAGTTGCACACCCCGCTGCCTGGCCAGAACGCCGCCGCCGTCTAACCGTGCTGCCGGGCCACCTCCCTTCTCTCTCCACGCCAGAGCACGGCAGCTCTGGTAGCCCGTTCAACGGGCGACCAGAGCGTGAACGGCATCCGTTGAGCCAGGGACGGTTGTGCCCGCAGTGCTCACTGCAACCGAAAGCATGACCTGGGGAGTGCGAACGGCAACGGTTGGCGGCTCAAAAGTTGTCCCGTGGAAGAGATCCATAGCAAGGGAACCATGAACGGCCTTCCCTAGCCGGAGGTGAAACCCAAGACGGCGTAGCATCACGAGGACTGTCCATGGGCTGGGATGCCTTAGTCTGCGTTCTCGTCGACTGCGCCATTCTAAAGAGACAACTATAGACAAGAGGCCGTCCCTGCAATCACCTGCTTTACTCTACCTCGTCCTCTTCTCTTCTAGCGCCCACCTTGCGAGCGCCTGAGGCCGAGTTCACTTCCTCTTGACAACATAATGTTCAGGCTTGTTTAAGCTTCGCCGGTGCTATAGTGATGCCAAGTTTAATATTTTTGAAGGTTGAATTTCCTTTTAAATGTCCCTACAAAAGCGCAAGAAAAGCAACGACCGCAGTAAAATTTTCGCTTTATTTCATTTCATTTATTTACTCTCAAGGCCGTACAGGCCTTACAGAGAGGAGTGCCAATAGAAAATAAAAAAATGGCTAAAGAGGCAGCACATGGTCACAGATAGCCGAGTTGAACACATCATGATCTGTGATAGTGACGATGGAGGCGGGAAGGCGCTTCCAGGCTTGGCTTTTTTTCTGGATGAAGGCTTCAAGGTATGCATTGCTTTTACACTGAGGCACCCCAACCTTCATTTGATGATCAATACGGGATGACAAATGATTCGGAGGCGAAAGAAGTGTCATTTTTAGGTCATTATTAGTGTAGCATATTTTATGAAACAGGCATAAGCGTGAAATTCGGCGTCTAGTAGAAAGGAGAGGTAGGTCAAGATGTTGCTTCATGCGAGAAACGCTGGCTAAGCGATAGTAGTTAGAGAGAATAAACCCAGCTGAGCGGTTTTGAACCGATTCTAAGGCCTGCGTTAACGAGCTAGTCAGGCGCGTAGCCAGGGGGGGGGGGGGGGCTGATGGGGCTTCAAAAGTTGTCCCGTGGAAGAGATCCATAGCAAGGGAACCATGAACGGCCTTCCCTAGCCGGAGGTGAAACCCAAGACGGCGTAGCATCACGATGGGGCTTCAGCCCCCCCCCCCCCCCCGAAATTTTTTCGTGCTGTCATGCACCGCCGACCAAAACAACCACCGGCGCCGGAAATCATTGTAGATTTTGTCTACAATGTCTTTTTGACACTCGAAAAGACATTTCGGGGCGAAAATTGCGAAGTCGGGCTGGATTTCGTGGAAACGCCCATGCACCTGGAGTCACATAACGTAAGGAGCCCCAGCCGAGCACAAAGTTTCAAGGGATTTTCAATAGCGAGCGGGCGCGTCGCGGCATCTGGCAGCGGCACCGGAATCTACGGAGCGCATAGATTTCAATTCCGAAACTTGATGGGTATGAAGTTCTCATACACTTTTGACGCGAAAGTGCACTGACATTTCCAAAGGCGTGCTTCTGATTTTTAATTCTGGAACTTTCTGGGTTTAATGTTTTTATAAACTTGGGCCAACATGTACGCACTCGAACGCGCGTGTCTAAGCCGTTCCAGAAATGGAAGCACGCGCTCGCAATCTTCCACGCACAGGAAAATATTAAATATCACCGCGACTGTCAGCTGGCATCTGATAATTTTCTCCAAACATTTTCAGGAAGCGCGTCCAATGTGATCGATAAGCTGGACCAGGGCAGGCAAAGTAAAATAAGGGAAAACAGAAGAAACTCAACGGCCTATTTAATTTGAGACAGTTCTTTTTTGCGGGCGGCAAGGTCTTGCTCTCCGTGGCGATAGGGACACTGGTCCTATGGATTTAAGTAAAGCCCCCGCTGAAAATACTGGTATTTCCAGAACGCTTCTTCGCATGCGAGCTGATTGTGGAGATACACATCTGAAGAACCATTTGGAAAGTTGCCCCAGTAATGCCTCGTATTTAAACCAGACGTACAAAACCAAATTATAGAAATTTGTGGTGAAATTATCAAAGAAAGCCTAGATGCAAAAGTGAACGCTGCAGGCTGCTTCTCCGTACTTGCTGACGAAACGACGGATATTGCTGGAATCGAACAGCTTACTGTTTGTGCAAGGTACGTAAACAAGGATGTCAAGGATATCGAAGGAAGGAAGGAAGGAAGGAAAATAAGAGGTGAAAGGCAGAGAGGTTAACCAGGTTAAGTGTCCGATTGGCTACTCTGCACAAGAGGATGGGGTAAGGGCAGAAAATATGAGAAAACAAAAGAAGATTAAAAAGAAAACGAAAAGAAACGTGTCAGTCCGCACATTCTATAGCTTTTCACTACGTCCTGTTTTTCTTTTAAAAGCGTAATAGCGCTTTTAAAGCAGTTCGTTCCGACGTCGGCTGGGACCATGGGACCAAGAATTGTGGCTTCCGTAAGAGGACGGCTGTCGAGCGTGGTGCTGAGGAAACGATATCGAAGTGTTTTTAGGTTTTAGCACAGGAATGGATGCCCTCTCTCATGGAGACTGCAGGTTATATGTACACGTGTACAAACTAGAGCACTGCACGGGCTCGGGCTTACCCGAAAGCCCCCCGGCCCGTGGGCCGGGCCGGGCCGGGTAGAGCAGTTTTTTCACGGGCTCGGGCACGGCGTGTGCTTTTTGACCCGGGCCTGGGCCGGGCTCGGGCTTTTTGGTGGTGTGCATGTAACGTGCAGCGAGTTATTCTCGGGCGTCTCAACTCTGACAAACATGTATTTTTCGGTATCGGGCCGGGTTCGGTCCGGTTTCGAGCCGGGCCTCGGGCCTGAGGTAAAGGCGTGGCGGGCCGGGCCGGGCGGGTAACGTAGATTATTTCCGGGCCCGGGCCGGGCCCGGGTCTCGCCATGAAAGTTTTGTTCGGGCTCGGGCGGGCAGCCCAACGTAAAAACGGGCCCGGGCCGGGTCCGGGCTGAAAAAACCGGCCCGTGCAGTGCTCTAGTACACACTGCTGCATATTCTAGTCACCCTTCCAGTGCCACTGCCAGCGTAGAGAGATTTTCAAACATGAGATTACTAAAAAAACCACTTGCGCTTTACAATGAGGAACGCATGGTTATGCTGGCGCTTCTATACGCCCACAGAGACGTCGCGATCAACGTGTCCGAAGTTACTGAACGCTTCGCTAAACCTCCCCGCCGAGTAAAGTTTATCGTTTAGATAGCGAAGCAGCAAACATCAATGCCTGTAAATATATCTGTTCCTTCACGTTCCTATATAAGCTCGTAATTATGAAAACGTATGACTGTTCATTACCTTTTAAAACCACAGAAATTTTCACCGTTTGTTGTAACAGTTAGCATGATGATCAAAATTATGCTGGGAATACAAAAATTATGGGGACATCAATAACCAATTTTGACAAACCTTGCTCATTGAAAGCCCGGCACATGGGGCATTTCCCAAAAACGCGCTCGGATGTTGGGTAAATCAACTTGCCGCATCATCTGTGGCTTTCGTTTGTCCTTTTCTTTCCTTTTTTAGCTACATGTATTTACATCTTTTTTGAAACGAAGCAATAGCCTTCTTTGACTTTGGGTGCAGAATAATTGTTGCCGCTGTGCAGGCAGTTAAAATACGCATTTTCGTATTGATTTCTGCATTCTTTTTCTCTTATTCTAGCCACATGTTGCTGTCGCGATCGCAGCATGGCCCAAATGCATATCACAATTTCTGAGATCATAGTTTTGTTCTTGTCTGAATCAGAATCAGAATTTTATTATTAAAGGTTGGGATCGTCTGTCTTTATACTCGTATGCGTGAAGTTTACTATCTGTGACTGCGCAGCATGTTTAT
This sequence comes from Dermacentor silvarum, assembly GCF_013339745.2. NCBI lineage: Eukaryota > Metazoa > Arthropoda > Arachnida > Ixodida > Ixodidae > Dermacentor > Dermacentor silvarum. The sequence continues at coordinate 181,214,345 of NC_051160.1, read as the reverse complement.
TTGTCTTGTTTGACGCATTATATACAATGACGTTTCCTTAGATACGTAGATTTATTGCAGACATACGTATATTTAAATATCTTGTTGCGAGGTTTTGTGTATACAAGCAGTGAACTTGGTTTCACGCGACACTTTCTTGCAGTTTATCTTGGCATTTGTATATTCCATTCTATCTTCGCACTTCTAATGTATATTTTGCGGAACTTCTGCTTTTTATATGTACTCGTTGTTGCAACTATAATTTCGGTGCAATTACAATATACGACCGGTAACATCTGCTGCTGCGCAATCCATTGCAACGAAGGACAGCGTGATTGAGGTTTTTCCCTGGCCGTTGATTATATGTACAAAACTGTAAAAAAGGTTGTTAAATGACAAAGATTCATCAAAATATTTGTCAACTTGTTCATTTTATGGCCTTTACGTTTTTCATACCAGCTGCATGCACTGCTTTGCTGGTTTCGAACTGATATAGTTCTAAAGTTCGCGTGATATTTTCTTTGCTTATTAGATAGACCAGAAAAAAAAAACGCGGAAGCACTGATATCAGCTATTACTGCCACAATTTTGGGGACATACGAAGCTATTCTTTTATGAAACAAACACATAATTTACTTGTCTTGACTGTGCGTAGCGTTAAATAATTCGTTTTCAGCACCTAATATACAATGCCATTGGCAATGGCAATGCAGTTATTATTCATGTATTTGATGCCTCGACAACTTTTATAAGGAGGAGGCCGCGTTGCAACTTGAGCCCCCCCCCCCCCCCCCGAAAAAAATTTCTGGCTACGCCACTGGAGCTAGTGTACCGGTTCCATATGGGTGAAGCGTACTTTAGTTTAGAACGCACGAGTGTTTTATATAGTAGTAGTTTCAATGGAACGGGAGTGAGGCGGAAATTCCGCCGAAGAAAACCAAGGGTACTGTTAGCTTTGTTAATAACATGGTGGATATGTTTTTGCCATGACAGGTTATTAGTGATGTGGACGCCTAGATATTATAGCTGTCGACGAACTGAAGAGGGCAACCGTTAAGTTCATAGCCCTGAGAAATGGACGGGTTAATCTTTCGAGACACCCTCATTGCTTTACATTTGCTTATGTGTAGTTTCATAAGCCATGTATCACACCAAGAAGAAATTTTATTTACGTGAGATTAAAGAACGGAGGAGTCAGACTCATTACAAATTACGCGCTACAGAACACAGTCGTCTGCAAAGAGCCTTATATTAGAAGTAACAGAATCAGGCAAGTCATTAATGTAAATTAGAAAAAGAAGAGGCCCTAGGACTGACCCCTGAGGAACACCGGATGTTACATTGCAGGATTTAGAGTCATGATCATTAACAGAAACATACTGTGTTCTATTCTGCAAGAAACTTTCAATTCATTTAAGCAAGCTACAATCAAGATGGAGTGCACTAAGTTTCAGTAATAGTAGTCGATGGGAGACGGCATCAAAATCTTTCGCAAAGTCAAGGAAAATGCAGTCAATAACTGAAGCTCGATCTAAAGCCTAAGACGAATAATTAGTAAAGGTTAATAATTGAGTCTCACAAGAATAATTTTTACGAAAACCATGCTGCTGTGACGCAAAAAAGTTATTAGACTCGAGAAACCTAATCAGGTTGAAGTAGATTATGTGCTCTAATAACAACAAAAAGAAAGTAAGGGATATTCGAAATTATAACGTGGGAAAGATTGAGGAAACCGTAAAATATGGACGCAGCATTAAATTAGTAAGAAGAAAACTTTGCATAGGACAAGGCAAGATGTATGCACTGAAAGATAAGCAGGGTAATATCATCAGCAATTTCGATGACATAGTAAAAGCAGCGGAAGAATTTTATACTGACCTGTACAGTGCCCAAAACAGCCAAGCTACTTTCATTCTAAATAGTGATGAACCGGACACAGAGGCTCCTTCTATAACTAGCGATGAAGTTAGAAGAGCCTTGAAAGACATGACCAGGGGAAAAGCTGCTGGAGAAGATGGAATAACAGTAGATTTAATCAAAGATGGAGGAGACATCAGGCTTGAAAAGCTTGCGGCCCTTTATACGCAATGCCTCACAACTTCAAGTGTACCAGAGAGCTGGAAGAACGCCAACATTATACTAATCCATACGAAGGGAGACCTTAAAAAATTGAAGCATTATAAACCAATTAGCTTGCTTTCAGTATTGTATAAAATATTCACCAAGATAATTTCCAATAGAATCAGGGCAACACTTGGCTTCAGCCAACTAAGAAAACAGGCTGGCTTCAGGAAGGGATATTCTACGATGGATCATGTCCATGTCATCAATCAGGTAATCGAGAAATCTGCGGAGTACAATCAACCTTTCTATATGGCTGTCATAGATTATGAAAAGGCATTTGATTCAGTAGAGATACCAGCAGTCATAGAGGCATTGCGTAATCAAGGAGTACAGGAGGCATACGTGAATATCTTAGCAAATATCTACGAGGATTCCACAGCTACCTTGGTTCTCCACAAGAAAAGCAGAAAGTTACCTATCAAGAAAGGGGTCAGGCAAAAGGAAAGGGGTCAGGAAAGGGGTCAGGCGATATTAAAAAATATCGAAACAAGTTAACTAAGAAGTTACGGCATGCACGCACAGCATACGACTCATCTTTCCTAGACATCGAAAGCCGTAAACACAGCCTGCTATGGTCGAGGTTGAACCAACTTTTGAATCGTAGTGATTGCCACACACCTTTATCGCAGTTACAAATTAATGGCAAAGAATTATCGGGTATTGAACTAGCTGATGCATTCAATAATTATTTCACAGATATGGCTAGTACTCACGCTGCGACCTGTCATGCTAGTAAATATGTTTGCACTAACAATGAGAACACAATATACCTTCAGCCCGTCACACCCGATGAAGTTGTGTCATTTATAAAAACCTTAAACAATAGCAGTAGTTGTGACATTGACGGTTTTCAAGTGTGCCCAATTAAACATGTAGTTGAAATTATTGCCCCAACACTCACCCATATTTTTAACATTGTGTCTGGAATCGGCAATTTTTCCAGTGAAAATGCAGTCTGCGAAAGCAATCGTTCTATATAAAAAAGGAGATCGTAATGACTTAGGAAATTACAGGCCGGTATCCATTTTACCAATCTTTTCAAAGGTATTTGAAAAAATTTTGCATTCAAGCATGACAAAGTTCATTGAAAAACATAACCTGTTAACACCACACCAATTTGGTTTTCGTAAGAAAAAATCAGTCGAGTTAGCATTAGTAGAGCAGAAAGAATATATATAACAGAGTTTGAAAACAAAGCTATAGTTGTTGGTATTTTCGTAGACTTCTCTAAGGCCTTTGATTTAGTTGACCATAAAATTTTATTGGAGAAATTAAACTATTATGGAATACGAGGGCAGGCATTATCTCTTGTCAAATCTTATCTAATAGAACACAAATTGTGAAAATCGACACTTTTACTTCTAAGCCTAGAGCTGTCCATTGTGGAGTGCCACAGGGAAGTATTCTAGGGCCTTTGCTTTTTAATATCTCTCTGAATGATATCGTCAATATTAATTCTCAGGCAAGGTTTATTATTTATGCAGACGACACGAGTATTTTTTTCACTGGTAATAATATTCATGTTCTTATAGAACAGTGTAACAATGCAATGAAATACTTAGAGGAATGGTCGAGAGAGAATTTAATGAAGATAAATGCAAACAAAAGAAAAGCAGTTATATTCAGACCGAAAAACAAACAAATACCTCCCCATCAAGACATTGTATTATACTCAAGGAGTATTGAAATAGTCGAGACTTTCAAATGTCTAGGTGTCATCTTTTCAGCGAACATTTCATGGGACAATCACGTCAAATATGTTCTAAGCAAAATAAGTAGAATAACTGGTGTAGTAGGCCGTATGAGATACATTCTTCCCACACGTATTAAACTCTTGCTGTACAATTGACTTTTCCAATCACAATTAAACTATTGCCAATTAGTATGGGGTAACACAACATCCACCAATCTAGAACATATTCACCTGTTACAGAAGAAGTATCTCCGCCACGCATCTAACGCTTCCTACACAGCATCGACAATAACCTTCTTTAATAACTCTGGTGTGATCCCAGCTCACAATCTCTACAGATATCGTCTGAGTCATGTATATAAACTGGAAATCTATCGAAATATCAGCAACCTGCGTACTCTAGCCCAACTCCAGAGAAAAGCTCCCAATTACATTACAAGACACATTGAGGATTGGTTAGTACCAACACCACGTTCAAACTATGGGAAACAAAGCCTTAAATACGTAATACCAACACTGTTAAATTACTATAATTCGATCCGATTTGATCTTTTTACATCATCATCCAAGGAACTCAAACTGATGTATACGGTTTCGATGTAATATCCGGTAGCTTTATGTATCTGTGTTTTTTGCACTTGTTTCTTGAGAAACATGTCATTGAAGTTCTGTATACAGCTATAATATGTATGTATATGTATGTGCGCATATGTTATGCTGCCTCCCTGCAGAAACAGGGATTGTAGACTCGTCAACCTGTTGATGTATAGCTTTTTTCTACAGTCCCCCCATCTGTAAATCTACATGATGGCAAATAAACAATTTCAATTTCAAGGAGACAATCTCTCCAATGCTATTCACTGCATGCTTAGAAGAAGTATTCAAGCTCTTAGACTGGGAAGGCTTAGGAGTGAGGATGAACGGCGAATATCTCAGCAACCTTCGGTTTGCAGATGACATTGTCCTATTCAGCAACAATGGAGACGAATTACAGGAAATTATTGAGGACCTTAATCGAGAAAGTGTAAGAATTTGGTTGAAGATGAATATGCAGAAGACAAAGATAATGTTCAATAGCCTGGCAAGGGAACAAGAATTCATGCTCGCCAGTCAGCCTCTAGAGTCTGTAAAGAAGTACGTTTATCTAGGTCAATTACTCACAGGGAACCCTGATCATCAGAAAGAAATTCACAGAAGAATAAAATTGGGTTGTAGTGCATACGGCAGGCATTGCCAAATCCTGACTGGGAGCTTACCACTGTCGTTGAAAAGAAAAGTGTACAATCATTGCATTCTACCGGTGCTAACATGTGGGGGGGGAGGGGGGGGGCAGGAACTTGGAGGTCAACAAAGAAGCTCGAGAACAAGTTAAGGACCGCACAAAGGGCTATGGAACGAAAAATCTTAGGACTAACGTTAAGAGACAGGAATAGAGCGATGTGGATCAGAGAACAAACGACGATAGCCGATATTCTAGTTGACATTAAGCGGAAGAAATGGAGCTGGGCAGGCCATGTAATGCGTAGGATGGATACCCTTTGGACCATTAGGGCTACACAATGGATACCAAGAGAAGGGAAGCGTAGCCCAGGTCGGCAGAAAACCAGATGGAGTGATGAAGTTAGGAAATTTGCATGCGAAAGTTGGAATACGCTAGCGCAAGACAGGGGTAATTGGAGATCGCAGGGAGAGGCCTTCGTCCTGCAGTGGACATAAAATATAGGCTGATGATGATGATGATGATGATGATATCATATGAAACAGCGATCAAGGTCCCACCGCCACATCGCCCTATTCGGTCATTTCTATATATATTGTAAGCCTTACTGCAGGCGAAAAGTTCCGAATTTTCAATTTTATCTAGAAGCCAGGTCTCGACTAAAACAACAATATCTGCATGACACGTGTCGATCAGCGTAGACAGGGCATCGCGCTTATTCAGGATGGAGCGGATGTTAGTGAACAGCACAGAGTAATCGTTGTCATGCTTATTCTGTACGGCCGCGCGAGGCTAACTCGAAACGGGGGATCGGGTATTCGCAGGGAAATTTATTGCGCTGCTGCCTACATTACCACTGGCAGTAGCAATACTGTTCTGCTGAAGTTCATAGAGAGTATCGGTTTGAGAGCAATACACGTTTTGTTGGTGAACAATTTGTTGTACCTTAGATGATACAATTGACCGGAAGACTTCCCAAATGCAATTAACTTATTCCTGGTCATTCTAGTTGCCCGACAGAAGTCTTCTCTAATGGATATCCCAGATCCTTTCAGTTTCTTCTTTTGTGTTAATATGTTTTCCTTTACTTTAAATGATGCCAGTTTCACTACCACTGGTCGACATTTGTTTTTTACAAGGGCACCTAAGCGATGCGTACGCTGAATTCCCTCTTCGGGTAATTGCAGCGCAAAAAATTGCACAAGAATTGAACTAACTTTTTTTTCTTTCTGTCCAAGTTTCAGAGGTACTATCAGCGATACCATAAAAAAATCAAGTTATCTCTCCTTGACCTGTCCTCGAAATCGTCCAGACGAGATTGCACCGATGCATTCTCACTTTTCATGGTTTCGGTAATGATGCCTCGGATATGAGCAGGTTCCTGCTGAGTTTCAAGTGCATCAACTTTGTCCTCTACGGACGCTAATCTGGCATTCATGCTTGTAACACGCACCTCAAGTAATTTTTGGTTGGTATTCACTTCATTAAGACTTGAGAATAGCTCAGCGTGACGCACATCCATTTTAGTAGCAAGAGAACTAATGGCCTCGAGAACCAGGTTAGTGCTGCCACTGGGATCAGGGCCAGGGTAAAGCTCAATGTCTCCGGACATCACAAGCAACTTTTGTAGCGTTAGCTACACTGGCCTAGCCAAGCCCGTTTCGCGCGGCACATCAAGAGCCGTGCTGCGCATGCGCAAGGATCAGTGATGTCACACGGCTTGCGCACCGGAGCCACCGGAGCCGGCACCTCTCGCGCACTCCGCCGCCGCCGCGCGCGACTCACCGCCGCCGGTCTGCGCATTCCAGAGGAGTGACGTCGTAGCCGTGGTAGACGCACTGGCGCCGGCGCGCGCTGGCTGTGCAGTCACCGTCTGACACTGCGCTGGAGCCGCTGCGCTTCTGACTGGCGTTTGCCAGTGTGGTATAGCCATGGAGAAGGAGAGCGCAAATGCTGCTCAGCAGCGCAGAAGAACGGAGAAGCTTGACTCATCGGATCCCGAAGTACTTGCCTGGCAATTAGCGGTTGAGCGTAGGAGGAATGAACAGAAGAAGGCTAAACGTGCTGCGGAGACAGTGGAGCAAAAGGACGAACGTCTAGCAAAGCGGCGTCGCCAGGAGGCTGAGCGACGTGCCCGACCACCCCTGCAACAACAACAAAACGCCGTCGATGACGTCAAGGCTCGCCGATCGACTGAATATACTGTGAAACTCAGCGAAAGCGCCAGTGCGACTCGGACCTTCAGCTGAACCTTTGCTAACGCTACGTATATCCTGGCATAGCCGAGCTAAGCCACTGCAACAATTTAACATGTACACAGTCGGTAAATAAACACGACAAAATGTCCGGGCATGGGACGAACAGCAAAGCGCGACTGCTAGAGCGCTTACAGGAAAAGGAAGTCCTGGATGTAAAAGAAGAACGGTCTCAGCAAGGACTGCGCCATTGCTGCCATCCCAGGTCAGTGTCTTTTTTGGGCCAAGTTAATTCTCAAACAGACGAGCTGTTGTCACGCATTTGATTTCTCGCGACCTTAATGTTTCACAAACACCAAATTGATAATCATTTAATTATGTAATTTTATTATGGGGTTTTACGCGCCAAAACCACGATCTGTTATAAGGCACGCCGTAGTGGGGGACTCCGGAAATTTGGACCACCTGATTCTTTAACGTGCACCTAAATCTACGTACACGGGTGTTTTCGCATTTAGCCCCCATCGAAATGCGGCCGCCGTGGCCGAGATTCGATCCCGCGACCTCGTGCTCAGCAGCCCAACACCATAGTTACTGAGCAACCACGGCGGGTGATAATCATTTAAAAGTAATAATTACAGTGCAACAAGACAATTATTGTGGATACATAGCCCCCGTGCCGAAATAGTTATCCCAACTTTCACAAAGAAATGCACTTATACTGTATATATTGTTCTCCCACACCTTCCTATTAAACTGCAACACAACAGTTTTTGCCTAAGCTCTTGCAAGTATAAGAATTTGTAGTTGTAGCGAAGAGAGACGCTAGTGGGTCCAGCTCTAGTCTGCCCAGACGCTAGTGGGTCCAGCGCTTTGGCTCGCAACAGCGCTCGTGCTTGAAAGCTGTGGCTCGTTTGACTGTCGATGCTGCGCTGCGCCGATCTATAATAAACCCTTTACAATTGGTGGAGGTGCTAGGTATTGGACATTGGACGGAATGTAGGTCACGATGCCGAAGGGTCGTTGTAATATGGGCGGGGAGAATCGACCATACGGTTTGGCGCGTATGTTGTAGCGGTAGGCGACTGCACGCGATTACAGTAGCGCGCGACGTGACCTGCGTAGCCGCGCGCAAAACAGATAGGCCGGCTGTCAGCTGTACGCCACCTATTCGCTGTGCTGGGCCCCGTCCATGTTGGAGGACGCGTTGCGTGGGTCGGCTGGTGAAATGGTGGCATGGCGGGCTGTGGTCGGGGTACAGTGAAGACGTCGGCGTAAGTGAGAGGCCCACCTTGAGGGAAGGAGTGGGGCTTGGCGACGACTTCCGCGTAGCTTAGTGATGCAGCCGGAGAGATCTGTTGGGGCCTGGCGACGAATTCAGCGTAGTGGAGAGGTGCGGCCACACGAACATGTTGGTGGCGCTCAGGCATAATCTCATTGAGTTCGTGCGCAATGGTGCGGCGGAGAATACCTGCTGCTCACTATCCCAGCTAGCTGTTTCTACAATCGACCTTGAGGCTATCGCTTCCGAGCAGCGCCAGGACCCCTGGATTGCCTCGATAATAGACTTGCTTGCTGACCCATCACCACAGTCAACCACTCGTACGTTGCGTCCTCAGGCTTGCAATTTCGCGGTTCGCGACAACCTGCTTCACCGACGGAGTTATGCCGCAGGCGCGCGCCAGTGGTTGTTAGTAGTTCATCGCAGTCTGCGCTCCGAAATCTGTGCATCCTTTCGCACCGATCCACAGTGCGCACACTCGGGAGTTTTCAAAACCTACCAGCGCCTTCGACAGCGCTACTACTGGCGGGGAATGTACAAGTACGTTCAACAGTTCGTTCGCTCCTGCCCCGACTGCCAGCGCCGGAAATCTCAACCCCAGCTCTCGTCGGCTGGTCAGCAGCCTCTACCCTGCCCTACCCGGCCGTTCGAGCGCGTTGGAATTGATTTGTATGGGCCACTTCCCTTGACGTCGCCTGGTAACCGCTGGGCTATTGTGGCAGTAGATCACCTCACGCCATACGCCGAAACCGCCGCTCTCCCAGCAGCTACAGCGCGCGATGTTGCCTCATTCCTGCTTCGCCGATTCATCCTGCGGCATGGTCCACCCCAGGAATTGCTCAGTGATCGCCGCCGTGTCTTCCTGTCGGAAGTGGTTGAAGCCATCGTTAAAGAGTGCCACGTTGTTTATCGCACAACTACGGCGTACCACCCCCAAACCAATGGCCTCACAGAACGCTTCAACCGCACGCTCGGCGACATGATTTCAATGTACGTCGCCTCCGACCACACGAACTGGGACGCCATTCTGCCCTTCGTCAGCTACGCGTACAACACCGCTACTCAGAGCTTTTCGCACTTTTTCTTGCTGTACGGTCGGCACCCGTCGCATAGCATCGACACAATTTTACCTTAGCTATTACCTCACCTATTACCTCACCTATTTCTGCCACAGCACGGCATGCTGAAGAATGCCGTGACCTCGCACGTGCCTTTACTTCCAAAGACCAAGAACGCCAGAAGAGCACTCGCGGCGACTCCACTTCCGCGGTCACCTTCCTTCCTGGCGCGCTTGTGTGGCTCTCTGTCCCGTTCACCACCCCTGGCCTCTCATCGGAACTACTCCCGAAGTATGAAGGCCCTTACCACGTCGTCGGACGCGCATCTCCCGTGAATTTTGTTATCGAACCAGTTCAACCGTCTTCGGACCAGCGCCGTGACATTGTCCACGTCGGACGAGACATTGTCCACGTCGACCGGCTCAAGCCGTACTACGATCCTGTCATCCTGACGAGCTGTTAGGTCACCGAACGGCTCCCTTATCACTCCCGGGGTAATTGTAGCGAAGAGAGACGCTAGTGGGTCCAGCTCTAGTCTGCCCAGACGCTAGTGGCGCTTTGGCTCGCAACGGCGCTCGTGCTTGAAAGCTGTGGCTCGTTTGACTGTCGACGCTGCGCTGCTCCGATCTCTAATAAACCCTTTACATAGTGATCAAATGGCGTCAGCACTCACCAACTTAAAGATGTACCATATTTGGTAATGAAACATTACTGGTGGCTTTCACACAGTCTCACGTCTGCCGATACGCATGTGTGGAAGAAAAAGCAAATTTTCAATATGGCCCTTTATTTTTAAGAAATTAAGATACAGCTTAAAGTGTAGCTGTTTCGCCTAAGCACACATTGAATGCACAAAAAGCATTGCAGTCCAGTCAATATGCTCAGCCGTACTCAACATTGGAGCACCATGCCTGTAAATTGTTCTACATTTTCAGAGTCAAAAAGAACCGTTGTTTTGTGACACTGGTGCGTCAGTATTTGCGCAGTATACCATGCATGCTGGCTTTATGGTATGTGACGTTATTCCTTTTTGTGATCTTTTGAAGCTTCTGGATTATTGGCTAAATTTCTCGGAGGCAGCAACCATGCGATTCAATCTCGCATTTGCTGTGATATCAATTTCTAAATAACTCTAGTCTGCTCATCTAATAGCATGTGCTGTTTACTATACTAAATAAGAAACCTTAGCACACCACGCTTTTGCTGTTCAACATTTTATGTGTACTTATGAATGTTGTTTATGTAGGTTGATCACTTGTTTATCACTTTATAGTTCATTAAGGATTGTTTCTGCAAGTTTTAGTCATTGTTGATATAAATTTAATTCGATTTACTTTGCATTTCTGATACATTTTGCTCAAACCTTGCAGAAGTATTACTTTTTCAATAACGTGTTGCTTTGTCATAATGTTCTCATTTCATGCGCTCTAGGCATTAAAGCCCTGGCCTGCTCACTTGTCAAGAGACGCCCATTTTTTCTTAGCGGGATTTCATACCCATTTTGGTTGTAAACATGGTTGCTGCATACCAAACGCAGTATTCCGGATTCATTCTCGTGGACATGTTCATTTTCATGTGAATTGATGGAGGATGCGTCGGCCTCTATAGGCAACAGTTATTGGCCCTGCAACAGGAGCTCTGCTTCATATACACCGACGCTTCGACTCATATGGAACCTGGGAAAACGAACTTCTGGTTATAGTAAACCTTTCGAGACCACTTCCACACCAGATTTTTGAGAACGTCTTTTGATAACGTTGCATCGAGATTTATTTACAAAACTCTCAGATTTTGGTATTGATAGCAAAATACTTTCATAGATTTGCAGCTTTCTATTAAATCGAAAACAAAGTGTGGCCATAGATAAACATGTTTCGCAGCAACTTGAAAATTACTCGGAGGTAGCGCAGGGTCCGTTCTTGCTCCTGTCTTATTTCTTATGTATGTTAATGAATTCCAGTTCAATGTACATTGAATGGTTCCAAGGTGGCTTTTCGCCGGTGATTGTATAGTATACACAGTTGCACGTAATATAGGACACCAAATTGAACTAAATAATTCACTTCAATCTATCCGTTCATCGGGCAATACATGGAGCATGAGACTTAATGCATCAAACACAAAATGCATCACATTTACTAAAAAAAAACCCACTTCATTTCATGTATGCTCTCGGAAACACCAAACTCGACAAATGCAATCAGGTAAAATACTTGGGCCTTAATGTCACGTCAAACCTTAACTGGGAACCTCACATCTCCTCCATATGTCAGACCGCCGAAGGCAAATTGTCCTTCTTAAGAAGGAAGCTGCGCAATACTCCGCCACATGTCAAATCAAATGCCTCCAAAACACTTATTAGACCATCATTAGAATATGCTGATTCAATCTGGAGCCCTTATCAAAAACACCTAATCGATAAAGTAGAGCGCATACAAAAATTTGCAATCAGATTCATATATTCTGATTATTCAAGGCAATCTAGTGTCTCTGAACTATTATCACAAGCAAATTTAGAACTACTTGCACAACGAAGAATAGTTTCAAAGCTCAAATTCATGTACCTTTTGTGCCATGGCCACTTCAAAATTCCACGGTCACGTTACTTACTTGGTCAGTTTTTACACTCATCAAGAACTAACCACAGTAAAGTAATTCGCCAACCTGCAAGGCGCGTTGATACACATAAATATTCACTGTTTCCCTCTGCAATCTCTTATTGGAACGATGTTCCTAACAGTGCTGTGTGTTGTAATACTGTGGAATCTTTTGTAATCAAAGTTAAAGTCATTTTTGTTCATGATTGTTGTTGCTTTACCTTTGTAACCGCTCCTGCAAGGGCCGTCAGAGCCTGCAGTATGTCCAAATAATAAAAAAAAAAACGTTTAGAAACCATATATGAATAGCCCTGGCAAAGGGATTATTTGTGTCTTTCCCAATCCGATTTCAAGACCATCTTTCTGGATACGGTTTGAAGACCTCCTCTAGGTCGTCTCAGGAAAATAAATAACCCGGGCATTAGCGGACATATACGATGTTTTCACCAGGAAGTTGTCTTACTCGTGCGCTCTTTAACCCATTAAGGATCAAGAAAAATCTACCAGTTACATTTTGCTGATTTTTTATGTCAGATGATATTTTCACACCCTAAATACATTGCGAAAGTTTCATGAGTGGTGCTTTATTCTTTGAAACCCAACGATAGTGCACTTTATAAAGTAAGCTGGGGCTTTGTGTGAGGAAAACTAGGTCTAATTACCTAAATGTAAATGCTAAAGGGAAAATGAGACATCCACCCAAATGCAGCAATTGCTGCAAAGGAACCCATACGGGTTCCCTGAAAGAGGAACCGTATATATGCTATATGTATATGCTATGTTTTAGAGCTTCCAAAAACCAACAATCCTGAAGTGTAGAGCCAAACAAAACTTTGCGCAAGCCCGCGCAATCTTCTAGTAGCAAAATTAACATTTTAGTGTGGAATATTCTTTGGTGGGAGGTGATTTTACTGTTGAAGTGTGTCAGATGACTTCAAGTAACGGAGAGGGACTTTAATGTTGGTTTTAGAGGCGCGCGCGATGAAAAGATATTGTTGATGCCGATCCAGACGTGAGATTTTAGGAAGAATGCAGGCATTCAAGGCTAAAACATTGATCATTTGGTTCAGTGGTAGTTGAAACATTCAACAAACTGTCCTCCAATGGCAGTCGGTTTTTAGATTACTATCCTGCTGTCTCATTTCCTCGGCGACATTTTCATCAGAACTTACTGAGATTTCAAGAGATGGAGTCTACATCTGGTTCCCTAATGTGCGTTGTCCTACTTTCATTGTTTAACTCGTCTCGATTGGCACAAGTATATATAACCTCTTTGTTGTTTCTGTTTCCTCCCACCTATTAAGCAATTTGTTAGAAAATCCTAGATTAAGTATCTGTCTTTTTAATTAAAGTTCATATAATATCTAATTTTTTAAATTTAAATTTACGCTAACACTGTTCGCTCGCTATCTTATTGACTGAGAAGACAAGAGCATCGTCAACTTTGTCTGTAGCAGGGAAGGAATCAGGCGGAATAACAGTAATGTTGATGTATTTATTATTACATTTTGTACCTGCGACGGTCTATGAAGTTCTTGTAGTCAGAAAAATGTTTTGTCGTATTACAGGTAAAAAAGAAGAAAAGAACATCATGCGTGCTTCGAGAAGAAGCACACATGATGGGTGCGCTTCTTCAGAAGCACACCCATCTAGCGTACACATTGGCCCAGTGTACTTTACAAATTACCCTGCATTCATTTTCATGCGATGCTATAAATGTGTATATTATATGGAATGCCATGCATTCTTAGTTTAGACAATTCTTTTCTAAAGCTTCCACACAAACCTAAGCTTCGAGAAACATATGCTACGCTTAACAAAAAATGAACAAGCTGCATGTACACACAGAACCACCTGCAATGCTCAGCACTTCTCCAAGTTTGGTGGTGAATAGGGCAAGTTCATCATGCAGCTTACAAAACACTACAATGTGGTCGTCTTGGCAGGACACTTCTTAGCAAAATGGCGTACTAAGGAACACAGTATGTCTCTTTAATTACTTCTTCATTTTTTCTGCCGTTTTACGTGCCAAAACCAGTTCTGATTATGAGGCACGCCGTAGTGGAGGGTCCGGATTAATTTTGACCACATGGGGTTCTTTAACGTGCACTATACAACGCAAGGGCGTTTTTGCATTTCGCCTCCATCGAAATGCGGCCGCCGCGGCCAGGATTCGATCCCGCGATCTCGTGCTCATCAGCGCATCGCCTTAGCTGACTGAGCCACCGCAGCGGGTATTTACGAATGAAAATGGTACTGTACCTTTAAAAGTACGCTGGGCCTTAATGGGTCAAATGCGTAATCGTACTGTGGCCACATATTGAACATTTAATCACCGATTACTTTCTACCATGACGTGGGTTGACCGTGTCTTCTTTAGCGCCGACACGGACCTTTTCAAAGCGAAGCTCTGTTTGCCTCTTGTTTCGACTTTTCCACTGCTGCTGCTACTGCTGCGGTCTTGAACGCCGCTTTGGGTTGACAATGCAGATCGCCGGGGCTATGAGATTATCCCAACGAGAACTCTGTAAGCGTCGCACTTGTGAAGCTCCCTGGCCGTCGACACAGTGCCTTCTGGAAGGCTGAAATTACTCGTGAGGCCCCCGCCAAAGCATGGCAGTTACCTTTGCACCCATGATCCCAGAAGGGACATATAATAGCAAAAAGAGGAGAAAGAGAATGCGTAATGCGGCACCGAAACGGGTGAACGTTTCCGCTCTTCGCTTGTGGCAGCGTGCATACAAGGGAAGATCTCGGGAATGGGGCCATCAGAAAACATGCTTCGTTTGGGGTCTCGTCAATGTTGTAGAAGATGCTACTACCAGATATGGCAACACATGCGGAGAAACTGTAAACAATTTAACTCAAGGTACGGTACGGCTGGTTTCTAGTATTTCTGAAAAACAGGCGCCATGCAAAGATTGTTCATGCGGACAACTGACGCAGGGCGTGCAGGCCCATGGCCGCAGTAGCACCGCAAGACGACTATACTCAAGTGGCTTTCCAGCTAATCAACATTACAGCAACGATACGATGCGATGCGCCGTGTGAGGGAATGACAGTGTTAATAACAACGTCTCGAGCAAACACGTTCCTGTTTGCACTACGTTGACAAGCAAAAGTGGTGCACAATTGACACACATCACGAATGCCGTATACCGTCCACATCACAGTCAACATATAAAAAAATATCGTCCGAAAGCTTCGTTTGCATGCAGCATTATTTACCTCTCTTTTGCGGATGTGTGTGGGTCATTTCACAAGGATGAAGTTGAGGCCAGAAATTGGTATGTTAAAGTTGTAGTGTTTATATTGTTCCAATCAGAGAGGCTGCGTAGGCTAGCAAATACTTGCTCGAAAGTCTCTGGGGTGCATGAACGCACTATGTGGTGCCGGCCTCGCAGTGGTCGCATGCGTAGCTATCTTGGCCTCTTTCTTCGGATGATGTGCACGCGGTATTTTTACCATAGCGGTGTTACAATTTATAAAGTGTCAGTATAATTTTACTTGTGATTTTGACAAATGCGTCAAGTTGTGCGTACTCATGTGTTTGAATGATCACATAATACATACATGTATGTAGGGAAGTGAGTATAGGCCAGGAATATGTGATATGCTTATCTACCAAACGAAGCTACCATTCTAATGCGCTTATATACCACTACGTTATGTTCACTGCTGTGGTTGGCCGATAGCGGCTTTCTGTCCGCTTCAAGCTTTCTTGCCAGTGTTGAACACTGTACTCTGTGGATGTTGTAAATAAATTGACTTCACCGCTTTGAGTCTGATGCGCGTCCTTTGTTCCTTTACATTCTGTCAATGGAGCCAAGTGCTCACCTGTGAAAACGCCTGGATGCTTGCTGCGGGCTGCGCTGAACCAGACATGATTTCCTTGGTGCCTGGCGAACCCCTTGTTCCTTCCTCGAGTGGGTCGTCCGAGTCTAACCAAGTGGAGGTAGCGTCGAAAGGAGTCCAATATACCGGGTCCTCCCATGAATCAGGGAGACCATCTTCGGCGGGGACGACAGGCGTCTGCCCGATGATCTCATCATTGTATGCCTGCGCGTCTGTCGTGGAAATCACCATGAGACGCTCATGCCTGTATAGACATCACATTTGGTTGTTATGCGAGTAGTGGTTTTAAGTCGTAAGTGCAGTGATAAATTATATCATTAGGTAATATAGTGCAAACCAACATCAAAAGAGTACGACATGCCCATTCTTCATAGTTTATATAGAATGCTGTCTTATTTTTTGGTGGTGAATATTTTAAGACGCTTCTGGGCGAATAAATTTTTAATTGGTCAGAGAAATCGCGCTTTTCTATTCTGCCTATTTGCCCAAGTAGGGTTCATCATTAGCGGTAGCGCAAAGAACAGGGACGAAGGGACACGACAAGCACGCCGCTGAACTGGCAATGCTGGAGTACCACCTGGGATGAATGTGGTGGCAGGCAACGGCCACGTGCGCTGCAATCCTGCGTTTGTCAGCAGCCACGGATCGCGCGGGCTACCCAGTATGAAGACTCTTTCCTGCGGTTGTTAGAAGCCATCGCTCGGCGCTAGCCAGTATGAAGGTGCATCACAAAGTAAAAGAAAATAAAGCATAGTTTTCTAACTCTTCTATGAGTGCTTTCCGTCATTCCTGAGTGCTTTCACGGTAAGTGCGCAGCAAACCACATCTGCGCTAGCCGACGCTCACTTCGTCTCGCAGCCTTACGAGTGATCCGTTGAAAGCCCAGTGTGAAAACCAGACGCACAGGAACCTGTGCTCCGAAATGGGAGCGCAAGCACGTAGCGACCCGCACCAATTCAATCCAGAGGAAAGAGAAGGAGCAACGAGCAATCTGTTGAAAGGCCAGTGCGAAAACCAAGCGCACACCGATCTGTGCTCGGAAATGATAGTGCAAGTACGTAGCGAGCTGTGCCAATCCAATCGAGAGGAAAAAAGAGGAGGGCGAGCGTCGCCTAGTGATATAACGCGAAACGTATTAGTTACCCTGCACCAACCGCTGACGAGGTGGTGCTTCCCTTTCTGACAAGAAATTTCTATTTTTTCCATGTGAACACCCGTGATGGGGTCCACAAAGTTCACGCTGTGATTGACTGTCAATCCCAATGCGGATTGAGGCATAGCCCCGTTAGCATCTACTAAATTTGGAATACCAATTCGTCACTGTGAATAATGGTCCCTGGTTGAAGATTGGCTGCAATAATGGCGTCTAGCGTCGCTGCCTTTCGTCGGTCGACCTTGAAAAGTCGCAGCACCCCTCTGGTGGCACAGACCATGCTGAAGACCCAAAGGGCCACCATCTTTAACACCGCCGTAATTTTGGCGGCTCGGCGGAGCGTTGTCGCCCATCATAAGGCGGCCTCGACTGCACTTTTACTCGCCGCGAAGAAGGCACTCGTCAATTTGCGCTGTGTTCCCGGGGCCACCGGAGGTCGCGCCAGCAGCTCTTCCCTCGCGACCTTACGGAATAGTTCCTCCAGTTGGCGATGGCATGCTCCGATAGAGGAAACAAGTCACCGGTCATCTCCTTCGACAGCCATATGTCTACGCTTTTGCTCACGCAGTACTTGAGCCAAATCATTTGCCGCCTGGAGAGGTGCTGGTTCGGACGGCCGAGACGGTCCGTGTTGGCGAAGTAACTTCCTTCGACTCTCTGCCCGTGCAGTGCAGCGGTACCGTGTAACTGCGAAAACTGCTTTCGGCACCTGTTGCACCGGTAGGCAGCCCGGCGTCCATCCTCAGTCTACCTATATAATGGGACCACTTCACGTTCGCAGGTTGGTTGGTCTGAGTTGAACCCCAGGTGATCGCAGGTGCCCCAGCGCTGCGATGACGACGCCGGACCTGGCCTGGGGCTGGGGCGCGCTGGACGAACAGTGCTTGAAGCCGGACCACCATAGTCGCTGGCTCCCAACTGCACAGTAGTGGAAGGGCTCTGAATTTGAACAGCGAAGCTGTTTAGGCCAGCCATAATTTGTGGTGCGTATCAAGGAAACTGCCAACAAAGAAAAAAAAATTGCCTGCCAATCCACCCTGTGAAGGTGGTTGGAAAGCGAAGCTTTTTACGCCACCCTCACGGTGACTGCGGCGCACTTGATATTTCACACACTACAACGTAACTTTAACCACGGCCTTTATTATTATTTACTTCACAACAATGTTCACTACTTCTTTATGATCGGTGTGATATACACTACTAGAATGCCCCATAGTGGGGTAGTCTAGAAAATGAACCGAAGCAGTTACTAGGCTGGAAGGGTTTCGAATGACGTCAACCCTCTTTCAAGCAGCGGCATAAGCTTTGCAACAGCTGCAATCTAATCTTACGGACCGCGCCGAGCCTGTTTCCGTTGTTTGCCCGCAGCCCTTATCATCCATCATGTTGGCTCATCACTTTGAAGCTTGTTTTTGTGGTTTTTCTTGCGAAAAGGAGTGCTTAGTTGTACGCTGAATGCCTGAATTCAAGTAAGCTATACCGCTATACCTGCAATTGTTAGCGGTTCGTCGGGATCGTTTTATTGCGATAGCAATTATATGGACACTTGAACCGGATTTCTGCCGTCGGCGTCGTCGTCGCCGTCGTCGTCGCCGTCGCCGTCGTCGTCGCCGTCGTCGTCGCCGTCGCCGTGACGTTCCCTATAGATAAAATCTTCGCCGCGCGCCGTATGCCCGAGAGGAAGCGTGCGGAGACGTGCGCTATCACGGAGAGCGAACGCACTCAATCTCCCACGCGCAAGCAAGGAAGCAGGAAGCCAGCGCCGGAGGGAGCAAGGGGGGGGGGGGGGGGCGCACTTCTCTGCCAACAACCGCGCTCGCTCGCACCGTCTCTTATCTCCACACGGCTCTGACCTTTAAGTGCATTCGCCGCTCAGTTTCCGTTGAAGCGATAGACCGCACGTACCTTCGCCCGCTGCGGCGTATGCTTGCTGCCAGCGTTTTGACAGTCGTTGTCTGCTGTCATTCAGTGTGATCTCTTCGTGTTTGTGCGCGCTCACACCACGCTTGTTCATTCAGTTCGTAATAGTCGGGCCACATTTTCCAACGCACGCTACACACGCAATGCTGCCCGGATCGGCAGTGCAGCGCTACAGGTGTGTCCCTTCGCACGCGCTGCCCACGGGAAGCGCTTCTCATCAACACCACCGTTTCACACGCGCCTTCTCGTGGTCATCGAGTCTCTCTTCATGTCGGTCTACTTACGCCGCAGCACACCTGCTTACTTAATCAGCTCATGTTTACTACAATTCATATTGCTACCAAAGCCGCTCACCTTACTTCGTATGACATTGCTGTGTTGCTATCGCATTCATTGCTTCGCCCTTAGGGCGAAACTGTGACATTTTTTTTTGATTACAACGACGGACACGACAGAACCCTTGGCTGGTAGAGGCACAAAGCTTCGCTTTAATAAACTTTCTTTTCGAGGCAGGATACGAGCCCGCGTACTCCCGGTCCGAAGGTGAGCGTCGTAACCACTAGGCTATACAGCCACTCTTGCAGAACATGCATTTATGCGAACCATATATGATTGCGTTAAGCGTCGTCGTCTTCGTCCATAGCTGGCGCGTTCGTACGCTCGTGCTGTGCGAGGTGAAGAGGTTTTGCGCGCTATGAGAGCGAGAGAGAGAGACGCATTCACGGAGCGGGTCTCTTGGACGTATACACAGACATATGTAAGCATTGTAACAACTGAGCATATCTTCAACACATAATCTGGGCGTGCCCAAAGAAGCAATATAATAACAATAACTGGTCAAAAACACAATAACCAAGTTTAATAATAAGAAATAAGGAGGAATGGGACACCGTGCTGCTCAGCTCGGACCCGGATGTGAGCAAGAGTAATGGGTGAAGACGCGGCCGCGGCGAAGGGGCTGCCGGCCGCCGTCTAAAGGGGGTACGGGGGAGGCTTCCAGTAATTACCTCCTCCTCTAACCCCATTTTGGGCAAAATAAGTTATTTCTCTCTCTCAGGAACGCGGTGTCGGTGTTGCAAGCTGCGCTATGCAACGCGCAGTCACGACCGTAAGTCCGAGACGCGCGAGAACAAATTATCATCATCATGACTAATAAGATGAAAGTTCGCGCGCACTTCAAGAAAATGCTGGGCTACGATCACCCAGCTTCGCTGTTTCAAGCGTTTCCCGGCCGAGTGCAAGGTTAAGCGTTTTTTTAGAATAATATATATATATATATATATATATATATATATTGTAATGAAGAAGAAGAGCACAAGTACAAGACCAGCCAGATCGACTGTTCAATGCCTCCAGTGGGCCAGCCGGATCGCCAGTGCTTAGCACGAGTGTGAGCCGTTCGGGCAACCAGCTGTTGCTGTTCTGCGTTACCTGCCTGCTCGGTTACGAACAGACGCTACCCTCTGAATTGCTCAGTACACTCATTTACAATTGGTGGAAGGTGCGGGGTATTCAAGAACATCTACACCCTGGAATTCCGGTCTCGGACTCTGCCTCCCGTCATGCCTGACTCTCCCCAGCCGACGTCGCCGCCACCCTCCGTTGCCTGCTCTGGCGCTCTCCCGCTCCGCCATCCAGCGATTTTCAGCGGTACGGATGAGCAGGACGTCAATGACTGGTTGTCTACCTACGAACGGGTGAGCGTGCACAATCGATGGGACGATACCGCCAAGTTAAATGTCGTCATCTTCTACCTTGCGGGAGTGGCTCACCTGGGGTTTAAAAATCACGAAGCCGACTTTCAGTCCTGGTCAGAGCTCAAGACCAGTTTCGCTGAAGTTTTTGGTCGCCCCGCCGTCCACATGTTGCGCGCCGAGCAGTGTTTACGAGAGCGAGCGCAACAACCCGGTGAAACATTCACCTGTTATATCGAAGAGGTTCTCGACCTATGCAAACGTGTGGACGCTTCTATGCCCGAAAATGACAAACTGAAACACAATTTGAAGGGCATCGCCGATGACATTTTCCAAATGTTAATCGCCAAGAGCCCGCGCACCGTAGCAGAGCTCATAAACTTGTACCAAAGCTACGACGAGTTGAGGAGGCAGCGTGATTTGACCAAGCGCCCCTCAGTGGCTGACGAGGCCCTCTCTTCCTTGGCAGTCTTCTCTGATCGTCCCCCCCCCCCCTGCTCTCACAAATCCAAGCTTTCGTGCGGGAGGAAGTTGCACGTCAGCTTTCTCTGCTACCCTTCGCTGAGCTACCCCAACAGCAGCCGCTGCCGCAACAGCCTCCTACACAGCCTCCTACACAGCTCGCCCCGATGCTCCGGCGGGTTATTGAAGACCAAGTTGCTGAGGCTCTGTCGTTGCAGCATCAGCAGTCCCCTGTCGCCGCGCCACTTACTTACGCATCCGTCGCCGCGCAGCCTCCTCGTCAACCACTCGTTGCGCTACATACACGGCCGCTACCACCCGTTCAACATCCCGTTCTTCGACCTGCTCCTGCGCCTTTGCTAATCCTTGGCGCACGCAAGACAACAGGCCCATATGTTATGCCTGCGGTATTCCCGGCCATGTTGCACGACTCTGCCGCCACCGAATGCTGCACTCTGATGGCTTTGCGCAGCCGCCTCCCTACGCCAACGTGCAACCTTTCCACACTTCTTTTAGTCGACAGTCGAACAGGCCACCAGCCGAGCACCCGGTCCTTACACGTCGTTCACCTTCCCCGCGTCGCCGCTCATTGTCCCCGATGCGTCGGCGCCCTTCACCCACGCAAGAGGAAAACTAAGCGCCGCAGTTCAGGAGGCATGAACTGCGTCGCCATCGATCTGTACAAGTCCTCCATTGTCGCCTGCGAACGTTGTCGACCTTACTGTTGACGGCGTCTCTACTGTTGCGCTAATTGATACTGAAGCAGCCGCGTCTGTCCTAAACGAACGCCTCTCTCGCGCTTTACGAAAAGTTACGACGGCACTTTCTGGGTTTTCTCTTCGCACAGCAAGCGCCCAGCCAGTTCGGCCTTCAGCAGCATGCACAGCTAGAGTTATTATTCAGGGCGTTCTCTATATTGTGGAGTTTGTGGTTCTGCCGTCATGCTCTCACGACGTGATACTTGGGTGGGACTTTCGTTCGCGAAATAACACCGTCATTAACTGTGCGCGTGCTGAAGTCGAATTATCGCCTCTGTGTGACGTGCCCCTCGTCGACGCCACTTCTCTTCCCGCTAAGCTAGTCCTTCGGGAAGACATCGCCATACCGCCGTACTCGTCTGCCGTTGTTCCACTCTTTTGTGGCGCTGTCTCTGAAGGCGCTGTCCTCTTCACTCCTTCGGAACTCTTCGTAACCCGCAAAGATGTTCCCTCTCTTTCCCCACGCTTGACATTTCAGCCGGTTTCAGCTCCATCGTTGTCTGCAATACGCTTCCTACAGCCCAGAAGGCTCTTTGCGGCGAAGCACTTGGCCGTGTTCAGCCTCTTGATGACATGTTTATTACCGACGTGCCGGATGCTTCGCATGCAGAGCTCACTGACTTCTGTGCACTTTCGACTTCTGCTCGGCCATCACCTGACTTATTCACACCTTTCATTGCCGACGACCTTACTTCCGAGCAGCGCTCCCAGCTTCTTCACCTGCTTGCCCAGTTCCGTTCTTCTTTTGATGTCGCTCAGCCTACTCTGGGCCGCACGTCAACCGTCAGCCACCACATCGACACTGGCTCCAACGCGCCATTGCGTCAGCGCCCGTACCGCGTCTCAGCCAAGGAGCCTCAGGTGATCAGTGAGCACGTCGACGACATGCTTCAGCGCGGCGTCATTCGACCTTCCCATAGCCCGTGGGCATCACCGGTGGTTCTCGTCACAAAAAAAGATGGTTCCATTCGGTTCTGCGTTGATTATCGCCGTCTTAATAAGATAACGCGAAAAGACGTGTACCCTCTACCGCGCATTGACGACGCTCTGGACAGCTTGCAAGGCGCTGAATTCTTCTCTTCGTTGGATTTACGCTCAGGCGACTGGCAGGTCCCGATGTCAGCAGTTGATCGCCCTAAAACCGCATTAATTACTCCAGATGGTTTATACGAATTTAATGTGATGCCATTTGGCCTATGCAATGCGCCTGCTACGTTTGAGCGAATGATGGACAATATCTTGCGTGGCCTAAAATGGAGCACGTGTTTATGCTAACTCGACGACATCGTTGTGCTCGCCCCTGATTTCAGCACGCATCTTCTCCGCCTTAGGCAAGTGTTGACGTCCTTGACCAACGCAGGCCTGCAACTGAACATGAAAAAGTGCCAGTTCGCCGCGCGCAAGCTTATGATTCTAGGTCACGTCGTATTCCAAGACGTCATTTGCCCCGACCCATCAAAACTTCGCGCTGTGGCAGAGTTTCCTAAACCTAAGACACTCAAAGAACTCCGCGCCTTCATCGGCCTCTGTTCTTACTCCCGCCGCTTTGTTCGCAATTTTGCCTCGATTATATCACCGCTGACACAACTCTTAATTGGCGCCAACGACCTATCCTCCTGGTCTCCTGCATGCGAGACCACGTTCGTGACCTTGCGCCGTCTCCTGACGTCTCCGCCTATACTGCGACACTACGACCCCACCGCCCCAACTGAAGTGCATACGGATGCCAGTGGTATTGGCCTTGGCGCTGTTCTTGCGGAGCGCAAGCCTGGCTACTGCGAGTACGTCGTTGCTTACGCCAGTCGTGCGCTGACCAAAGCCGAACGCAATTATAGCGTCACAGGAAAAGAATGCCTGGCCATCGTTTGGGCACTGGGGAAGTTTCGCCCTTATTTATACGGCAGACATTTCAATGTGGTTACTGACCATCACGCCCTTTGTTGGTTATCCTCTTTAAAAGACCCATCTGGACGACTTGCTCGCTGGGCTCTTCGCATTCAAGAATACGACATACACGTCATCTACCGCTCAGGCCGCAAGCACACTGACGCTGACGCTCTGTCCCGCTCTCCGCTGCCAGCAGACACTGCCTCCCTCTCCACCTTTGAGACGGTGTCGTCGGTCGACATCGACACCTTCGCATCACAGCAGCGCAAGGATGCTTGGGTGGCCTCTCTTTAGGATCTCCTGTCTGGCTCGCCAGCATCTCCCATCTCCCGCTCCCTGCGTCGCCAGGCTACCCGTTTTGCTGTCCGGGATAACCTATTGAATCGACGCAACTACCTGCCCGATGGTCGCAAGTGGCTCCTAGTTATCCCTAGGACTTTGCGTTCCGACATGTGCGCGTCTTTCCATACTGACCCACAATGTGCACACGCCGGCGTTTTGAAGACGTATGAGTGCCTGCGGCAACGTTATTACTGGCGAGGAATGTTTACTTTTGTGCAAAAGTTTGTCCGCTCGTGCCCGCAATGCCAACGCCGCAAATCTCCGCCTCAGCCGGCCCACGGTTTATTACAGCCGCTTCCGTGCCCTGATCGTGCCTTCGACCGTGTGGGAATCGACCTGTACGGGCCGCTACCGCTAACACCTGCTGGCAAACGATGGATTATTGTCGCAGTTGATCACCTTACACGCTATGCTGAAACCACCGCTCTACCTGCAGCAACCGCCAGTGACGTTGCATCCTTTCTGCTCCATCGTTTCATTCTTCGTCATGGCCCACATCGGGGAGTGCTGATCGATAGAGGCGGCGTGTTTTTGTCGCAGGTGGTTGAAGCTCTGCTTCCTCAATGCCGCATAGTCTACCGGACCACCACGGCGTACCATCCTCAAACTAACGGGCTTACGGAGCGTTTCAATCGAACCCTAGGTGATATTCTCGCCATGTACGTTTCATCGGAGCATACAAACTGGGACATCATCCTCCCATTTGTCACGTATGCATACAATATGGCTACCCAAAGTACTACAGGATTTTCCCCGTACTTCCTCCTCTACGGTCGCGATCCTTCCCATACCATCGATACTGTTTTGCCTTATACACCAGACGCGTCAGAGTGTGCTCCCGTTTCAGCTGTCGCCCGATACGCCGAGGAATGCCGTCAATTAGCCCGACATTTCATCTCCGACGACCAACAACGACAAAAAGCCAATCGTGATGGCGATTCTACGAATCCGAACTTCGCTCCCGGCACACTTGTCTTGTTATCCGTGCCTTCTACCACGCCTGGACTTTCGACAAAACTTCTCTCGAAGTATGATGGACCATACCGCATCGTCGAACGCACCTCTCCGGTCAACTATGTCATAGAGCCGCTTACACCGACATCCGACAAGCGCCGCCGTGGACGGGATGTTGTCCACGTTCACCGCCTGAAACCATTCTATGACCCGCTCGTCTCCACATCGTAAGTCGCCAGGATGACTCCGCTTTTGCACTGGGGTAATTGTAATGAAGAAGAAGAGCACAAGTACAAGGCCAGCCAGATCGACTGTTCAATGCCTCCAGTGGGCCAGCCGGATCGCCAGTGCGTAGCACGAGTGTGAGCCGTTCGGGCAACCAGCTGTTCCTGCTCTGCGTGGAGTTACCTGCCTGCTCGGTTACGGACAGACGCTACCATCTGAATTGCTCAGTACACTCCTTTACAATATATATATATATATATATATATATATATATATATATATTGTGGCAACGTCCAAAACAGCGGTCGCACAGCCCTGATCAAGAGGAATAGCACGAGGTCGCCTATTTAATACAGCGCGCTACTGCGACTTCTTCGCCGCGCCTTGATAGAAGCGCGCATGCCTGCTCGCATAGTCCTCCACTTCATCGGAGTACAGGCGAGGCATTGCGTCCCTCCGAAGGAAGCATCGTCTCGATGCGCTTATGAGGGCGGTGTACAAATGGCACAGAGTAAGACACGCAAAATAAAACCGCAAAAAAAACCACAGAAAAGAATAAACGAAACTTAGTTCGACAGATACGGCTTCATCCGCACCACATGCACCACTTCGGGTAAGTGCTCGCGGCGACTGGGGCTACTGTCACTGTCAGGAACGACCTCGTAGGTCACGTCGCTCAGGCGTCGAATCACTCTATACGGCCCAAAGTACCGTCTTAGCAGTTTTTCAGAAAGTCCACGACGACGTATGGGTATCCAAACCCATACTTTATCGCCGAGAGTGTAGATAACGGACCTGTGTCGAAGATCGTACCGTTTTGCATCTTGGCCTTGCTGATAGCAGATACGTACGCGGGCAAACTGTCTGGCTTCTTCGGCGCGCTGAGTAAACTCGACAACGTCGGTAGGTATGTGGTCACACTCGTGAGGCAGCATGGCATCGAACGTCGTCATGGCTTCGCGACCATGGACCAAGCTGAAGGGTGTCATTCGAGTAGTTTCTTGTCGAGCGGTATTGTATGCGAAAGTTACATAAGGCAAAATCTGATCCCAGTTATTGTGTTCTACGTCAACGTCCATGCATAGCATGTCTGCGAGGGTCTTATTAAGCCGCTCGGTTAGTCCATTGGTCTGGGGATGATATGCGGTTGTTTTCCGGTGGCTTGTACCGCTTAGTGTGAGAAACGAGTCAAGAAGTTCTCCAGTGAAGGCAGTTCCCCTGTCTGTGATGACCACTTTTGGGGCACCGTGTCGAAGGACGACGTTTTCGATGAAAAAATGAGCCGCTTCGGCTGCTGTGCCCCGCTGCGTAGCTTTAGTCTCCGCGTAGCTCGTCAGGTAATCGGTTGCGACAATGATCCATTTTTTGCCGGCTGTAGACGTTGGAAATGGGCCCAGGAAATCCATTCCAACTTGGGTGAAAGGCTGTCCTGGTACCTCGACTGGATGTAAGAGACCTGCAGGCTTGCCGGGAGGTGCTTTGCGTCTTTGGCAGTCCGCACATGTTTGTGCATGATGTTTCACAGCAGCGGGTAGCTTTGGCCAATAGTACTTGCGTCGGAGTCGGGACAGTGTTCTCGTATAGCCTAGATGACCTGAGGTGGCTTCATTGTCGCATGCTGTTGGTATTTCTTTGCGAAGTGATGCCGGTACGACAAGCAGGTATGTTCTGCCGCTGGCAGAAAAGTTCTTCTTATAGAGAACATCATTCCGCAGACAAGGACGGCAGTCCTCTGGCATAGAGTCGCGGGACGTCTTTACTTCGGCCTTCCAAGAAATTAATGAGTGGGAGCAGCTCTGGGTCATGGCGCTGCCCCTGTGAAATGGTGACGGCGTCGACGACTCCCAAAAATGCAGCGCCCACGTTCACGTCATCGGTACCTGCGGGCTCGACGGGTGACCGCGAAAGGCAGTCGGCGTCGGTGTGCTTTTTGCCAGATTTGTAAATTATGGTCATGTCGAACTCCTGAAGCCTAAGGACTCCAGCGCGCCAGACGGCCAGATGGATCTTTCAAGTTAGTCAGCCAACAAAGAGAATGATGATCGCTGACAACCTTGAATGAACGGCCGTACAAATACCGGCGAAATTTGGTAACCACCCACACCACGGCGAGGCATTCCGTCTCGGTATTCGAGTAGTTTTCCTGCGTACGAGAGAGAGTTCGGCTGGTGTCAGCGATTACTTTTTCGAAGCCCTCTTGCCACTGCACCAGTACGGCCCCCGGACCAACATTATTCGCATCGGTGTGAAGTTCTGTAGGGGCTTCCAGGTCAAAGTGCGCAGGAATTGGAGGCGTTTGCAGGCGCTGGCGTAGTTCATCAAATGCTATTTGCTCATTTTCGCCCCACAGAAAGGGAACATCGCCGCGTGTAAGGAGTGTTAACGGGGCAGCAATACGTGAGAAGTTCGCAATGAACCGCCGGTAATAGGCGCACAGCCCCAAGAAGCGCCTCACTGCCTTCTTGTCCAGCGGTGTGGGGAACTTTGCCACAGAGTCTATTTTATCTGGGTCAGGTCGTACACCCTCGTAACTGACGACGTGGCCGAGGAAGCACAGTTCACTGAAATCAAAATGACATTTCTCGGGCTTTAACGTCAGGCCAGCTGAGCGTATGGCTTGAAGAACAGTGAGTAACCGGCTTAGGTGCTCCTCGAATGTAGCTGAGAACACTACGACGTCGTCTAAATAGACCAAGCAAATTTGCCAGTTCAGGCCTGATAATACGGTGTCCATTAAACGCCGAAAAGTGGCATGGCGCTGAGCAGAGACAGAAAGGAAGTACCTTAAATTCGTAAAGACCATCGGGGGTCACGAAGGCCGTTTTCTCACGATCTCTCTCATCGACCTCTATCTGCCAATACCCGCTTCGTAGGTCCATTGATAGAAAATAACGCGCATACCGCAGCCTGTCCAGCGAATCGTCTATGCGTGGCAGCGGGTAGACGGTTTCTTCGTGACTTGGTTTTTGCGGTAATCGATGCAGAACCGCAAGCTGCCGTCTTTCTTTTTGACCAAGGCCACGGGTGACACCCAGGGGCTGTTCGAAGGCTGTATCACGTCATCCTCGAGCATCTTGGTCACTTGCTTTTGAATCTCTTCCCGTTCCTTTGGAGCTACACGGTAGGAGTTTTATCGAATCGGCCTCGTGGTATCATCCGTGAATATACGGTGCTTGGTCAGTGGTGTTTGTTTCACCTTTGACGTAGTCGAAAAGCAATCTTCGAACTGGTGTATCAGCTCCAAGAGGCGCTGTCTCTCAGATGGCGACAGGGTGGAGCTGACGTCGAAAGACAAATGTGTCGAGGCCGGAACGGTCGTTTCTTGACGTTGTACAGCGAAACAGTCTTTTACTTGGGTGACTTCATCGCAGTAGGCAATTGCGGTGCCCTTCTGGATGTGACGGCGTTCGTCGCTGAAGTTCGTGAGAAGGACTTCCGCATGCCCATGAGTCATGTCGAGTAGGCCTCTAGCAATCGAAATGCCTTGGGTTAGCAATAGGGCAACGATTTGCCCCGCGGTCACATCCCCATGGTAGGGCTTCTGGAATGAGACAGATACAAGGCGGCAGGAGCGCGGTTGAATGGTCACATCGTCGGCGATTCGCAGACGCTCACGTTGCCCGTCATGAATGGTGTCGGAATAGGGGCTTGTAGAGAACGTCACCATACGGCCCGGGATGTTTATGACGGCGCCGTGATCTCGCAGAAAATCCATCCGTAAGATGAGGTCTCTGCAGCAGTTGGGGAGAATGACGTAAGTGGCAACTAAGCTGGAATCACCGATGTGGATTCGATGTAGATTATAATATATATATATATATATATATATATATATATATATATATATAGTATTTACTGGATTTTTCAATGTGCCAAGCGTATTGAGAAAATTCAGAAGCACAACTTCGTGGTTATCGTAGGTATATTTACCCAACAGTTTCAGTCGGTCCACCGACCAAAACTGTTGGGTAAATAAACCTAAGATAACCGTGAAGTTGTGCTTCTGCTTTTTCTATATATATATATATATATATATATATATAGCATCTGTATCCACTTTCCCGGATCGATGACGCTGTCGATTGCCCTCATTCAACGTCATACTTTTCATATGTGGACCTCCGATCAGGCTACTGGCAGATACCCATGCGTTCAGCTGACAAAGAGAAAACCGCTTTTGTGACCCCAGACGGCTTGTTTGAATTCAACGTCATGCCACTTGGTTTGTGCAACGCGCCTGCAACAGTTGAAAAGTTTATGGACACGGTACTGCGCGGCCTGAAATGGGAGATTTGTTTGTGTTATCTTGATGACGTCGTCATTTTTGGCCGCACTTTTGCAGAGCACAACGATCGACTGGACATTGTTTTGACGTACCTTGAACAAGCTGCCCTTACACTCAATTCAAAATGTCACTTTGGCCAACGAGAGGCGCTAGTACTTGGTCATCTAGTGGACAAGCACGGGGTACGACCAGACCCACAGAAGGTCGCTGCAGTTAGCGGCTTTAAACAACCGCAGTCACAGCGCGAGCTTAGGAGCTTCTTGGGTCTTTGCTCGAACTTCCGACGTTTTGTGCCCACCTTTGCCGATACTGCCTACCCCCTGACTTCATTGCTGCGCAAGGATAACCCTTTCATCTGGACAGCAGATTGCGATTCCTCGTTTCGTCAACTGAAGTTCCTGCTCTCTTCCGGACCCATACTTCGTCATTTTGACCCCTCTGCCACAACACACCGACGCGAGTGGAATCGGCCTCGGCGCCGTCTCCGTGCAGCGCTTTGGTGACGCCGAGCATGCCATTGCATACGCCAGCCGTTCGTTGAGCAAGGCCGAACAAAATTACACCGTCACTGAGCAAGAGTGTCTCGCTGTCGTCTTTGCAGTCCAGAAGTTCCGGCCATATCTCTCCGGGCGCCACTTCACGATCGTTACTGACCACCATTCACTATGTTAGTTAGTTGGTCTCCGCGACCCGTCTGGCCGCCTTGCTCGATGGGCGCTACGTTTACAGAAATTTGACTTTGTAGTCCGTTACAAGAGTGGCCGACATCATGCGGACGCCGATTGTCTTTCGAAGCTCCTTCTACAGCAAGTGAATGTGACGCCGACAATTTCGATGAGTTTCTGGCCGCCATCGACGAAATTCTTTTTCCCGACCTGGCCACCTTACTGGAAGAGCAGCGTGACGAGCGCAACCTGGATGCCCTCTTCGCCTCAGCTGCTCAGCCAGCAGGTAACAATGGCTTTGTCATCAAGATGGCCTGCTCTACAGGAAGAATTATGCGGCTTATGGTGCCCACCTCCTCTTAGTGGTCCCTAAAAAATTGAGAACCCACGTGCTCCGTGCTATGCACCACGACTCGACCGCTGGGCACCTGGGTTTCACCAGAACATACCACCGCATTCAGGGCCGATTCTACTGGACCAGTATGCGACAGGATATAGAAAAGTATGTGGCCAGCTGTAACAAGAGCCAGCAATTCAAGCGTCCTAATACTGCTCCGGTCGAACTCCTTAGCCCTGTAGCGCCACCATCATCTCCTTTTGAAATGGTTGGAGCGGATCTTCTCGGCCCAAACATAGCAATCCCTACATTCATAGACGAACTCCGTAAACAACTCAAAGAGGACAGAGACACACATGCGAGGGAGTTAAAAGAGACTAGGGAAATTTACATTAGAGAAATAGAAAAAATCAAAGAAAGACACACTAAAGAAATGAAAGAGGCCAAAGATGAGATAAAAACCGCAAAGGAAGAAATAGCCAAACTAAAAGCTTCGCTAGCGGAAAGTCAGGCGGTAGCGACCACCTGCAAGGAGCATCTCGCTTCTCTGTCATCGGAATCAAACTCCCTCTCCAATACCACTCCGTCATCCGTCGAAATGTTTCACCAGATGGAAACTTCCCTGTCGCAAAAGCTACAGCAGCTGCAGCTGCAGGAACAGCGTCAGATACAGCAGCTTCAACTTTTCCTCCACGAAAAACTTCAGGAACAGCTTCTCGCCTTCCGCGAGCAGCTAGCGGACAATCTTCCTGTTAAAGGAAAGAAAAGAAAGAAGCCGAAAGCGAACTCAAGCGTCGAGGATCTGGATAGGTCCATGGAGAACGCACCATTACCCCACGATGGCGAGTAAGCGCAATAATCACGCACAAGAACTCCATGCATGGCATTGGAATTGCAGGAACTTCTCAAGAAAAAAAAGCCACACTACAACAATACATAAAAACCGCAACAACTCCACCGCAGGTTATCGCATTACAGGAAACAGGTACGAGGCCCACCATGTCCGGATATGAAACGTATATGGTGAAGACAGATACACGGGTAGCCGTGCTTGTTCCCCGCAGGCTGACGGCAATAGACCGCACACTGGATGGTAGTAAGATTGACCACGTATTTATAGAAGTACTGCCGGCAGACAGGAAGGCACGCAGCGTCTTCGTCCTAAACATATATAGCCCACCAAAAAAGCGTGGTGAAAACTTTGATTACCTCATCAGATCGGCACTCAAGGAGGCCAAAAACAACACGCTGCTTGTGCTAGGCGACTTCAACGCGGTGCATCGGACTTGGGGTTACAACCTCACTTCAAAGAAAGGAAACACCATCCACTCGCTCATTCAAAAACACGCATTCACGCTCCTCACAGACCCAGACTTTCCAACTAGAGTGGGAAATAGTGTATCAAGGGACTCAATTCCGGACCTTACCATGATCAAGAACCACGAAAATGCCACATGGAGAAATATGGAAGAAACGCTGGGTAGTGACCACCACATCCTGGAGGTTACCATTTCGCTCAAGCATACACGCGAACGCATCAGTCAGATCTCATTGACGGATTGTACGGCATTTCGTAAAGCGAGAGTTCAGCAAAATAGAGAAAAGGAGGATATCACATCGCTGCAACATTGGACGAGTGCGCTCAAGGAGTCGATCAGGCAACACTCAAAGCCGATGCAACTCACCACGGAAAATCCGGTGGTAGACCCACATCTCGTGCATATGTGGGACGCTCGTAGAGGCCTTTTGAAAAGATGGCGCAAACAAAAACATAACAGAAAACTAAAATTGCGCATAGCGGCTCTTACACAACAGGCAGAAGAATACGCTACTGTCTTGGTGCGCCAAAACTGGCAACGAATGTGCGCCAGCCTGAGCGGAAGGCTCAGCTCGTCGAAAACGTGGGCAATCCTAAAACACCCACTTGACCCAACCAAAAGCAAGCAACAAACCTCGCACACAATCAGACGAATACTTCGCCACCAACGGGGGTCGGATGAAGATATTCTGCGAGAGCTAGAGGCAAAATACATCGGCGATGACACACCGAAACAAACATCTATACCAAAATATAGTGGGAATCCAAATGAAGACCTAGATCGCCCATTTGAAATCACGGAAGTCTGGACAGCGCTTCACTCCCTAACTCGAAACACAACACCCGGACAAGATGGGCTGACAAACAAAATGCTGAGAAACCTGGAGGAGAACTCAATAGAAGCCCTAACGACTTTATTTAATACCCATTGGGAAGCTGGAACACTACCAAATGAATGGAAATACGCGCACATAGTACTCAAACCGAAACCGGGCAAGCCTCCAGGTCTCACCAACATGCGACCCATATCCCTGACGTCGTGCCTGGGGAAGCTTTTAGAAAACGCTGTTCTCAATCGCCTGAAGCCTCACGTGGATGACACGGGTTTCTTTCCTGACACGATGTATGGCTTCAGGCCGCATTTGTCGACTCAAGACATACTACTCCAGTTGAAGGAAGAAGTACTGGACCATGTCACCACATATGCAAAATGCATACTCGCACTGGATCTTAAAGGCGCATTTGATAACGCAACTCATCAGGCCATCCTAAAAAACTTATCGCAACTAAATTGTGGCGAACGAATCTACAACTACATTCGAGCATTCTTAACGGACCGCACGGCAACAGTAGGCGTGGATACCCTCAGAACAAAAGAGAAAAATGTTCCAAATAGCGGCACTTCTCAGGGATCAGCCTTATCGCCTTTTCTCTTCAACGTCGCCATGAAAAACCTCCCAGAGCATCTAGAGAAGATTGCGCACCTTCGTCACGCAATATATGCGGATGACATTACCATTTCGACAACTCGAGGCTCGGATGGACAACAGCAGGACGCCCTGCAAGCGGCGACAGACGCTGTCACCGAATACGCCTAAGAGTGCAACCTGGAATGCTCCCCAGAAAAATCCAAGCTCCTCGTTCTCAAAAAGAAATCCAGAAGAAAAAGTACAGAGAGAGAGGCCATAGAAATACACCTAAATCAAAAACCTATACCCAGAGTCCAAACACTCCGCATATTAGGTGTCTCCATACAAAATAGTGGTCGCAATAACCACACTTTAAACGCACTAAAACAAACTGCCTACACCATAGCTCGCATGATAAATAGAGTTGCCAGTCGCAGACATGGCATGAAGGAAGAAGACTTACTACGCTTGACTGAGGCCCTTATCGTCAGTAGAGTCACATACGCGACACCTTATCTGAACTTAACATCAACAGAAAAAGCCCAAATAAATGTGTTACTGCGGAAAGCGTACAAACAAGCCCTCGGCCTTCCTCCAGGCACCGGAACAACGAAACTTCTATCCCTGGGCATCCACAACACCTTAGAAGAACTAATTGAAGCGCACCGACATGCGCAAATCACACGCCTCAACCTCACTGGAACAGGCAGAGCAACACTTCGAAGGTTGCAATACCCCGTGACGACAACCAACAATCAAGAAGTACTCCGAAAGTCCCTACACGAGCAAATAATGGTGGCCCCTGTTCCGCGTAACATGCACCCAGAATATCACTTGGGCAGGAGAAAAGCACGAACGATAACAATAGAAAAGAGATACGGCACTCTCTCCACTGCTCGCTGGACAGATGCGGCCATGTACCCGAATGGCGAGGGCATGGTAATCAGCGTGGCTGGACACAGACATCAAGAACTGGTGTCCGCCTCCGTTCGTAAGCAGAACGTCGCCGCAGCAGAAGAGGCTGCCATTGCCCTCGCCATCTCGGCATCGAGAGAAAACCATGAACTATATATTCTTGTCAGTCAGCATGTCGAGCCTACGCGAACGGCCATCTACATAAAATCGCATGCGATATTCTACACCGCCTCAACGAAATACCCCGCACCACGATAATTTGGACACCGGGACATGAAGGCGTCAGCGGAAACCATCGTGCACACACGATAGCCCGAGGTGACTGCAACCGGGCACTGCAAGAGACGCCAGAAGACCCAAGTCCAGACACACTACAAACTTACTACGATATACTGCAGCACTACCACCTTTCAAGAAGAACGATACCGCCACCGCACCCATCCCTCACCAGAGCTGAAGCCGCGACCTGGAGGCAACTCCAGACCAACACGTATCCTCACCTCACGCTCCTTCACGCGATGTACCCCACCCTTTATCAGCCCCTTTGTCCTTTTTGTACAGAGCGAGCTACC
The DNA here is from genome assembly GCF_013339745.2 of Dermacentor silvarum. NCBI lineage: Eukaryota > Metazoa > Arthropoda > Arachnida > Ixodida > Ixodidae > Dermacentor > Dermacentor silvarum. The sequence goes on along the minus strand of NC_051160.1, from coordinate 181,179,447 downwards.
CTCTATCACACCACATGGGCATGCCAAGATATCCCCAATAACTCCCCACACCGAAACGCAACGCACGAGCAGTGGGAGATGGTGCTGACCAGCTCGGCACTGGAGGATCAGAGAAAGCTTATCGCCAGAGCCGAAAGTGCTGCCACCGCCGCTGGGGCCCTGGACTGAAGGCCTCACCACGGAGATCGACGCTTCTCCGTGCCCCATCAAAATAAAGTTTTGTCTCTCTCTCTCTCGGCCCATTCCCGCCCTCAACGAACGATAACCGTTGGATTATAATCTGCGTCGACCATCTGACGCGTTATGCAGAAACCGCAGCGATGCCAACGGCCACGGCTCTTGATGTTTCGAACTTCCTCCTGTCCTCCGTTATACTCCGTCATGGACCCCCTCGTGTTATTGTGAGCGATCGCGGTAGCCAGTTCGTGGCCGACGTAGTCGAAGAGCTGTTGCATCTCTGTGCTTGCCAGTTTCGCCACGCGACCCCGTATCACCCACAGACAAATGGTCTCGTCGAGCGCACTAACAGAACTTTGACCAACATGCTTTCGATGTACGTGGATTCCAGGCACAAAAATTGGGATGACATCTTGCCTTTTATGACATACGCCTACAACACTGCAAAGCATCAAACTACCGGCTACAGCACTCTCTATCTCCCTTATGTTAGATCACCCCGCAGCTTGCTTGACACCATTCTACCTTTTACTCTTTATACGGACTCTTCTATTGCCCAGACTCTCTGCCGCGCTGAGCAAGCACGCCGCATAGCTCAGCTACGTACGTTGGCATCCCGGGACCACTCCAAGATCCGCTACGATTCACGACATAAGAATGTGTCATACGACAAAGGGGACATTGTATGGCTTTGGACACCACTTCGCAAGCGTAGCCTGTGCCAGAAGTTTCTGGCTCGTTACACCGGGCCTTTCGTCATCACCCATCGCCTCAGTGATGTAACCTACTCGATTGCTCGTCTCGTGTCCAATGGCTACCGGTCTAAGAAGACGCAGCTTGTTCACGTCGCTCGCCTGAAACGCTGTCATACACGTGACTCCGAGTGGTCGTAACAGTTACTCGCCCAGCGGGCTTCGTCTGAGACGGGAGGAGTGTTACGCTAAAGCTACGGCAAGGACGGAAGAAGAGGAGAACGAAGTGCACTTGCTTTGGTAGCGGCTCGGTGTCGGCGCGGCCCCTTTTCATCAATTCACCTGTTAAATAAACGCACTCCGTCGTAACAGTTTATATATATATATATATATATATATATATACATATATATATATATATATATATTGTAGTGGGGAATATGCATGTAGGCGCCGTGGGCACTGCCATCGCTTCGGCGCGAGACCCGAGCTCGCGCTGCGGATGCCAACAGCTAGGACTGTGCCTAAAAAGCCACTTGCGATCCCTCGGACGAGTTTCACTAAATCCCCCTTTCATTTGGTGGAGGTGCTGGGTAACCTAGAAAACTGGAACTCCGAAGCAGGACGCTACGCACTGCTATGACCATGCCTGACGACACCGCCTAGGAAGATACACCTCAGCCTCCAGCGGTCATCGTTTCTGGTGTGTTGCGCCAGTGTGATCCTACCGTCTTTAGCGGCACCGATGATCATGACGTGGAGGATTGGTTGTCATGGTACGAGTTGGTAAGCCGGCACAATAAGTGGGACGACGCCACCAAGTTGCACAACGTGTTGTTTTACCTTACCGGCGTCGCGAACCTCTGGTTCCGAAACCACGAACACGATTTCATCACATGGACTGCATTCAAGACCAGTTTTGCAGAAGTGTTCGGGCGCCCCGCCGTGCGCAAGCTTCGCGCTGAACAACGCCTCCGTGGGCGCGCGCAACATCACGGTGAAACGTTCACCAGCTATATCGAAGATATCATTGACCTGTGTAGGCGGGTGAATTCGTCAATGGCAGAACAGGACAAGATAAAACATATTATGAAAGGCATTGATGAGGACGCCTTTCAAACGTTAACGAAGGATCCGCGTACCGTGGTTGACGTCATCAACTTGTGCCAAAGTTTTGACGAGCTACGGAAACAACGCATCTTAGCTCGACGCCCACCACCCACGGAAGATTCGCCAGCAGCATTGGTTATTGGCGACAACCATACAACTTTGCTGACGCAGATAAAAGAATTGGTGCGAGAGGAGGTTGCGCGACAGCTCTCCATTTTGCCGACCACTGAGAAGCCTTCTCACTCTTTGGCTCCAGCGATCCGGCAGATGATTCAAGAGCAAGTGACCAAAGCTCTTCCATCTCCGTCTCAGCCGGCTCCCGTGGCCGCACCTCTGACGTATGCTGAGGCGGCTGCACGGGCTCCTCGCCTACCGGTGTTCTCTCCTCCACCTTCAGCGCCTCGCCCGCCGCTGTTCTCTCCTGCGCCTTTGCCTCGGCAGCCGGCGGCTCACTTCTTCAGTGCACAACAGCAGGACACAAATCCTTGGCGCACTGCTGATAACCGCCCCATATGCTACGCCTGCGGCACCCCGGGACATGTAGCGCGCTTCTGCCGCTGGCGTTTCCCGGCCTTCATGGGCACCACGCGAGCCCCCAGCTACGGATTCCGACCATTTCGTATGCCACAACAGCCGCCACCGAAAGTCTACGTTGCTGATGACGCACCAGCTCCGGAGTACCAGCCCTTTGGTGCTCGTCGCTCGCCTTCCCCTCGCCGCCGCTCCCTCTCACCTATGCGTCGTCGGCCCAGTGCCAGTACTGAGGCGGAAAACTGCATACCGCAGTTCCTGAGGCACGAACTGCGTCGCCGTCGGAAAATCGAAGTCCTCGCTTCTCCCCCGCTAACGTTATTGAAGTGTCAGTGGATGGCATCAAATCTTTTTCGCTCGTCGATAAAGGTGCCGCCATATCCGTGATTAGTGAAAAGCTTTGTCGTTTATTACGGAAAGTGACCATGACGCCTTCGGTACTATCGCTTCGAACAGCCACCGCTCAACAAGTTCAGCCCGTCGTTATGTGCACTGCCAGGTGCTGATTCGAGACATTTTGTACTCTATTGAATTCTTTGTGCTAACCTGTTGCTCCCACGATGTGATTCTCGGCTGGGATTTTCTGTCGCGCCATCATGCCGTCATTGACTGTGCACGTGCTCAGGTTCAGTTCTCCGTTCTGTGCGATTTGCCATCTCACGACTTCCAAGTTCCTGATGTTAGCAGGATCTGTGTAGCTTCAGATACTGACCTTCCTCCACAGAGTGCTGTATTTGTCCCTCTTTCATGCACATCGCTTGCCGACGCGACGGTCTTGTTCACACCCGCTGCCGTCTTCAGTCGCGCCACCCTATATCGTTGCCTTTCGCCCTCCTCACGGTTCACCATGGTCCTGCGGAAATACTGGTTTCTAAACCAAATTCGCACGTTTTGGCTTTGAGCTGTGGCGAGACTATTGGCACCATCCAGACTGTGGACGGTGAAGGTATTGTGTCTTTCCCTGCTGCCGATGACCAGGCTACAACTAACGTAACAGCACTGACGCCCCATGTGCCATCTGACCGGATCTCACCAGATGTTTTTGTCGCTCTATTGCCGATCACCTCCACCCGACACAACGTGAGCGCCTACTTACCTTTTTAACTGACTTTCACGCCTCTTTTGACTTGAACCAAGCGTCATTAGGCCGCACAAGTACCGTTTCTCACCACATTGATACGGGACGACACGCACCATTACGCCAGCGACCGCACCGCGTGTCATCCACCGAGCGTCGTGTCATTACTGAGCAAGTTGCCGACATGCTTGAACGTGGCGTTATCAGACCTTCATGTAGTCCTTGGTCGTCTCCCGTGGTACTAGTTAAGAAAAAAGATGGCTCGATTCGTTTCTGTGTGGACTATCGTCGCCTTAACAAGATTACTCGAAAAGATGTCTACCCTCTACCGCGTATAGATGACGCCCTGGATTGTCTACATGGTGCCGAATTATTTTCTTCTTTGGACTTGCGATCGGGTTATTGGCAAGTCCCGATGGATGAGTCCGACCGCTCGAAGACAGCTTTCATTACGCCTGACGGCCTGTATGAATTTACGGTGATACCATTCGGCCTATGCAATGCACCTATGAGGTTCGAAAGAATGATGGACAATCTTTTGCGAGACCTCAAATGGAAGACGTGTTTGTGTTACTTAGACGACGTAGTAGTTTTCTGACGTGCCTTGCCACCGCCGGCCTTCAACTTAACTTGAAAAAGTGCCGCTTCGCAGCCCGCCAGTTGACCATACTTGGTCACGTCGTTTCCAAAGACGGCGTCCGCCCCGACCCTGACAAGCTTCGTGCTGTCGCAGAATTTCCGCGGCTGACTACCGTGAAAGAGTTCAGAAGTTTTGTCAGTCTCTGCTCTTATTTTCGTCGCTTTGTGCGCAATTTCGCCTGCATCGTCGCACCTCTGACGAAGCTCCTGGCTGGGCTTGGTGACGTTCGTGATTGGACTCCGGCATGTGAACAACCCTTCATCACTCTGCGTCGTCTACTTACCTCACCGCCCATTCTCCGTCACTACGACCCGAGTGCTCCGACTGAAGTTCACACGGACGCCAGCGGCGTTGGTCTTGAAGCCGTCCTTGCGCAACGGAAGCCTGGCTTCCCGGAATATGTGGTTGCCTACGCTAGTTGTGCCCTCACAAAGGCAGAAACCAATTATTCTGTAACAGAAAAAGAGTGTTTGGCTATAGTTTGGCCTTTAAGCAAATTTCGCCCTTACTTGTATGGCCATCCCCTTGACGTTGTGACAGACCACCACGCGATGTGCTGGCTTGCGTCACTGAAAGACCCGTCGGGGCGTCTTAGACGTTGGGCTCTTCGACTCCAGGAATTTGACATTCGCGTCATCTATGGCTCCGGACGTCAACATTCTGACGCGGATGCCCTCTTCCCGGTCACCCATGCAATCCGACGACACGCAACCCGCATCCAGGGACTGCCCGGTTGCTGCGCTTACTGTTTCTGACATGCCTTCTGAACAGAGAAAGGATCCGTGAATTGTGTCTCTCATTTACATTCTAACTACTTCTTCAACGGATACATGCCCTCGAGCCCTTCGCCGCCAAGCCATGCATTTTGTGCTGCGGAACACCATCTTGTACCGCCGAAACTATCAGCCAGACGGTCGCCAATGGCTGCTCGTCATCCCTCGCCATTTGCGTTCCGACATATGCACGTATTTCCACGCCGACCCACAACAAGCACATGCTGGCGTCCTGAAAACGTACGAGCGGCTCCGCCAGCGGTAGTACTGGCGAGGCATGTATTCTTATGTGCGCAAATACATTCGGTCATGTGCAGACTGTCAGCGACGCAAGACGACTCCTCATACGACAGGCCCACTGCAACCTTTACCGTGTCCTGCACGTCCTTTTTACCGAGTCGGGATCGACCTTTATGGGCCCCTTCCATGCACTGCTAGCGGAAATCGTTGGATAATTGTCGCAGTAGACCACCTAACAAGATACGCCGAAACTGCTGCACTTGCTTCGGCTGCTGCTCGCGATGTCGCAGCGTTCCTCTTACGGCATTTCATCTTACGGCACGGCGCACCGCGAGAGCTGCTCAGCGACCGAGGCCGCGTCTTCTTGTCGGACGTTATTACTGAGCTACTGGCAGCGTGCCGCACTATTCACCGCACCACTACGGCGTATCACCCACAGAATAACGGTCTAACGGAATGGTTCAACCGCACTCTTGGTGACATGCTCACAATGTACGTTGCGTCGGATCATTCCAATTTGGACGACGTCCTCCCTTTTGTGACTTACGCGTACAATACCGCCACTCAGGCTACCACAGGCTTCTCACCATTTTTTCTTCTTTATGGACGTGAACCATCATCTACCCTTGACACCGTACTTCCGTATCACCCGGACGCCTCTGAATTCACCCCGCTTTCAGAAGTTGTTATACATGCTGAAGAGTGCCGTCAACTGGCTCGCTCATTCACGTCGGATACCCAAGGCATCCAAAAAGACCGCCGCGACCACGATCAGCCGACACAATCCTTCGTCGTGGATTCTCACGTCTGGCTTCGGCTGCCATTCCAATCTCCAGGCCTTAGCCCAAAGCTTGCTCCAAAATATCAGGGTCCGTACCGGATCGTCGAATGTACATCGCCTGTCAACTACGTGGTCGAACCGGTGACACCATCTTCGGACAAGCGCCGCCGTGGCCGCGAGACGGTTCACATCAGCCGCCTGAAGACGTACCACGACCCCATCATCGTGTCATCACCTTAGGTCGCCAGGATGGCTCACCTTTGCAGCGGGGGCAATTGTAGTGGGGAATATGCATATAGGCGCCGTGGGCACTGCCATCGCTTCGGCGCGAGACCCGAGCTCGAGCTGCACATTCCAACAGCTAGGAGTGTGCCTAAAAAGCCACTTGCGATCCCTCGGACGAGTTTCAATAAATCCCGCTTTCATATATATATATATATATATATATATATATATATATATATATATATGAAAGCGGGATTTATTATATATAACCGGATTTATATATATATATATATATATATATATATATATATATATTCTAATGCGAACACAAGCCAAGAGAGCAGCGGGCAGCGTTCGCAGCGTGTCTCAACCAGAGCGGCTCAGGCAATCTCGAGCTCGCGCTTCCCGGATGACTGGCGATGTGGCTGCAGCGCCGGGCATTCGTCTTCACTACAATCACCCCCCATCGGAAAAGGAGCCATACTGGCGACTCATGGTGAACATAGAATCAAGGGGTCGTAATACGGCTTCAGGCGTTGTACGTGGACGGTTTCACGACCACGACTGCGTTGGTCCGGAGGTGGCGTGACAGGCTCGACAATATAGTTCACAGGCGATGTCTGCGTTACAACACGGTAGGGTCCTTGATATTTGGATACAAGCTTGGATGAGAGGCCAGAAGGAACGGCAGGAACCCAAAGCCACACAAGGGAGTCCGGAAGAAAGTGACAATGCGGGTGATCATCGTCGCGTCGAGATTTTTGTTGCCATTGGTCGACGGCTGTAAAGGAACGGGCGAGTTGACAGCATTCCTCGGCGCGGCGGGCAACTTCAGAGATGGGTGTACATTCGGATGAATCGGGTCTGTACGGAAGAATGGTGTCGAGGGTAGTCGAAGGTTCGCGGCCATACAAGAGGAAGAATGGGGAAAAGTTTGCGGTCGCCTGTGGTGCAGTGTTGTAGGCGAACGTGATGAATGGCAGAATGAAGTCCCAATCAGTGCGATCAGAGGCGACGTATTTGGAGAGCACGTCGCCAAGGGTGCGCTTAAATCTTTCCGTCAAACCATTGGTTTGAGGATGATAGGCGGTGGTGGTGCGATGAACGATGCGACATTCAGTAAGGAGCGCGTTTACGACTTCGGAGAGGAACACACGTCCTCTATCGCTCAAAAGTTCGCGAGGTGCACCGTGACGGAGAATAAAGTTTTTCAGTAAGAAGGATGCGATATCACGAGCTGTGGCTGATTCTGCGTATCGCGTCAAGTGGTCGATGGCGACGACTATCCAGCGGTTTCCGGAAGCCGTGCTCGGAAGGGGTCCATACATGTCAATCCCAATGCGATCGAAGGGCCTGGCAGGACACGGGATTGGCTGGAGTGGACCAGAGACATGCTGAGAAGGAACCTTGCGGCGTTGGCACTGAGGGCACGACCGAATGTACTTGCACACAAAGATGTACATGCCACGCCAATAAAACCTGGAGCGAAGCCGGGTGTACGTCTTGAAGACACCCGCGTGTGCACACTGCGGGTCAGTGTGGAAGGCAGAACATATTTCACCACGAAGATGTCGCGGTATGACGAGCAACTACTTGCGGACGTCGGAGACGTAATTCCGGGGATAGAGAAGTTCATCCCGCATTTCGAAGTGCGAAGCTTGACGGCGCAAAGCTCGAGAAGGTGGAGGAACAGTCGACGGGTTTGAAAGGAAGCGGATAAGAGCACTAATCCAGGCATCCTTGCGTTGCTCCGAAGCCATGTCGCAGCCTGCTGAGAACGAAAGTACTTGGTCAACGGCAGAGAGGCAGGCATCGCTTTCGGTTGACACGGGCGAACGGGAAATCGCGTCGGCGTCGGTGTGGCGGCGGCCAGACCTGTAGACAACGCGCACGTCGAAATCTTGCAACCGCAAAGCCCAGCGAGCTAATCGACCTGAGGGGTCCTTCAATGTGGACAGCCAACAAAGTGCATGGTGGTCTGTAATTACGTCAAAGGGGCGGCCATAGAGGTAGGGTCGAAATTTACCAAGTGCCCAGATTATGGCCAAACATTCCTTTTCCGTAACCGAATAATTCGTCTCTGCTTTGGTGAAGGTGCGGCTTGCGTATGCAACGACGCACTCGTCGAACCCAGATTTGCGCAGCTAGAGCACAGCGCCTAGCCCAACACCGCTGGCGTCAGTGTGTACTTCGATCGGAGCACTCGTGTCGAAGTGACGCAGTATAGACGACGCAACTCTTGGAAGGCATCGTCACAGGCAGGGGACCAGGCGTAATTGTTCAAGTCGCTCCGTAGAAGCTGATTCAAGGGAGCGGTGATGGACGCCAAATTCCGAATGAAGCGGTGAAAGTAAGAGCAGAGCCAAGGAAGCTGCGAAGTTCTCGTACCGAGGAAGGTTTGGGAAAATCAGCAACTGCACGGAGCTTGGCGGCGTCAGGAAGAATACCGTGTTTAGATACGACATGGCCAAGGATGGTGAGCTGACTTGCGCCAAAGTGGCATTTCTACAGGCCGGCGGCAGTTAGGCACTGTAACACTTCCTTCAGCCGACAGAGATGGGTGGGAAAATCAGGCGAAAAAATAACTGCATCATCTAAGTAGCACAGGCACGTTTTCCACTTGAGACCACGCAACAGGTTGTCCATCATACGCTCAAATGTTGCTGGGGCGTTGCAAAGCCCGAAAGGCATGACACAAAATTCATATAGGCCATCTGGTGTTACAAATGCCGTTTTACGTTGCTCTTCGGGTTCCATGGGGACTTGCCAATAGCCGCTACGTAAGTCGATACAAGAGAAGAACTCAGCGCCTTGGAGACAGTCAAGGGCGTCGTCAATTCTCTGAAGAGGGTAAACATCTTTACGAGTTATTTTGTTAAGACGACGGTAATCGACACAGAATCGAATCGATCCGTCCTTCTTCTTAACAAGAACAACGGGAGATGCCCAGGGGCTATCTGAAGGCTGAATGACGCCATGCTTCAGCATGTCAGCTACTTGGTTATCGATGACACGGCGCTCTGTCGCGGATACACGATAGGGTCTTTGTCGCAGTGGCGCACTAGTACCCGTGTCGATGCGATGACAAACAGTTGACGTGCGGCCCAAGGGAACATGCTGGCAGTCGGAAGACGAACGGAACTTGTCGAGAAGGCGTAGAAGCTGGGCGCATTGGGAAACAGTCAACGTGTCGGCGATGGAGCTATGTAAAACATCGGGCGAAGTCGGCTCCTGTGCGGAGTTACAGGTCATTCCAGCGACCTCATGAGTGGCGATAGAACCAGTTGGCATGTCAATGATGGCTGCAGGGTCGACACACTGGACGCGGCCAACGCACTCCCCACGAAGCAAATTGAAAGGACAGGACAATTGGTTGGAGACGAGCAGTCTGCTAATGCCGGCATGAACGTCCAAAACAGCGAAGAGCAGCGGGGAACATTTGCGACGAGCGAAAATGGCGGATGGCGTAAAAAGTGCGCTGGCATCAGCAACAAGGTTGCATGACACTGTGACTACGGCAGAAGAGTGCGGTGGAATTGTAACGTCTTCGGCAACAAAAACTTTATCGTCAGGTTCACGAGCGTCAAGGAGTGGGGCGTCGCACAGCGTTCGAAATTCGACCTCAGCGCGAGAACAGTCGATGACGGCCTTATTAGCGGAAAAGAAGTCCCAGCCCAAAATAAGATCGTGGGAACAAGAACACAGCACCAAAAATTCGACGATGTAGAAGAGGCCGTTGATCACAACACGAGCAGTACACGCAGCTGCAGGCGTGATGCGGTCTGCGCTGGCAGTACGAAGTACAGCACTGCACGGGCCGATATTTTCAACCCGGGCCCGGCCCGGGCCCGGAAATAATCTACGTTACCCCTTTACCTTAGGCCCGAGCCCAGCCCGAGCCAGATTCGAAACCGGCCCGAACCCGGCCCGAACCCGGCCCGAGACCGAAAAATAATGTTTTGAATAGTTGAGACGCCCGAGAATAACTCGCTGCACGTTACATGCACACCACCAGAAAGCCCGAGCCCGGCCCGGGCCTGCGTCAAAAAACCCGAGCCCGGCCCGGGTCCAGGTCAAAAAGCCCACGCCGTGCCCGAGCCCGGCCCGAGCCCGTGAAAAAACTGTTCTACCCGGCCCGGCCCGGCCCACGGGCCGGGCCGGGCTCGGGCTTTCGGGTAAGCCCGAGTCCGTGCAGTGCTCTAGTACGAAGGGATACGTTTGACAGTGGCGTCGTAACTTTCCTGAGCGAACGGCAAAGTGTGGCACTAATAACCGAAACTGCGGTACCAGTGTCAACGAGGGCGAGTGCAGCGTCGCCGTCCACATATACATCAATAACATTAGTCAGAGAAGGGAGAGGCCTTGGTCTGTTCGTGGGTGACGCAGTTCTCGCCTCTGGAACTGCGGCGATTAGTTTTCCCGTTCCGGCGCAGAAGGACGACGACGCATCGGCGAAAGCGAGCGACGTCGGGGCGATAGCGAACGGCGGTCAGCAAGAGGGCGGTGGTCCGAGTAAGAAGACATCTGGCCAGGGTTCTGAGGCACGGAGGACGACGGATATGGTGAACCGTATGGTTCGGTGTCGAAGCTACGGCGGTAGGATGTTGGGCGGCGACGGCAAAATCGTGCAATGTGGCCAGGTAGACCACATGCAAAACATATTGGTCGGTTGTCAGGAGTGCGCCATTGTCCACTACTGTGTGGGTACCGCAGCTGAACGAAGTGAGGGGCTGGACGCAGTGGCACGGCTGATGGGAATGGCGCAAAGGTCTGATGTGGTGGCCGCGCGAGAGCCTCGGCATAGCTAAGAGGTGCAGTCACCTCGGGAAAAGCAACGGGAGTCGGCACCGGTGGAGTCTCGCGAGCAGAAGGGGGAGCTGTGCAAACTTGCTCTTGGATTACCTGGCGAAGGTTGGCTCGCAAAGGCGAGGGTGGTGACGTGGCTGAGGACAGCAGCGAAAGCTGGCGAACGACCTCAGCACGGACGAACTCTTTAATCTGGCAAAGCAGGGAGTCCATGTCAGGAGCCACGGCCACGCTCGCGAGGCTTTCATCGGACACAGGTGGGCGCCGTGTTAGAAGACGCTGCCTGCAGAGTTCGTCGAAACTCTAGCAAAGCTCAATGACCTGAGAAACTGTGTCAGGGCTTTTTGACAGCAGCATAGGAAAGGCATCGTCGGAAATGCCCTTCATGATGTGACGTACCTTGTCCACCTCCGCCATCGTCGGGTTGACACGCCGGCAGAGGTCGACGATGTCCTCTATGTAGCTAGTGAACGTTTCACCAGTTTGCTGGGAGCGGCTGCGCAGGCGTTGTTCAGCGCGAAGCTTGCGCACGCCAGGGCGGCCGAAAACGTCTGCGATGCTGGTTTTGAAGCGAGCCCATGTGCGTAGATCGACTTCGTGGTTTCGAAACCACAGCTTGGCGACGCCCGATAGATAGAACATCGCGTTGTTGAGCTTGTGGGTGTCGTCCCATTTGTTAGTGTTGCTGGCGCGTTCATACGATTCGAGCCAACCTTCAACGTTTTTCTCATCGGAGCCGCTGAAGATGTCAGGATCCCGCTGACGCTGGGCACCGGCACATACGATGGCTGGAGTAACCGGTGGGGATGTCGGGCTGGGGTGGTCTTGCATGACGGACGGCGGAGTTCGGGTGCGTAATTCGAGGTTGGGGGAAACCGCAACACCTCCACCAGAATCTAATGCGAACACAGGACAATAGAGCAGCGGGCAGCGTTCGGAGCGTGTCTCAACAAGAGCGGCTCAGGCAATCTCGCGCTCGCGCTTCCCGGATGACTGGCGTTGTGGCTGCAGCGCCGGGCATTCGTCTTCACTACAATATATATATATATATATATATATATATATATATTGCTACGATACGGGAGGACGCTTGAAAGTGAAGGAAGACGACGTGAGTTCGGACTGTGACATCATCGGTCCCTAGGCCTCTCGCATCGGTCATTTCCATTAATAAACGCATCTCACCGTAACAGTATTGGTGGAAGTGCTGGGTAACGAAGAGGAGTCCAGGACGAACGACCACGGAAGCGCAACATCTGAAACTACGCCGAATCCGCCGCCTGGCCGGACTACCACCGCTTCCAATGGACACGATTCCTAACGGTGACAACGCGCTGACTTCGTCTGGCGCAACGTGGCAACATCACATGGCGCCACGGACCTTCGCCGGAATGGTCGGAGAAGACGTTGAAGAGTGGCTGAACCACTACAGTCGGGTGAGTCGATACAACCATTGGAATTCGGACACCCGGCTGACCAACGTGCCATTGTTTCTAGAAGGCACGGCGCTCGTGTGGTTTGAAAACCACGAAGAAACTCTAGCCACATGGGAAGACTTCGTAGATGAAGTAAAGAGCTGCTTTGGGGACCCATCTTTGAAGAAGAAGCGCTCTGAGCAGACTTTGATGCAGCGTGCTCAAGTGACAGGCGAGACTTGCACAATTTACATTGAAGAAATCTTGAAACTGTGCAAGCCTGTAGACCCTCGCATGAAAGAAGAAGACAAGGTCGGACATCTTCTGAAAGGGATTGCCGAGGACGTCTACAACTTCCTCATAGGAAAGGACACCTTGGAGTCTGTAGCCGACGTGATCAAGCATTGTCGCACGTTTGAGACTCTGAAGGCTAGGCGCATTACACCTAAGTTTGGTAGACTCGCCAACGTCACCACCGTTGCGAGTGTTGACGTCGGTCCTATACCACCCTGCGATCTCGCGTCAACGATACGACAAATCGTACGCGAAGAACTTGATCGACGTGAAGCTGTCACTGCGACAAGAGCACGTGTCAGCGATGCCTATTTGCCTTACGACGCAACGTGTGCGTCCGTTCATGCCATGGGGTATGACGATGCGCCTCGACCACGAGCACCGGAACGACCAACCTACGACTTACATCATCGCGATGGCCCGCAGAATCCCTTCAACCAACCACATACCATGGCGTCATCGTGGGACGATCATCACGAATACACGGAGCCTAGTGGAAGGTTTCGTGATGTGCGTGAGGCACCTGTGTGCTTCCAGTGCGGTGTCCGGGGACACGTGGCTCGATTCTGCCCTGAGCGCCGTCGCGGAGAACCACGGTTTTACGAGAATCCGCCGGCGTCTCCTCGACGGAACAATCGGCCCGGTAGTGCTCGCTGGACAAGGGACACGTACTTCGGAAACAGTTTCCAGCAGAACTCCCGTGGTGACACGTTCATGGGCAACAACTACCGACAGAAAACCCGCAGCGACTCGCCCGCCTCCGTACGAAGCTTGACGCCCCCAACTGCACGCCGGCGCCGTTCCCCATCGCCTGGTCGCCGTGTCACTTCCCCACCGCCGGGAAACTAGGTGGTGCGGCCGATGGAGGTGAGGTCGCCGAACATTTATCACAACACATACGCATGCCTCCACCAGTTTCGATGATGCAGAACAAGGTTCACGTCCTCGTAGACGGACTTCCGACGATGGCTTTGATAGACACTGGAGCAGCTGTTTCGGTTATGAGTTTAATTTTAAATCACGGCTAGGACCCAAAGTGATGTTTTGCTGGGACAACTGTGCCACATTCCGTGCAGTGAGTGGGGAGTCGCTGTACCCTGTCGGGATGTGTGTTGCGAGTGTAGCTTTAGGCCACAGAGTGTTCAAGGTGGAATTTGCTGTTCTGGCTAGCTCCACGCACGACGTAATCTTGGGGATCGATTTTCTACGAGAGTGCGGCACCACTGTAGATTGCGGCGCTGGTGAAATTTTGTTATCAGCTTTTACTGAGGAGTCTCCGCGCTGTCATGGTACCCTCGCCGTCACTGACGATATTTTCTTGCCGCCCCAGTCGATGAGGCGAGTGCCCGTTGATACCCCTGCTGTAGACGCTGGAACGTTTGATGTCCTTGTGGAGCCAGTCCCCCTCAACTGCGTCAAGAAAAATGTGCTCGTGCCGCGTTGCGCAATTTCTATTACCGATGGGCGATCCTCATTATGGGTGCTGAATTGTTCTAGTGAGCCTGTCGTGCTACCCAGTAGAATGCGGCTTGCCCTCTTCGAACAAAATTCGAGCAGTTGTTGTATTGCAGCTTTAAGCAACGAAACAGTAGACCACGTGGCTGTCACTCACCCTACAGAGGACAAGTTTCTGGGTATGGTCAACAAGTCGTTGCCGTCAGAGAAGCGCCGAGCCTTGGTCCACGTCCTGGCCAAGCATGCCGCAGTCTTTGATTTTGCGCAGAGCGAGGAACAATTTAATGTGCCAGAGTCACGTACTCGTCACGTGATTGACACGAGATCCGCTCATCCTATCCGGCAGAAACCGTACCGTGTCTCACCTGCAGAGCGCAAAATCATTGCTCAACAGGTGGAAGAAATGCTCAAAAAGAAGGTCATTCAGGAGTCATGCAGCCCTTGGGCTGCACCTGTGATCCTTGTAAGGAAGAAAGACGGTTCTTGGAGATTCTGTGTGGATTACCGACGTCTCAACTCTGTCACCAAAAAGGATGTATACCCGCTTCCCAGGATTGATGACGTAATTGATTGCTTGCATTCTGCCTCGTACTTCTCCTCCGTGGATCTAAAGTCCGGTTATTATCAAATTCCCATGCATTCGGATGACAAGGAGAAAACGGCCTTTGTAACCCCAGATGGTCTGTTTGAATTCAATGTAATGCCGTTTGGCTTGTGTAACGCCCCAGCAACGTTTGAGCGCTTCATGGATACTATTCTGCGTGGACTGAAGTGGGAAATTTGTCTATGTTATCTTGATGACGTTGTAATTTTTGGCCGTACATTTGACGAGCACAATCGCCGTCTTGACATCGTTCTTACATCTCTTGAGAGAGCTTCGCTCACCTTGAATTCTAAGAAGTGTCACTTCGGCAACCGTGAGACTCTGGTTCTTGGTCATCTTGTAGACAAGCACGGCGTTCGGCCTGACCCTCAAAAGGTCGCTGCAGTTAGCAGCTTCAAACAACCGCGGTCACTACGAGAGTTGCGAAGTTTCTTAGGCTTGTTCTCGCACTTCCGTCGCTTCGTGCCTAAATTTGCCGACCTGGCTTACCCCCTGACATGTCTACTCAACAAGGACTTGCCTTTTCAGTGGTCAGCAGAATGCGAGTCATCGTTTAAGCAGCTCAAGTTTGTACTGACTTCAGGGCCCTTACTTCGCCACTATGACCCATCTGCTGCAACCGAACTTCACACCGACGCCAGTGGTATAGGCCTCGGGGCCGTCTTGGTTCAACGGCATGACACCATAGAACATGTGGTTGCCTATGCCAGTCGTTGTTTAAGTAAACCTGAGCGCAACTATACGGTGACGGGGCAAGAATGTCTCGCGGTCGTCTTCGGTGTCCACAAGTTTCGCCCGTATATCTACGGACGCCGATTATCAATTGTCACCGACCATCACTCGTTACGTTGGCTCACCGGACTACGCGACCCATCCGGCCGTCTTGCTCGTTGGGCAATACGATTACAAGAATATGACTTTGAAGTGTGTTACAAGAGCGGTCGTCGTCACGCTGACGCTGATTGTTTATGAAGGCTTCCCCTTTCGACGACCGAGTGAGACGCAGACAGTTTCGATGAATACCTAGCAGTTGTTGACCCTCTATTTCCTGACCTTACCACCTTTCGCACGGAGCAACGCAGCGACACCAATCTGGCTCCTCTATTTATCTCCGAAGCGAATGGTCAACGCCGTTACGTTGTAAAGGATGGCATTCTTTACAAGCAAAATTATTCTGGCAAAGGTGCCCGTTTGCTTCTAGTCGTTCCGACAAGCTTGCGACGTGATGTGCTCCAAGTAATGCACGATGACCCTACATCTAGACATATGGGATTTTCCAGGATGTTTCAGCGCACACAAGAACGTTTCTTCTGGCCAAAGATGCGCCAAAGTGTAGCAGCGTACGTTGCGAGCTGTGAACTGTGTCAACGCTACAAGCGCCCAACTAGCGGCCCTCCCGGACTTCTGCATCCCATCACGCCCCCTGCTTCACCGTTTGAGGTAGTTGGTGTTGACCTGCTCGGCCCCCTGCCGCGATCAACGACAGGCAACCGGTGGATTATAGTATGCGTCGATCACCTGACACGCTATGCAGAAAGTGCGGCGATTCGTGCAGCAACGGCCGCTGAAGTTTCACACTTCATGCTCTCATTCGTCATTGTACGCCATGGATCCCCTCGTGTTATTATCAGTGATCGTGGCCGGCAATTTGTTGCCGATGTGGTTGAAGAGCTTCTCCGGCTTTCTACGTCTCATTTTCGTCACGCCACTCCGTACCACCCACAGACTAACGGTTTAACTGAACGGACCAACAGAACTCTCATCAACATGCTTGCGATGTACGTTGATTCCGCTCACAAAACTTGGGACACTGTGTTGCCTTTCATAACTTTCGTCTACAATACCGCAAAACACGAGACCACCGGATGCAGCCCATTTTATCTCCTATACGTCCGCCAACCGCGTACAGCTCTCGATTCTATCCTTCCGTTCTCCGAAACCGCCGAAACTTCTCTGGCCGAAACACTTTGCCGCGCAGAAGAAGCCCGGCGCATCGGCCGCCTTCGTACTTTTGCCTCCCAAGAACGCTCTAAAACCCGTTATGACGAGCGCCATCAGCACGTATCGTACGAGAAAGGCGATTTGGTGTGGCTATGGACGCCACTTCGGAAGCGCGGCCTATACCAAAAGTTCTTGGCCCGTTACACCGGCCCCTTTGTCGTTATGGCACGTCTCAGTGATGTCACGTACGTGATTTGTCGACTCTTGTCTACTGGCTGCCGCTCAAGGAAGACCAACGTCGTCCATGTCGCCCGCCTTAAACGTTTTCACCACCGTAACTCCAAATGACTCGCCCGGTGGGCATCGTCTGCAAAGGGGGGAATTGCTACGATACGGGAGGACGCTTGAAAGTGAAGGAAGACGACGTGAGTTCGGACTGTGACATCATCGGTCCCTAGGCCTCTCACATCGGTCATTTCCATTAATAAACGCATCTCACCGTAACAATATATATATATATATATATATATATATATATATACTGTAAGGCAGCAGCACAGCTGTTGTTTCGACGCCTTTATTCGGCTGAGCCACGCTCTGAACGAAGATGACGCGCACAGTGATGATGATTATGTACAGGTGAAGAAGATGAAGGATGATTATTGTGCTCACACTAATTCCCCCTTCGCGCGGAAGCGGCCAACCTGGCCACTGTTTATAGCGGTGCGGTACGCCGTCGGAATGGTTTTAGGCGCGAAACGTGGACGATTTTTGTGCCATGGTAGCGGCCATCGGAAGGCGTGACAGCGGAAGTGACGCGGTAGTTCACTGGAGAAGTTTGCTCGACAACGGTGTAGGGCCCCATAAAACATGACTGAAACTTTTCACACAGGCCAGGAACCCGAGTTGGTGTCCACAATAACACTTCATCTCCGGGGCTAAACAAAACGACGCGGTGAAATGCATCGTAGCGAGTCTTCCTATCCTGTTGACTTGCTTGGGTGTTGAGGCGGGGGCGATGGCGCGACGCGGCAAGGCGAGATATTAACTGCTCACTCAGCGACGTCGACGAGTTCACGGGGACATCAAAAAAAGAGACATCTAGGAGAGAGGTCGGTTGACGCCCGTAAACATGAAAGAACGGTGAGTAGCTAGTAGTGCGCTGTGCAGCGGTATTATAGGCAAAAGTCACGAATGGCAGGATGGTATCCCAGTTGGTGTGGTCAGCGTTGATGTACATGGATATCATGTCAGAGAGAGTTCGATGAAAGCGCTCTGTGAGGTCATTAGTCTGAGGATGGTAGCTGGTAGTCGTCTTATGGATGGTGTTTCATGTGCGGAGGACGTCCTCGAGTGGCTTCGACAGAAACGCCTTGCCACGGTCACTAAAAAGGACGCGTGGCACTCCATGTCGTAGAAAGATGGCTTCCAAGAAGAAAATCGCAATCTCCTCCGCGGATCCTGAAGGTAGCGCAGCTGTTTTGGCGTACCTGGTCAAGCGGTCAACTGCAGTGACGATCCATTTCTTGCCGCTAGCTGATAATGGCAGCGGTCCGTAGAGGTCAATCCCGATGACTGCGAGTGGAGCGTCAGGACAGGGAAGAGGTTGCAGCAGTCCAGCCGGAGGTGAAGTGGGCCGTTTGCGGCGCTGGCAGAGCGAGCAAGAAGCGACATATTTCGCTACGCAGGTGGCAAGGCCAGGCCAGGAAAAACGACTGCGGATGCGTTCCTAGGTCTTGTGAAAGCAGAGATGTCCAGCCGTGGGATCATCGTGAAAAGTCTTCAATATCTGTTCCCTGAGTGATCGAGGAGCGACAGGAACCCCACGCTGTCCTTAGGGGTGGAAGACATACCTGTTTGGATTGAATCTTCATTCTTGAAGTTCTATAACTGGCGACGGGCTCACGCGTTAGTAGGACGAGATGAGCCGTGAAGTCATTCCACAATTGAGTGGCAGTAAGCGTCGTTGCGTTGGTGGGACGGAAACGTCTCAGGGTGGAAAGAAACAAGACCGTTGAGAGCGGAGAGTGAAAGAACTGCAGAGGACGCGTTCACAGGCTCGGTGACGGATGGAGGCAGGCCGGCCGGGAACCTCGGACTGCGGTGGTAACGGACAGCGGCTGAGAGCATCTGCATCGTTGTGTTTATTTATTTATTTATTTATTTATTTATTTATTTATTTATTTATTTATTTATTTATTTATTTATTTATTTATTTATTTATTTATTTATTTATTTATTTATTACCTCAAAGGCCCCTGTGTGGGGTATTGCATGAGGTATGGGTGATCGCTTCAGTAAAATGTGGACTCAATGGCAGCCTTGAAATGATGTGGATTGGAGTGGTGCACGACGTCAGCGGAAAGGTCATTCCAGTCCCGGGCAGTCTTCACAAAGAACGAATGTAGGTGCGCAGTGGTGCGGGCTGGCGGAGGGTACACAGATTTTTCGTGATGTAATCGGTAAGATTGACGGTGCACTGGAATGATGGCTGAAGTACTAGCAGGAGAATGATAAAATTTGTGATAAAGACACAATCTAAGAACATGACGCCTTATATCTAGATTGGAAATTCTTGCTTTTAATTTTAGTTGAGAGACACTAGTGTGGTAAGAATATTCAGAAAAAATAAAACGGGCAGCACGATTTTGAACTGCTTCTAGAGTGTTAGAAAGGGAGGTTTGGTGTGAGTCCCAGACAGAGCATGCGTATTCTAGCTTAGGTCTGATAAAATTAATATAAGTTAGTATTTTTAAGGATGGCGGTACAAAGCGCAAGTTGCGGCGGAAGTAACCAAGTGCGCGATTGGCATCGTTGGTGATGTTCGCAACATGAGAGGACCAAGAAAGGTTATTTGAATGTGTAAGACCAAGGTACTTGCATGACTCCACAGATGATATTTCCGAGTTGCAGGGAACATACTTGGGGGTATGGTGAAGTTTCCGTCGACGAAAAGGTACTAATAAAGTATTTGTAGTGTTCAGTGAGAGTAGCCACATGTTGCACCAAGTGGTAACTTTGTCAAGATCATCTTGCAATGCGTGGTTGTCGGTACTAGTGAGGATTGGGCGATAAATGGCACAATCCTCAGCAAAAAGGCGAATGTGAGAAGAAAGATTAGCCGGTAAATCCTTAATATCCTTAATCCTTAATAAGGAAGAGGAGGGGCCCGAGAACTGTGCCTTGGGGCACACCGGAAAGAACAGGACTTTTAGAGGAGGAATGGTTGTTAGCACACACAAATTGTTGTCTGTTAGTCAAGAAATTTCGTATCCAGTCTAAAACAAGAGGATTAAGGTGCCAGCGAGAACGTTTTAGGAGAAGCCGTTGGTGCGGAACTTTGTCAAATGCCTTTTCGAAATCTAAAAAGAGGGCATCAACTGGGATGTTTTGATCAAGGTTAGTGCTTATGTCATTTATGAAGAGTGCTAATTGGCTATCACAAGATAAACCTTTACGGAAGCCATGCTGGTTAGGGTGGAAGAAATTGACAGACGTTAGGAATGTAGCAATCTGGGAGTGAAGTACATGTTCCATTAATTTTGAACAGACACTGGTTAGAGAAATTGGGCGGTAACTACTACATGATGATGAAGGACCTTTCTTCATGCTGGATTTGTACGTGACGTGGAACTCATATTCTTGCAGACGAAGTATCCAGCGACTTAGACGTCCAGACAAATTATTTAACGTCGACAACCAGCACAAGGCGTGGTGGCCGGTCACGTCAAAGTGGCAGCCGTGTAAATACGGTCGGAATTTTTGTATGGCCCAAACAACGGCGAGACACTCCTGCTCAGTGATTGTATAATTTTTCTTGGCCGATGTTAGCGTCCCACTTGCGTATGCGACCACGCGTTCCTCAAAACGTTGTCGTTGCAAAAGAACAGTGCCGATTCCATGGCCGCTGGCGTCAGTATGGAGTAGAGTGGGTACGGAGTCATCGAAATGGCAAAGCACTAGCTCAAACGTGAGGGCACGCTTTAAACTGTCAAAAGCCGCTTGACAATCGCAATCGCAATTGCGATTGAGAGACGAGTGTATGTCGAATGAAGATTTGTATTTTGAGACCAAGGCCAGTAGTTAATGTGCTTGATGCAGAGTCAGATCCGTACTGATTGCGTTAGCGAGAGCAGTTGCAGCATCTGCAGGTGTGCGTGGGTCTGCAGCACGAGAAGCCATCACCGAGACAGGCTGTGTGTCCACACCGCAAACCACGACAGCATCTTTGGGAAGCAAAATCGGCTCATTTGTGACGTTGAGTACTGCGAGAAGGGCCGTGCAATTGATGAATCGAACGAGAATCGACGCTATCCTTCGGATAGACAAGGGGCTGATGGGGCGACTAGAACGCCGCCATTGTCAATTACGTCGGAAGCAATCACAGGAAGTTGCTCGTGGCCAGGCGGCACCACACAATCGGCTATGGTTCGCAGACGGTGGTGGGACTGAGACCCCTCGTCGGTGTCATCGGTCTCGCGCATGCGGACAAGGCGTTGTCGGCAAGAGATAAAAGCGGCAGCGTCAGCCAGAAAGTCCCAACCAACAATGAGCATATAAGCGCAGGAAGTCAGCACTGCGAACGGAATACGATGGCGGATCCCATAAAAAAAAAACTCGAACGGTGCACTGTGCCGATGGCCGTATCGTAAATTCGCGCTACGTCAAGGAGCGCCATGGTAAGGTGTAGTGACCTTGCGTAAACGAGAGCACAAATCGGCATGACTAACGGAAATAGTGGCTCTCGTATCAACTAATGCTTGAACAGGCACACCTTCAACATACACTAATAACCAATTGGCCGGGCTCTCTGGAGATGTTCTTTCTCCGAGCGATGCAGCTTTAATAACATTTAATAACAGTTTCACTTGAAGAAACTTCGTGCCATCTCAAAGGATTGTCACTGAAGTGGCGGCTTGTATGAGTATTTACAAGACCACACAGCGACACGCCGATTAACAGACGCCGTATCATATAGTTTGGAAGGTCACGCGCATGTTGCGCCAGTTGATGAGCGACGCTTCTGCGCGAGTTCGTGACAAGTCGTGTTTTATTTGACAGTAGTGCTTTTCTTTCGAGGCACATTTGGTAAGTCGCATTCATTATTATTAATTGCCCTGAAGATACTTTGGAACAACTTTGAGTTTTAGAAACGTTAAGTTAGGCAGAGGGCAGTGTTGGTCTCTTGAGGGCAGTGTTGGTCTCTTCTGATCGTGGTAGAGGCAGATAAATTTTCGAGTTAATTTGATGTTTGCTTTCAGGAAAACGTGACAGCCGAACGCTCGAGAAAGTATAGCGTCAGTGTTCTTTTTTTCCACGCAGAGATATTTAAATAGTGCGCGTGAGCTTCCGTTAAACTAAGACTTCTTTCGGATTTCGCAAGTTGAGAAAATAACGCTTTATCAGGTTAGATACTGGTTATTCTGCAGTCCACTTCAGCTGATTTTAGAAATCACCGGATGGTTGTTCATGCACACACGTAGAAAGTATCGCGCCTTAGAAACGGGCTGCGCGGATCGCTTTTAGTAAGGGTATACTGTGCAGATTTCTTTTCTCTTCGACGTATTATACAAGGGCATGTGTAGGGCTGTGCGTGTATCGCACGTGTATTTAGAAGACGGCAGCATTTGACTTTCATTTAGTGCGTGGAAGTACTCATAAACAAGCGCTAACAAACAAGTTGATAACGGACGTAGAGTATGAAGAGACACTTCATGGCGTTTGTGCCGCACATGATATTGCAATGACCATTTATTTAGGGTCATCGTGCAGTTAAGTTGGAGGAATATGGTGCTGTATACCTAGACGTGTAATGTTATGTGCGTTTTTTAGTATAGTAAGCTGAAAGTCGTAAGTCCGAAGTCTCCCCCAGTCCACTACATTTTCAGGCATGGAGTGGCGCCTGACACCGGCATAAAACAAAATAAAAAAAATCGCCGAAAGCTAGTGGGCCTATACTAGTCATCATCATCATCGTCATCATCATCATCATCATCATCATCATCAGTCCTATATTTTTATGTCCACTGCAGGACGAAGGCCTCTCCCTGCGATCTCCAATTACCCCTGTCTTGTGCTAGCGTATTCCAACTTGCGCCTGCAAATTTCCTAACTTCATCCCATCTGGTTTTCTGCCGACCTCGACTGCGCTTCCCTTCTCTTGGTATCCATTCTGTAACCCTAATGGTCCACCGCTTATCCATCCTACGCATTACATGGCCTGCCCAGCTCCATTTCTTCCGCTTAATGTCAACTAGAATGTCGGCTATCCCCGTTTGTTCTCTGATCCACACCGCTCTCTTCCTGTCTCTTAACGTTAGTCCTAAGATTTTTCGTTCCATCGCTCTTTGTGCGGTCCTTAACTTGTTCTCGAGCTTCTTTGTTAACCTCCAAGTTTCTGCCCCATATGTTAGCACCGGTAGAATGCAATGATTGTACACTTTTCTTTTCAATGACAGTGGTAAGCTCCCAGTCAGGATTTGGTAATGCCTGCCTTATGCACTTCAACTCAATTTTATTCTTCTGTAAATTTCTTTCTCTTGATCAGAGTCCCCTGTGAGTAATTGACCTAGATAAACCTACTCCTTTACAGACTCTAGAGGCTGACTGGCGATCCTGAATTCTTGTTCCCTTGCCAGGCTATTGAACATTATCTTTGTCTTCTGCATACTCATCTTCAACCCAATTCTTACACTTTCTCGATTAAGGTCCTCAATCATTTGTTGTAATTCGTCTCCATTGTTGCTGAATAGGACAATATCATCTGCAAACCGAAGGTTGCTGAGATATTCGCCGTCGATCCTCACTCCTAAGCCTTCCCAGTCTAAGAGCTTGAATACTTCTTCTAAGCATCCAGTGAATAGCATTGGAGAGATTGTGTCTCCTTGCCTGACCCCTTTCTTGATAGGTATCTTTCTGCTTTTCTTGTGGAGAACCAAAGTAGCTGTGGAATCCTTGTAGATGTTTGCTAAGATATTCACGTATGCCTCCTGTACTCCTTGATTACGCAATGCCTCTATGACTGCTGGTATCTCTACTGAATCAAATGCCTTTTCATAATCTATGAAAGCCATGTAGAGAGGTTGATTGTACTCCGCAGATTTCTCGATTACCTGATTTATGACATGGATATGATCCACCGTAGAATATCCCTTCCTGAAGCCAGCCTGTTCTCTTGGTTGGCTGAAGTCAAGTGTTGCCCTGATTCTATTGGAAATTATCTTGGTGAATATTTTATACAATACTGAAAGCAAGCTAATCGGTCTATAATTCTTCAGTTCTTTAACGTCTCCCTTCTTATGGATTAGTATAATGTTGGCGTTCTTCCAGCTTTCTGGTACACATGAAGTTGTGAGGCATTGCGTATAAAGGGCCGCAAGCTTTTCAAGCATGATATCTCCTCCATCTTTGATTAAATCTACTGTTATTCCATCTTCTCCAGCAGCTTTTCCCCTGGTCATGTCTTTCATGGCCCTTCTAACTTCAGCGCTAGTTATAGAAGGAGCCTCTGTATCCAGTTCATCACTATTTTGAATGAAAGTAGCTTGGCTGTTTTGGGCACTGTACAGGTTAGTATAGAATTCTTCCGCTGCTTTTACTATGTCATCGAAATTGCTGATAATATTACCATGCTTACCTTTCAGTGCATACATCTTACCTTGTCCTATGCCAAGTATTCTTCTTACTGATTTAATGCTGCGTCCATATTTTACGGCTTCCTCAATCTTTCCCACGTTATAATTTCGAATATCCCTTACTTTTTTCTTGTTGATTAGTTTTGACAGTTCAGCGAATTCTATGTGATCTCTTGAGTTGGACATTTTCATCTTCTGTCGTTTCTTTATTAGGTCTTTTGTCTCTTGGGAGAGCTTACCTACTGGTTGCCTTGGTGCCCTACCTCCCACTTCAATTGCTGCTTCTGAGATCAACCTAGTTACGGTTTCATTCATTACCTCTATGTTGTCTTTATCTTCCTTTTCTAAAGCTGCATATTTGTTTGCAAGCACCAGCCTGAATTGGTCTGCTTTTACCCTTACTGCCTCTACGTTGGCCTGTTTCCTCTTGACTAATTTCACTCTCTCTCTCTCTTCAAATTGAGAGAAATCCTAGACCTCACTAACCTATGGTCACTGCACTTAACCTTACCTAACGCTTCTACATCCTGCACTATGCTTGGATCGGCAGAGAGTATGAAATATATTTCATTCCTTGTTTCTCACTAGTCAAGGTGCAACCAAATTAGGAAGGCCCACTGAACTTCCACAAACTCACTCCCTCACTAGAACTGGTGCAGTATTCGGCCGCTACCTCCTTAATGATTCCAACAATTTACCCATGGCCCTCAGTCCCCAGCGGCCGCGGAGCACCTGACCAAGACTCTGGGTTCGGACAGGCCGCCAATGGAAACTGAACCTGGCAACGGTTCACACGCGCACCCTATCGAGTGAGGCTAGCTTAGCAGGGCTATTTGAAGAATTGTCAGGTATTGCCTGGGATATTATTGGCCTTATTGGGGTGAGAAGAACTGGTGAGGCTTATACAGTGCTGACTAACGGCCACGTCCTCTGTTACAGAGGTCTTCCAGATAAGAGGTAATCCGGGGTAGGATTTCTAGTCCATAAGGACATAGCGGGCAACATTGATGAATTCTACAGCATTGATGACGGGGTAGCAGTCATCGTAATAAAGCTGAATAGGAAGTATAGAATGAAGGTTGTACAAGCCTACGCCCCAACCTCCAGTCACGATGATGAAGAAATGGACCAGTTTGATGAAGACGTTGGATTAGCAATGAGAAAGGTGCAAACTCAGTATACTGTAGTCATGGGCGACTTCAATGCAAAAGTGGGAGAAAAGCAGGCTGGCGAGCAAGCAATTGGAAACTACGGCATCGATCCTAGGAACACTAGAGGACAGATGTTGGCAGAATTCGCGGAAAGGTATAGTTTCCGAATAATGAATACCTTCTTCAGGAAGCCCAGCAAGAGGAAGTGGACCTGAAAAATCCCAAATGGAAAAAACAAATAATTAAATAGATTTCATATTCTATGCCGATCTCAGCATGGTGCAGGATGTAGAAGTGTTAGGTAGGGTAAAATACAGTGACCATATGTTAGTGAGGTCCAGGATTTCTCTCAATTTCAAGAGTGAAAGAATAAAATTAGTCAAAAAGAAACAGACCAACATAGACGCAGTAAGGGTAAAGGCAGACCAATTCAGGCTGGTGCTAGCAAACAATTATGCAGCTTTAGAACAGGAAGATGAAGACAACGTAGAGGTAATGAATGAAACCGTAACTAGGCTGATATGAGAAGTAACAATTGGAGTGGGAGGTAAGGCACCAAGGCAACCAGTGCGTAAGCTCTCCCAAGAAACAAAGGACCTAATAAAGAAACGGCAAAACTGTCGAAACTGATCAACAAGAAAAAAGTAAGGAATATCTGAAATTATAGCGTGGAAAAGATTGAGGAAGCGGTAAAATATGGACGCAGCATGAAATTAGTGAGAAGAAAACTAGGCATAGGACAAGGCAAAATGTATGCACTGAAAGATAAGCAGGGTGGCATCATCAGCAATTTAGATGACATAGTAAAATCAGCGGAAGAATTTTATACTGACCTGTACAGTGCCCAGAGCAGCCAAGCTACTTTCATTTCAAGTAATGATGAACAGGATACAGAGGCCCCTTCTATAACTAGCGATAAAGTTAAAAGGGCCTTGAAAAGCATGACCAGGGGAAAAGCTACTGGAGAAGATGGAATAACAGTTGTTTGAAGTTAGCGTTGTCCCTAGGTATCAAAAGTCCCTAGGTATTCTTTTGCTTTCTTTAAGTAGCGACATGCTTTGAAGTACCGCCGACGAACCTAATTGGGCGGCGCTCATTCCAGCAGCCATGTTCTTCCTAACGCTGTTCACCCGCATTCACCCGCAACGCTGTTCACCCGCATTCGCGTAGATAGCAGCGGTCGTTGACGGTCGCATGCTATCTAGGAAGATAATGGCGGCCGACGGAGTAGATGTCGCTACTTAAAAAAGAGCAGGAAATCTAGGGACTTTAATTTGTTTCTAGTCAAGAGTTCGACGAAAGCTCGTGTGGTCAGGTAGCATGTTGGGTTAATGAAATTTTTGGTCACTGACCAAGTCAAAAAAGTAGTTTTGACGTTTCGGAGCATGTACAGGTTCCATGTTCACAATGCAGCGGACGTAGCGTCGCTGTCCAGTTAAATATGGGGTATATGACGCAATAAATGGGCGTAAACTTGAGGCATGTTTCCATCTGTCCTGTTAACGGTATCTGGCGTCGTCTGTATCAACAGAGATCGCCATCCCATCGCTTTCTCCCCAAAACAGGGCCGAATTCCCCGTTTTAAGCACTTCGGTTCTCACAAGAATTTCCTTCTTCGCCCCTCGGCAGCGTAGGCCGGACAACTGTAGCAATCACAAACAGTTCTACGAGCACACAACTGTCACGAACCAATGGGTAGCTCAAATCAGCCCAACAGTTTTCTTTCAGTAACTCCTATTGGTTCACTTCGCTCTTTTTCGTTTTTCTCTGGCCACTCCTTACATTGTAGCTTCACTTCAAAGCAAACACAAACAAACCAAAATGAACAAACCAGCAACAACAAACACCAACATTAAAGTACACCAACGAAAGCCATGAAAAGAATTTCCCTTCCATTGTGAGCCGTTGAAGCTGAGAGCACAACAATGCTCTCAGCTTGAACGACTCACCCTTACTGAAACTGGACGCTTTCTTCTATCTACGCTTGGCTTCACTTACCATCAGCAACAGGGCCCCAAACAATCGATCCCGACTGACATCCGTAGCTGGATCCACACAGACCCTATCCACGGCCGCTGGATAAAAAAATGTGCTTTTTTTTATCCAGCGGCCGTGCCCTATCCCTAGAAATATGCACCCTGGATATAACAGGGCCCGGCGCCAAGCTAGGGCCGGAGCTATCATAAAAGCCCTTGCTCATGTACCTGGCGTTACATTTGTTGATGCAGCCCTATATTCCCATGGCACACGATTTGTGGCCGTCGCAACACGCGATGGAGTCCTACATCACGCCTCCAGCGTCACTACCCCCACTGCCGGAAAGGCTGAAGAAGTGGCCATCGCCCTGGCCACTCTAGATCCCACCTGCCACACCATCGTGTGTGACTCTCGCCCAGCCGTCACTAACTTCAGCAAAGGCCGTATTTCTCCTCAAGCTCTTGGTATCCTCCGCCAGGCACCACACTCTAAAGAAAGCATGATCTCCCTGACATGGATCCTGGCCCACGCGGGCCCTGTCCACCCACACCTCCCCAACCTCAACGAGGTCCCCCACTCCATTGCGCGAGGCCTAGTCAACCGCGCCGGAGACACTGGATACGAGTTGGACACCAGGGACAATCTGACTACTTATAACGATCTCGTTAAGGCATTTTACCTTAGTCGCCGAACCTTCCCCCCACCTCACCCCAAGTTCAGCCGGGCGCAGGCTACCACCCTGCGTCTGCTACAAACAAATACGTACCCTTCACCCGTCCGCCTCCACCTTATATTCCCTGAAGTTTACAGTACCCCCAACTGCCGGTGCTGTGGCACTCACCCGGCTACGCTTCCGCATATGCTGTGGGAGTGCCCAGCACAGTACACACAAATTAACACCACGACCCTCTCGTCAAGGTTGCGTGAGGCTCTGCGGAGCTCCGCCCTCGACGACCAAACCTGAGCGACCCAGCACGCCCGTGAGTCGGCGGCGAGGCAAGCCCTCGACGTCCCCTCATGGGAGGCTTAGGCCCGGCCATCTCAAAGTGCTGGTTGCACAAGAAATGTTTATTCCTCCTCCCTCCATTTTGAATCCGCTTGTTACCCGGCCTATGCACTCGAGCAAGCTGCAAGCTAGAGGACGCGACGTGTAATTGCTTGAACACAGGCGGCGGCCTGCCCTATGTGACGAAGACCGCCTGAGCAAGGCGACTCCCATCTTTCCGTCAGCCTCACCATGAGCTCTGCTGGCGAGTGCCTTTTTATCCTTTGTCCAGCTCCCCCGACACCGTTAAGAGGGGGGGGGGGGGGCGACAACAGTGATGACCAGCAAGTGCAGTGTTTTTCGGCACCCGTTTGCCGCGTTTGACGATTTGAAACAGGCTGCACGTGTGGCCAACAACCATCGGCTCAGCGACCCCGCCACCCCTCTCTAAACGGTCTATCTTGCTAGCCGATCCTACACTAGCCGATCCTACTCCCTGAGCCTACACGCATATGGAAACGTTTCTTTAATGCCCTCATATGCCCGTTTACATGCATACAAATAAAAGATCCAAGTAAAGGTCGTCGAACTTAATTAACACTCCGCTTCGAGATCTTAAGCTAGATTCTGCTGCGAGTAATTCACTCAGCTTGGAAAGCTCGTCGTTGCTATGGGTATGGTAATCTTGCATACCTGAAAGCTTTGTGAAGTCCAGCAACGATCGTGCTTCCTCAAGGAATTTCATGTTTTGCGCTGACGCATGCGCCATTGGTGCCACGCTGCAAGCCGTCTGCAATGGATGCGGCAGTGGATTCGGGCTGAAGGGCTGAAGTTCTTGAGCCTGCACCGACCTTATGCCTGCGTTGATTTGAATACTCAAAGCCACCAGCGCGAACTGGCTTTGTAGAGTCCGCCAGTTCGGCGTGCGGAACAGTCGGACGAGCCCACACGTGTGTTTTCGGTACTAAATAATGTAAAAATTGAACGACATACAAAATAAACGCCACCTACAAAAAGAGTGGCCATGTCGGCTTACCACCGTATTTCTTTCCACATTAGCTGACGGCGTTTGTTAAGTATAATTTGTTTTACAAGGCATTGAATTTT
Source organism: Dermacentor silvarum (assembly GCF_013339745.2). Taxonomy (NCBI): domain Eukaryota; kingdom Metazoa; phylum Arthropoda; class Arachnida; order Ixodida; family Ixodidae; genus Dermacentor; species Dermacentor silvarum. Next base: position 181,149,831 of record NC_051160.1, on the reverse strand, counting down.
TAGCTCTCATACAATATACATTACAACAGAAAGCAAATATGATATTCCTTATTCGATTGTGAAAAAAATCAATAGTGTACTTTATGATTAATGGTATTAGTGACACTTCAATAATGGGAAAATTCGCATGATCGATTTGCACGCAGTGCCACCTTGTCTGACAACGTCTCTCTTTCCAAGCTAGCGTAAAATGTGCCTGTGCCTTCCGACCTGTTCCTGAATTCCCCCTGAGCTCGACAAGTGTGCGCTCTGATTATTCTCTTCGCTGTTCAATATAGCGTGAGTATAGGTCGGTGTTTTGCTTAAATCACCTGTCTTGTAAACGAAGTTTTTGATCTCGACAATTTGCTTTAAAAAATACGCACACATTTTACGACTACATCTAAAGCTCCTGTGCTTACGTTAATAGACAGTCTTAGAATAGGGGCCCCAAAGAGCTTTGCGGGTGTAGCGTTGGGGCATGCAAGAGTGAACAGCTTTAGAATAGGGCTTTGCGTTTGCGAATAGCGTCTTGTGCTTGCAGCGCCACTACGGTGTCAAGGAAAAAGTATTAAAAATATTAAAATAAACTATACCATTTTATTATAGGAAGAGTAATTTTGACTTTCGTGGTTTTGCGTTTAATTACAATTGAGAGGTTATTCTATTAGCACCAAGCGATTTGTTGCGCCTAATTTTGAGTAACCAACTTGACGTGCCTTCACCAGCCAAGCTAATCCACGTTAGGCCTACGAGCCATGAAATGGACAATCGAATTCGTAATCAGCGGCATATAATGAATCAATTGTGAGGAAGAAGATCGGCACGCTGAACAGCCCTGTTGCCATCGTGTGGCTCGTACCCAGTTCGCTCTCTGGCTACGCGCTACCTGCTGGTGCTGCGTTTCTCGCTGCCGCTCTAGGACCCAAATAAACTGCCTTTACAATTGGTGGAAGCGCTGGGGTACAAGCGAAAATCTGGAACTTCGCAACTGGACATTACAGCCTGTCTTCATTATGCCGGAAGAAGGAACACCACAACCACAACCCGCATGCCTCGGTGCCTACCTTGGTCTGGCCTGGCCCGTTACGTCAACGCGGCCCACCCATCTTCAGTGGTACAGAAGGTCATGATGTAGAAAACTGGCTCGCTGAATACGACCGGGTGAGCACCCACAACCACTGGGACGACACCCAAAAGCGGAATTACGTGTCGTTTTACTTAAGCGGTGTCGCCAGCGTGTGGCACCGAAACCACGAGCGTGATCTCACGACGTGGGCGGCCTTCAAAGCTAGCGTAACGGAGGTATTCGGGCGACCCGCCGTTCGCAAGCTTCGCGCCGAGCAACGTTTGCGTGGTGGTGCACAACAGAGCGGGGAGACATTTACCAGTTACATAGACGATGTTGTCGACCTCTGTAACCGCGTTGACGCCGAAATGGCTGATGCCGAGATCAGGCACATCTTAAAGGGCATTGAAGATGACGCCTTCCAGATGCTGCTGGCGAAAAACCCGGCAACAGTGTCAGAACTCGTCAGTCTCTGCCAAAGCTTCGATGAACTACGCAAACAACGCGTACGTAGCCACCCGCCAATCTCTTCCACAGGCCACTTCAATGCCGAGCTTGGCTGTTGCCCCGGATAACACTTCGCTGTTAGCACAGATCAAGGACTTCGTCCGTGAAGAACTTGCCCGTCAGATTTCGCTGATGCCGCTTAAACACGGCCCGTTGAGTTCTCCATTGGCGCCCGCTCTGCAATATGTCATCAAGGAGCAGGTAGCCGACCACGTCCTGCCTTCGTTCCATCAGGCTCCGACTGCCGCTTCCCTGACGTACGCCGAAGCCACTGCGAGACCTGGACTGCAGACCTACGGTCCACTTCACCCGCCTTTGCGCCCGCCGGTATCCCCTCCCGCTCGACCAGTGGTACAACGTGCAGGACCTCAAGACCATTGGCGCACGCATGACAGCCGTCCGATTTGTTTTTATTGAGGCCGTGCTGGACACGTGGTACGTCACTGTCGCCTACTTGCACCGAACGTCTCCAACAATGTGCCTCCATATGCGCCACGTTACCAACAACGGCGCAATTATTCGGACAGCTATGATTCTCCTCCTGCCGCTGAGACCGCCTTCTCCGCTCGCCGTTCACCATCTCCTCGCCGGCGCTCGGTTTCGCCCATGCACCGTCGGCGGAGCCCTCTGCGCCAGGAAAACTGAATATCGCAGTTCAGGAGGCAAGAACTGCGGTGTCAGCAAAATGTATAAGGCCTCATAGTTCACCGAAAAACGTTATTGAAATCGCAATAGAAGGAATATTGACGCTAGCCCTTGTCGACACCAGCGCTGCACTTTCAGCGATAGATGCCCGTATTTGCTGCAAAATTGGAAAAGTGACGACACCGCTTTCTGGATTATCCGTTCGGATGGCCAACGTGTAGCACGTCGAGCCATCCGGTGCCTGCACCGCTCGTGTCGTCATTCAGGAGGTTCTCTATGTCATCGAATTCATCGTGTTGCAATCTTGTTCTCACGACGTCATATTAGGAAGGGACATTCTCTCTACACATCATGCGATCATCGACTGCGCCGAAATTGAGCTGTTTCCGTTTTCGACAGATATTATCCATGCAAACGAGGACTCTTGTCGCAAAATCACCGTTTCAGAAGATACCATTATACCTGCCTGGAATTCTGCTCTTGTGAGTGTATCTTGTACCGCTGTAGATGTCGGCAGAGTACTCTTCACACCCTCTGAACTTCTAGTTCGCCGCTGATCACTACCACTGCCGTTCGCTGTTCTCGAGTTCATCACTGGCGTCTCTCTGATGTGTGTGTCAAACCCGTAGGTCTAGCCAATTACTTTACGCCGCCGTGAAAGTCTTGGCAGAGCAGAGTCGATCGCTGGCTTCACCTTCAATCTTTGGCAAAATGGACGACTCCGCTTCTCTTGCCGCACTCGAAGAATCGCCTCCTCAGTCGCTGCCGCGTTGTTTTACGCCGTCTGTTGCCAGTGACCTTACGGCGACGCAGCGAGCCGAACTTCTTCACTTGCTCTAAGGCTTCTCTTCCTCTTTTGACTGTCAAGCAACGTCACTCAGCCGCACAACGGCTGTTTCGCACACTATCGACACCGGAAGCCATGCACCCATTCGGCAGCGTCCGTACCGAGTATCGGCGAGCGAAAGACGCGTTATCGATGACCAGGTGAACGATATGCTCAAACGCGGTGTCATTCAGCCTTCTAGTAGTCCCTGGGCATCACCAGTCTTTCTAGTTAAGAAAAAAGATGGCACCATGCGATTTTGCGTTATTATCGAGGGCTTAACAAGATTACTCGGAAGGATGTATACCCGTTGCCACGTATAGACGACGCACTTGACTGTTTACAAGGAGCGGAGTTCTTTTCCTCCTTACATCTCCGCTCTGGCTACTGGCAGGTGCCCATGGCTGACGCTGATGTCCAAAAACCGCGTTTGTAACACCAGATGGCTTGTACCAATTCACTGTCATGCCGTTTGGTCTCTGCAACGCACCCGCCACCTTTGAAAGCATGATGGACGGCATCCTACGCGGCCCGAAGTGGCATACTTGTCTCTGCTACCTCGATGACGTTGTCGTGTTTTCTCCAGATTTTCCGACCCATCTTCGCCGTTTACATCAAGTTTTGACCTGTCTCCGGAATGCTGGTCTCCAGCTTAACTTGAAGAAGTGCCCATTTGCAGCTAGAAAACGGACTATACTAGGCCACGTTGTCTCCAAATAAGGCATTCTTCCCGACTCTGCTAAACTTCGTGCCGTATCCGAATTCCCGAAGTCCACTAACTTGAAAGCACTACGCAGCTTCATTGGACTATGCTCCTATAGTGTTCGCAATTTCGCTACTGGGATCGCACCCCTCAACCAACTTCTCCAAGGCCACAATGCACTTTCTAATTGGTCGGAAGCCTCTGAGGAAGCGTTTACCACTCTTCGCCGCCTACTTTCGTATCCGCCAATCTTGTGCCATTTTGACCCAAGCATACCTACAGAACTTCACACTGACGCCAGTGGTGACGCCTTGGTGCCGTGCTCGCACAACGTAAGAACACTAATGCCGAATACGTGGTCGCTTATGCCAGTCGTGCCCTTACAAAATCTGAGGTCAATTACACAGTAACCGAAAAAGAGTGCTTGGCCATCGTATGGGCACTTCAAAAATTTCGCCCATATCTCTACGGTCGACCCTTTGACGTGGTGACGGATCATCACGCTGTTTGCTGGTCATCTAACCTCAAAGACCCGTCGGGTTGCCTCGCTCGGTGGGCCCTCCGCCTCCAATACGATATCCGTGTCGTCTATCGCTCTGGACGCAGACACTCTGACGCCGATTCCCTCTCGCGCTTCCCAGTTAGAGCACTGCACGGGCTCGGGCTTACCCGAAAGCCCGAGGCCGGTCCGGCTCGTGGGCCGGGCCGGGTGGAACAGTTTTTTCACGGGCTCGGGCCGGGCTCGGGCACGGTGTGTGCTTTTTGACACGGGCCCGGGCCGGGCTCGGGCTTTCTAGTGGTGTACATGTAACGTACAGCGAGTTATTCTCGGGCGTCTCAACTCTGAAAATCATTATTTTTCGGTCTCGAGCCGGGTTCGGGCCGGTTTTGAGTCGGGCTCACGCCGGGCTCGGGCCTAAGATAAAGGAGTGCTGGGCCGGGCCGGGCGGGTAACGTAGATTCTTTCCGGGCCCGGGCCGGGCCCGGGTCTCGCCATAAAAGTTTTGATCGGGCTCGGGCGGGCCGCCCAACGTAAAAACGGGCCCCGGCCGGGCCCGGGCTGAAAAAATCAGCCCGTGCAGTGCTCTATTCCCAGTTACTTCAGACGCCAGTACTCCTACCGACAGTCATGATATCTCCCCACTTGACATCCTGGACATGGCCTCGGAGCAACGAAAAGACCCAAGGATCGTCACGATATTCAATATTTTGTCCAACACTCCGGCGGCTTCGGCAACTCGAGCGTTACGCCGACAGGCCCAGCATTTCGCCATCCGCGACGGAATTTTATACCGCTGCAACTACCACAATGATGGCCACACATGGCTCTTAGTCGTGCCCCGCCACCTTCGAAACGATTTATGCTCCGCTTTTCACTCCAACCCCCAGTGTGGTCACGGCGGAGTGTTGAAGACGTATACACACGGCTTCGCCTACGATATATACTATTGGCGCGGCATGCACACCTTCATCCGCAAATACGTTCGCTCCTGCATTGCCTGCCAGCGACGCAAATGTGTCTCGCACCTCTCCACCGCACCTCTCCAGCCACTTCCCTGCCCAGCTCCCCCATTTGACCGTGTCGGCATTGATTTATACGGGCCTCTTCCATCTACTGGCGCTTGCAACCGATGGATTGTCGTCGCCGTAGATCATTTGACACGATATGCTGAAACCGCCGCCTTACCTGCCGCATCAGCAAAAGACGTCGCCTCGTTCATTCTACACAATTTTGTTCTCCGCCATGGCGCACCTCGTAAACTGCTGAGCGATCGGGGTCGCGTATTCCTCTTGGACATGCTGCAGTCACTCCTATCGGAATGCGAAATTATTCACCGCACAACTACCGCTTAACACCCACAGACGAATGGCTTAACTGAACGATTCAACAGAACTTTTGGTGACATGCTATCAATGTATGTGACGTCAGACCATTCCAACTGGGATGCTGTACTTCCCTTTGTCACATACGCATATAACACTGCCTCCCAAGCCACTACCGGGTTCTCACCATTCTTTCTGCTTTACGGCCGCCAGCCCTCCAGCACCATTGATGCAGTTCTCCCGTACCGGCCGGACCCTGCTGACTGCCCACCTGCTGCTACGGTCGCTCGACATGCCGAGAAATGCCGACAACTTGCCCGTTCGTTGACGTCTGCTCAACAGTGTCGCCAAAAACAGCGTCATGACCTCAAACCACCTCCTCACCCTACGCCATCGACTCCCTCGTGTGGCTATGGGTCCCGCCTATTGCTGCTCCTGGTCTTTCGTCAAAGCTCCTTCCCAAGTACCACGGGCCCTACCACGTGGTTGCGCAAACATCGCCAGTTAATTACTTCCAACATTTAAGTGGTATCTGATATAGAACGCCAGTGGCACATTTCACATAAGGTCTGGTGTCGTTCTTCTGGCATCCCGACTTTTTGTCAACGCGTAATGCGCGGACACAGTCCAGCCAACTTTCGTGGCGCCGAGAAAACAACAGGTACTCCAAACCTATTTGCGACTTTCTTCAAATTGTGGGAAATTTTGTGGACATATGGCACCACGGGGGGCTTGCATCCTTTTTGGTTAGGCTTAGGCATATGCTTTTTGCCCTTCACCTTCTGGAGCAATGTTTTTGAGACGGCCCCTACGACCGAGCTCGGGTAGCCGGCTGTCTGTAGCCTCGCCAATTGGTTGTCAAAGCTAACCTGTATCAGGTGAGAGCACGACTTCATGAGGGCAGATTCAAGGCATAGAGTGGCTATTGCTCTTTTTACTAACTTTGAATCTGCCGAATCGTACGGCAGCAATTCCTTGTGTGCACGTGGGCTGTACTGCCAACAGACGTGGTTTCTGTCAAGAACTAAGATCAGATCTAAAAACTGAAGATTACCATGAGAAGGGAGTTCATGTGTAAATAGCATGCCCTTCCCATGTAGCCTAAAATCGCGTAAAACCTCCTTAATACACTGGTCAACGGTAAAATCATGGTTGCTTTTTAAACAAATTCAAAAATCAACGTATCTAAAAGCCTTAAGGTAGAACCTATCGTCAAAGGAACAGTGTAGGTCGCTGTCAATTGACTCCAAGAAAATGTCACAGAGCACAGGTGCGACGCCGGAGTCAATGCATATTTCTTGCCGCTGGACATACACGTCATCGTTAAAAGCAATAAAAGTAGACTTTAAATAAAATTCCAGCAAAACCATAAAATTGTCAGTAGACATGCCCACTAGATTCTGAAAAGCTACTGCGCCGTTACGGTCAATGCAATCCTTAACGGAGGCACACATTTGCTGTTGAGGCACTGAGTAAAACAAACCTACTACGTGTACAGAAAAAAACGTATGCAATAGAGGCGTTTCCTTTTAGCAATTGAATTACATCTGTAGAGCTTCTAGTCCTGAAAGGATCATCCACTTGCAATGCTTTCAAATGATTTAAGAGGAGCTGGCTAACTCACTGCTGCCAAGAACCTTTCTCGCTTACGATAGAACGGAACGGAATTCCTCCCTTGTGCGATTTTGCCATAAAAAACATTCTTAACGAAACACCTTTACAGTCACCTATTGCCTTGACTAACTTCGAAAGGTTAAGTTCTTTGCAAAGTGCTATTGCTTGTTTCTTGACTTTTGTTGCCTTTTCTTTTACTTGGACAAAGTTCTTTGCTACCGCTTGTTGTGCCTTGTCATTAAAAACACCTGCTGAGAAAACCACAAAGCGACCTTCCTTGTCAGACTGTAGAAGTTACAAAGAAAATGACCTTCAACTTCTACAGTCTGACAAGGAAGGTCGCTTTGTGGTTTTCTCAGCAGGTGTTTTTAAGCCTTAAGCTTCTACCTTAAGGCTTTTAGATACGTTGATTTTTTAATTTGTTTAAAAAGCAACCATGATTTTACCGTTGACCAGTGTATTAAGGAGGTTTTACGCGATTTTAGGCTACATGGGAAGGGCATGCTATTTACACATGAACTCCCTTCCCATGGTAATCTTCAGTTTTTAGATCTGATCTTAGTTCTTGACAGAAACCACGTCTGTTGGCAGTAGAGCCCACGTGCACACGAGGAATTGCTGCCGTAGGATTCGGCAGATTCAAAGTTAGTAAAAAAGTTGTCGCAGTTTCACCTGAAAGGCGAAGCATCAATTGCGATAGCAAACTTGTAGAGAGCTATACGGAGTAATGATATTAGCTTTATCAGCTGTATAAACTTGGACATGCAGCAGCATCGGCAACACGCAGAACTGTTGTCGACGCCATCGGCGTTTTGCCAGCGTTCGCTCAAAATGCGTGCGGCGTTGGTGACTGTTGCCGGAGCCTCTGATATAAATAGGCACTGCGTGCCGCAGCTAAACGTCGCCTCCCTTCCCTGCCCCTCCCCCACGGCCTCTCACTCGTCGGAAGAAGGCGCGTTTGCTCTACATACATGGTGATTGTGAAGGAGAACAGAGACGCCTACTTCTGCAGCCCTTAAGCGAGCACGGCGCAGAACGCGCGTTTGTTCTCCGCCGTGCGTTCACTCCCCGTGAAAGACGCGCCCCTCGCGCCCTTTCACTCGCACATACAGCGTTCGGCGCGCGGCGACGAAGGAAGGAAGGAAATCAACTTTATTAAAGGTCCTGCAGGCCACGAGAGCTTTGGGGCTCTCATGGAGCGGGCGTCTCCCACGACGGAACCGGGAGGTTGATCTTCCTGGCGGCGTCGTGGACCTGCTGGACGGCCCAGAGTTGGGGAGCGAGTTCTTCGCTCCGAATTGCTTCTTCAAACTTGCGCTTGTCCGGTTCGGAGTTTATGTGAGCTTGCAAGCACGGCCAGAGTAAATGATAGACGTTAAGGGATGTATTACAATTGGTGCAATAAGACTTGTCGTAGAGCTCAGGCATGTAGTGGTGTAGTCTGTTTTGCGTGGGGTATGTGTCTGTTTGTAGCATTCTGAGAGTAACCGCTTGAGCTCGAGTGAGCGTGCGGTGTGGCGTGCTAGACGATTTCTTCTCCAAATGACGTCATACGGAACCTCACGGCGACGGCGACGGCGACGGCATAAATCTGCTTTTGAGTGTCCATATAATTGCTATCGCAATAAAAGAGCAATAGCCACTCTATGCCTTGAATCTGCCCTCATGAAGTCGTGCTCTCACCTGATGCAGGTTAGCTTTGACAACCAATTGGCGAGGCTACAGACAGCCGGCTACCCGAGCTCGGTCGTAGGGGCCGTCTCAAAAACATTGCTCCAGAATGTGAAGGGCAAAAAGCATATGCCTTCGCCTAACCAAAAAGGATGCAAGCCCGCAGTGGTGCCATATGTCTCACAATTTGAGGAAAGTCGCAAATAGGGTTGGAACACCTGTTGTTTTCTCGGCGCCATGAAAGTTGGCTGGACTGTGTCCGCGCATTAGCCGCGTTGACAAAAAGTCGGGATGCCAGAAAAACCACACCAGACCTTATGTGAAATGTGCGACTGGATTGTATATGAGATACCGCTGAAATGTGGGAAGTCCTACGTGGGCCAAACGGGAAGATGTGTCAATGACCGGGCACGGGAGCATGAATTGTCAATCATAAACAAAGGTAATACGCACTTACCTGCGCATTGCATGGTTTGCTTGGCCGGCACGTGTGAGCCACTACTGCGGGACATTAAGATAATTGGCAAGAGTGGAGATACGTTACCTAGATAACTTTTGGAGGCCTATCACGTAAAAGAGAGAGGCACGAGTTGTATTAATGATACGTCTGTTTTTCTGTTTGACAACGAGATGCAGCTGCTAAAAACGTCACTGTAATCGCCTTAGACGACACTGACACGCGCATACGCATTTGTTGAGTCCCTCTTGCTCTGCTGTAAGAATAAAACAGTTGAAGTTCAGCGCCTGACCTATCGCTTCCTACTTTTCTGTTCATGTCTTTCTTTTGCTGTTCGCGCAACCATGCTTTCCTCAGTATCATCAGCGATGGAGCGATGGAACGAAAAATCTTAGGACTAACGTTAAGAGACAGGAAGAGAACGGATCAGAGAACAAACGGGGATAGTCGATATTCTAGTTGACATTAAGCGGAAGAAATGGAGCTGGGCAGGCCATGTAATGCGTAGGATGGATAACCGGTGGACCATTAGGGTTACAGAATGGATACCAAGAGAAGGGAAGCGCAGTCGAGGTCGGCAGAAAACCAGGTGGGATGATGAAGTTAGGAAATTCTCAAGCGCAAGTTGGAATACGCTAGCGCAAGACAGGGATAATTGGAGATCGCAGGGAGAGGCCTTCATCCTGCAGTGGACATAAAATATAGGCTGATGATCCTCGGCGAACAAAACACTCGGCTTTATGAGGCGACACTTGCGTCATGCCCCTCCGGATGTCAGACTTTTGGCGTACAAATCACTTATCAGGGCTAAAGTCGAATATGTGTCACCAATCTGGGGCCCATACCAAAATTATCTCGTTAACGCACTTGAGTCCTTTCAAAATCGTGCTATAAGATACATTCATTAATCTTACTCATATTGTATCACTCTTCAGTGAAGCACACTAAACAAACTGGTTTATTGTGGGCGAACTTGTGCCCGGTAACTTAAGACTAAAACACACACACACAATTGGCAAGCACAGTTAACAGGAACGCGTTCCACAGTCAACCACGTCCGCAGATTGAGCCCACGCGCAGCCGTGTTCGCGTGCACGAGAGACACGCGCTGTCTCGCTATGCGCGAGGTGTTGCTGGCGCCCTTCTAACGGCGGTGCGATGAGACTCCTGGAAGGATACTTCGTGTGGAGAGATCTCTGCGGCATTACCCCCCCTCCGAAAACGCATCGTCCCGATGCGCGTGAACGAAATTTCATATACAGAAGTGTTTTCATTCTCTGTCGAAGTACGGCTTCGTGCGGACTACATGTACGACCTCTGCAAGGTTGTGGCGCTTTTATAGCTTTTGTCCATGAAGAATGACTTCATAATTCAGGTCACCTACTCGGCGAATAACTTCGTAAGGACCAAAGTATTGGCGAAGGAGTTTTTCGGATAGGCCGCGACGACGCACTGGTGTCCATACCCACACTTTATCGCCTGGATGGTACTGAACTTCTCTGCGGCGCAGGTTGAGTAGCTGGCGTCCCTACGTTGCTGCTGGCGTATACGGAACCGTGCCAACCGATGGGCTTCTTCAGCTCGTTGTCGGAAGTCGTCCACATCGTATGGGTCGTTGTTGTTCTCAGCATCTACTGGTAACATAGCATCCAGTGTGGTTGTGACTATGCGGCCATAGACCAGTGGAAATGGAGTGGCCTGAGTTGTCTCTTAAACAGCCGTATTATACGCGAAAGTAGCGTGGGGCAAAATTGCGTCCCATGTCTTATGCTCGAGATCGACATACATGGACAGCATGTCGGCCAGGGTTCGGTTTAGACGTTCCGTCAGGCCGTTTGTTTGGGGATGGTATGCTGTGCTTTTCCTGTGACTGGTGTGCGTCATCTTCATCAAGTACTGCATCAACTCAGCTGTGAAGGCTGCTCCTCGATCCGTAATCACGACCATTGGTGCACCATGTCGCAGGACTATGTCATAAACGAAGAACTTCGCAACTTCAACTGCCGTTCCTCGCTCAAGGCAGCCAGTTTCAGCATATCGTGTTAAATAGTCCGTCGCTACTACGATCCATCTCTTCCCTGTAGATGACGTTGGAAACGGTCCAAGCAGATCCATTCCAACTTACTCAAATAGAGTCTTCGGTGGGTCTATGGGTTGGAGAAGGCCGGCCGGTGTGACGGGTGGTGTTTTGCGCCTTTGACATTCCCGGCATGTCTTCACGTAATGCTGTACCGACGCTAATAACTTAGGCCAGAAGTATCTGAGTCGAATTCTGGCGAACGTCCGGCTGACACCTAAGTGGCCCGACGATGGTTCGTCATGGCAAGCTTCCAAAATTTCCGGTCGCATGGCTGATGGCACGACGAGTAAGAATTTTTCCAGATTGTGTTCAAAGTTCCTCTTATAGAGCGCATTATCTCTGAGGCAAAATGACGACAAACCTCGCATAAACATACGCGGAACTTGAACGTCGTGTCCTTCGAGGTGCTTGATGAGTGGCAGGAGTTCTGTGTCGGCCCGTTGATGCTCAGCGATTTCCGAAGCTGTTATTACAGTATAAGGAACGGGAAATCTTCGTTAGAAGGAGTAGACTCCACTGGTGAGCTGGACAAGCAGTCAGCATCATGATGTTTTCTCCCAGACCTGTATACAACCGTAATGTCGTATTCTTGGAGCCTGAGACTCCACCTCGCAAGTCGTCCGGATGGGTCCTTTAGGCTTGCCAGCCAGCAAAGGGAATGGTGATCGCTGACTGCACGGAACGGCCTGCCGTAGAGGTATGGTCGCAACTTGCTGATAGCGCATATGACCGCCAAACTATTCCTTTTCCGTCGCAGAGTAGTTTGTTTCAGCTTTCGAGAGGGTGCGGCTGGCATACGCTATGACTTTCTCTTCCCCGTTTTGCCATTGGACTATAACGGCGCCAAGACCAAGATTGCTTGCGTCGGTATGCACTTCTGTGTCCGCCGTCTCATCGAAGTGGGCGAGGATCGGTGGGGCTTGTAATCGTTCCTTTAATTCATTGAAGGCAACCTCTTGCTCTGCATGCCACATGAAGGGTGCATCTTCTTTAGTAAGTTTTCTACAAATCACCTGTAATAAGCGCATAGTCCCAAAAATCGCCGGATTGCCTTCTTGTCTGTCGGCTTCAGAAATCGCCCAACGACAACAGTCTTGTCGGGATCCGGGCCAACACTTTGTGCGCTGATTACGTGACCCAGAAAACGAAGTTCTTGGAATCCAAACTGATATTTTTTCAGGTTTAATGGTCAGGCCTGCGGAGGGGATAGCTTGCAGCACTAAACGCAGCCTTTGCACATGCTGGTCGAATGTTGCAGAAAATACCACCACGTCGTCTAGGTAAACTAAGCACGATTGCCATTTGAGACCCGAGAGGACACTGTCCATCATGCGCTGGAATGTCGCCGGCGCACAACAGAGGCCAAATGGAAGTGCTTTTAACTCGTATAAGCCGTCTGGGGTAACGAAAGCAGTTTTTTCGCGGTCTCTTTCGTCCACTTCAATTTGCCAATAACCACTCTTGAGGTCTAATGAAGAGAAAAAATTGGCATGTCGTAGCCGATCCAAGGTGTCATAAATGCGTGGCAGGGGGTACACATCACGCTTGGTCACTGCTATTCAATTTCCGGTAATCAACACAGAATCTCAGTGTATTGTCCTTTTTTCTCACCAGAACTACGGGTGACGCCCACGGGCTGTTTGATGGCTGAATGACATCGTCCCCACGCATCTCTTGCACCTGACTCTTTATGAACTCTCGTTCAACAGGGGATACTCGGTACGGGTGTTGGTACACTGGTCTGGTTGCTTCGTCTGTTATTATGCGGTGTTAATTTAACAATCGGTGTGCGCCGTACCTTTGACGAAGTGGAGAAACATTTTGCGAAGTCGTTGATGAGCTCTTCCATCAATTCTTTCTGGGTTGGCTTCAGACTTGGGCTGATTGCAACTGACGTAATGGCGCCATGCGTAGTTTGTGCAGCAGGCGGCGTAGACGTTAAGCTACATACATCTGTGACTGCAGTAACGCTGTGTAGAAAGGCTATGGCTGTGTTCTTTGCGACATGCTGAAATTCACTTCCGAAATTCGTCAGCAATACATCAGCACACCCAACGCGTAGCTGAACAATTCCCCGGGCTATACAAATAGATTTCTTCAACAGTAGCTCGATGTTGGCATCCGCTATACCTTCCAAGTCGTCGAATGCTTCACTTCTTACGCGAACCAGCATGCTGCATCGTGGTGGCACGGTTACGTCATCGTCAGTAATCCACAAGGCAATGTGCTCTGGTTCCTCTGACTTTTGCATATCTATAGCCTGCTTCGTAGAAAAGGACACACAGGAATTCTGCAGGTTGATTATGGCACCGTTTGCTAGAAGAAAGTCCATCCCGAGTATTACATCCTTCGGACATTCCGGTAATACAACAAAGTCAGCGACGTAAGCAAAACCTCGAATTCCAATTCTCGCTGTGCATCTACCCAGGGGTGTAATGAGGTGCCCACCAGCTGTACGTATCTGGGGTCCACTCCACGGCATCAAAACTTTTTTAAGTTCCTTTGCGAGTGCATATCTTATGACGGAATAATCAGCACCTGTGTCCGCTAAGGCATTCAGTTCGCGACCGTCTATGGTAATGCGCAAGTCTGAACAAATTCTCTGTTTACTCATCTCATTAACCCGTTTCTGTTCGTCGCTGCTGCTCGGCAAACTCAACGGAGGAACTTGGCTTTTTCCAACGTCAGCGGCCTCGCCTCCACAGGTCGCTCGCTTTAGTTTTCCTGTCGTGGGCTCAGTGAACGACGTCCTGGTGAACTCGAGGACGGCCGTGGGCTAGGTGACCGGAAGCGTGTAGACGCTGGTGATCGCGGCTGGTGTTGGTATCGAGCCGCCGAGTCCTGTTGTCTGGACAAGTAGCCCTGAATTTCCACGGGTGTTTCACCATTACGGGGGCAAGGTGCATTCATCGTAAAGCCGCGAAGACCTGCCCTCCGATATGGGCACATTCTGTAAAGGTGTCCAGCTTCTCCGCAGTGGAAACAAAGTGGAGTCCGGTCGGGTGCATGCCACACGTCGCTTTTTCGTGGCCTCAGCTCTGCCAGAAGGGGTTCACTGCGCGGAGTCGGCTGGCGGCTGCTGGGAGCTGTGAATGGAGCATTATGCACGGATGGCTGGCATAACACATCAGCGTACGTCGGCACGCGACGTACCGGTGGCGCTTGTTCGAGATGCACAGGCGGTGCCTCAAATCTTGGCTGCAGAATGGCATGCCGAACTTCATCGCGAATGACGGCGGCGAGAGTTGAAACCGTCGGCGTGGCTTGCGATGGCTGCAGCTTTCGAAGCTCTTCCTTTACGATGGAACGCACCAGTTCTATTAGCGCTTCGGTGTTGCTGCCTGAGCTTGCTGACAGGAGGTCGGCTGGTGCACTGCTGACATCACGATTGTAGTGATGGGCACGCTGCTGCAGCGCCTTTTCTATGGTCGTCGCCTCGGTGCGAAACTCAACAACACTGCACGGTGGGTTGCGAACGAGTCCTGCAAACAGCTCTTGCTTAACGCCACGCATCAGATGGCGTAGTTTCTTATCTTCGGTCACGTTTGGGTCGGCACGTTTGAAAAGGCGGGACATGTCCTCGATGTACATGCCGACACTTTCGTTAGTGCGCTGGTTTCTGGCTTGTAGGGCGTTCTCTGCCTTCTCTCGCCGATCGGTGCTGGCATGCGTGGCAAGCAACTGTCGCCGAAATTCTTGCCACGAAGACAACGCTGCTTCATGGTTCACGTACCATGTCCTCGCTGACTCTTCTAACACGAAGTACACGTTGCGAAGCTTCCGTGCCTCGTCCCATTCATTGAAATCTGCGACTCGCTCGAAATGTTCTAACCAATCTTCCACATCTTCGAACGCATCGCCATGGAAGGACTTAGGCGTACGTGGCGGGTACACGATGAGCGGCGACGATGCCACCGAGCTGGTCATGGCGGTGCCGTCGCTGGTAACTGTTGCCTGCAATGCGGCGGCAACAGGAAGCGGTCCGAACTCAGGCGGGTCTCCTCGGAGGCGGCGGCTTGTGCGCTGGTGTACTGGAGTCAGCTCTCCGGGTTCCAATCGCCGAGGGTCAGGGCTCCGCTCTCTTGCGCACTGAGGACTTCCAATCATACCCCGAACCTCCACCAGAAATGTAGCACTCTTCAGTGAAGCACACTAAACAAACTGGTTTATTGTGGGCGAACTTGTGCCCGGAAACTTAAGACTAAAACACACACGCACAATTGGCAAGCACAGTTAACAGGAACGCGTTCCACAGTCAACCACGTCCACAGATTGAGCCCACGCGCAGCCGCGTTCGCGTGCACGAGAGACACGCGCTGTCACGCCATGCGCTTGGTGTTGCTTTCGCTCTTCTAACGGCGGTGCGATGAGACTCCTGGAAGGATACTTCGTGTGGAGAGATCGCTGCGGCAATATGACGTAAGCATATCAGCCTTAAAAAATAAATAAAAGTCGCTCTCACACCGCCGTAATATAGCCAGTGTTGGTCTTTTCCACAAGTTATTCTACAGTTCACTCAATCGTTTGCCGAACATCACCCCGCCCGCAAGAATATCACAACGGACTGGTCATCCGCTCCAAGTTTTAAAACCACGCTCGCACACAACTACCTTCTCTACTTCATTTTTTTTTTCGAACAGTGACAGATTGGAATGCCCTTCCCCACCATTTTGCATCTAGAAATAGTCTCCGTAAGTTCATGGCTGATGTTTCTTCTGTTCTGCCAAATTATCCTTTTTGTACAAGATCATCATTTAACGTGTGCTTTTCATTGTATACAATGTATCTGCTTTTTTTCAAATGTTTCAGTAGTTATTACGTTGCATTGTCCATTTCCGATGTTTATTCTGTTTTGCCCAAATAATTATTCTTCCCATAGAAATTCTACATTTATCGCGTGTGTTTGCACAGTGTACCTTTCATTTTGAAGTGTCGACCACGTTTGGTATTACGTTGAATTATTCGCGGCATGACGCACCGCACCCCTTATGCAACACCCCTGGTAAAGGGGCATTTAAGGAAATAAACTGAACTGAACTGGACGTCACGGTTACCCGCAAGTGGTAACACGATAACATTTATTACACTATAAACAATGTTCTTATTCACAACGCGGTAGAGTATAAATCATCATCATCATCGTTTTATGTCCGCTGCAAGACGAAGGCACTCCCTGCGATCTCCAATTACCCCTGTCTTGCGCTACTTGATTCCAACTTGCCCCTGCGAATTTCCTAATTTCATCACTCCACCTAGTTTTCTGCCGTCCTCGACTGCACTTCGCTTCTCTCGGTATCCATTCTATAACCCTAATGGTCCACCGGTTATACATCCTACGCATTGCATGGTCTGCCCAGCTCCTTTTTCCCGCTTAATGTCAACTAGAATATCGGCTATCCCCGTTCGTTCTCTGATCCACATCGCTCTCTTCCTGTCTCTTAACGTTAGGCCTAACATTTTTTGTTCCATCGCTCTTTGTGCGGTCCTTAACTTGTTCTCGAGCTTCTTTGTTAACCTCCAAGTTTCTGTCCCATATGTTAGCACCGGTAGAATGCAATGATTGTACACTTTTATTTTCAACGACAGTGGTAAGCTCCCAGTAAGGATTTGTTATTGCCAGCCGTATGCACTCCAACCAAATTTTATTCTTCTATAAATTTCTTTCTCGTGATCAGGGTCCCCTGTGAGTAATTGACCTAGGTAAATGTACTCCTTTACAGACTCTAGAGGCTGACTGGCGATGCTAAATTCTTGTTCCCTTGCCAGGCTATTGGGCATTATCTTGGACTTCTGCATATTAATCTTCAACCCATCTCTTACACTTTCTTGGTTCAGGTCCTCAATCACTTGCTGTAAGTCATGCCCATTGTAGCTGAATAGGACAATGTCATCTGCAAACCGAAGGTTGTTGAGATTTCCGCCGTTGATTCTCACTCCTAAGCTTTTCCAGTCTAAGAGCTTCAATACTTCTTCTAAGCATGCAGTGAATAGCATTGGAGAAACTGTGTCTCCTTGCCTGATGCCTTTCCTGATAGGTATCTTTCTACTTTCCTTGTGGAGAACCAAGGTAGCTGTGGAATCCTTGTAGATATTTGCTAAGATATTCACGTATGCCTCCTGTACTCCTTGATTACGCAATGCCTCTATGACTGCTGGTATCTCTACTGAATCAAATGCATTTTCATAATCTATGAAAGCCATATAGAGAGGTTGATTGTACTGCGTAGATTTCTCGATTACCTGATTGATGACGTGGATATGATCCATCGTAGAATATCCCTTCCTGAAGCCAGCCTGTTCTCTTGATTGGCTGAAGTGTTGCCCTGATTCTATTGGAAGTTATCTAGGTGAATATTTTATACAATACTGAAAGCAAGCTAATGGGTCCATAATTTTTCAATTCTTTAACGTCTCCCTTCTTTAAATTATGGGGTTTTACGTGCCAAAACCACGACCTGATTATGAGGCACGCCGTAGTGGGGGACTCCGGAAAATTTCTACCACCTGGGGCTTTTAACGTGCACCTAAATTCATGATTAGTTATAGAAGGAGCCTCTGTATTCGGTTCATCACTACTTCGACTGAAAGTAGCTTGGCTCTTCTGGTAACTCTACAGGTTAGAATAGAATTCTTCCGCTGCTTTTACAATGTCATCGAAATTGCTGATGAGATTACCCTGCTTATCTTTCAGTGCATAAATTTTGCCTTGTCCTATCCCAAGTTTTCTCCTCACTGATTTGATGCTGCGTCCTTACTTTACTGCTTCCTCAATCTTTTCCACGTTATAATTTCGAATATCCCTTACTTTCTTCTTATTGATCAGTTTCGACAGTTCAGCAAATTCTGTCTGATCTCTTGAGTTTGTCACTTTCATGTTTTGCCGTTTCTTTATTAGGTCCTTTGTTTCTTGGGAGAGCTTACCCACTGGTTGCCTTGGTGCCTTACCTCCCACTTCAATTGTTACTTCTCATATCAGCCGAGTTACGATTTCATTCATTACCTCTACGTTGTCTTCATCTTCCTGTTCTGAAGCTGCATATTTGTTTGCTAGCACCAGCCTGAATTGGTCTGCCTTTACCCTTACTGCGTCTAGGTTGGCCTGTTTCTTCTTGACTAATTTTATTCTTTCACTCTTGAAATTAAGAGAAATCCTGGACCTCACTAACATATGGTCACTGCACTGTACCCTACCTAACACTTGTACATCCTGCACTATGCTGAGATCGGCAGGGAGTATGGAATATATTTCATTCCTTGCTTCCCCGTTAGGGCTTTTCCAGGTCCACTTCCTGTTGCTTCCTTCGTGAAGAAGGTATTCATTATTCGGAGCCTATTCCTTTCCGCGAATTCTACCAACATCTCTCCTCTAGTGTTCCTAGAATCGATGCCGTAGTTGCCAATTGCTTGCTCACCACCCTGCTTTTCCCCCACTTTTGCATTGACGTCACCCATGACTACAGTATACTGAGTTTGCACCTTTCTCATTGCTAATTCAACATCTTCATAAAACTGTTCTATTTCTTCATCATCGTGACTGGAGGTTTGGCCGTAGGCTTGTACTACCTTCATTTTATACCTCCTATTCAGATTTATTACGACGACTGCGACCCTCTAATTACTGCTGTAGAATTCATCAATGTTGCCCGCTATGCCCTTATGGACTGGAAATACTACTCCGAATTCTATCTTATCTGGAAGACCTCTGTAACAGAGGACGTGGCCGTTAGTCAGCACCGCATAAGCCTCAACAGTTCGGCTACCCTCACTAAGGCCAATAATATCCCAGGCAGTACCTGATCAGGCATAAGAGCATAAATATCTGGTTGTATTTTTACTGCTGATTTAAGATGGAACAAAAATGTAAACCATATTAGAAAGAAACAATTGGGGCTTTGGATTTTTGTCAAAACGTAACTCTAGCCGATTATAAAAGAATCTTAAAGAACTATATTTCAAACAAATGCTCAATGTACTCGATTATGGGAGCCTTTGCTAGGATCCACACACTGCTGAGTTAGCGGACAAACTAGAAAAAGTGCAGAGCAGGGCAGTCCGCTATGTCCTTGGTAATTATGATAGGACGCTTAGTATGAGAGTAATAAATCACTAAATTGGGACAAATTAGAAGACCTCCATTGAAACGTTAGATTAATTTTTCCCGTAATGTATATAACGCTGGCATCCATAAAGAGTTGTATTTTAAGCCACCCATTTAAGTCGTAAAGACGATATCATCACCAGAAAATACGCCAGATTTTTTAGGGTGGGGGGGGGGCACCTTTCACTATTCTTTTTTTCCATGGTCAATAAGAGAATTGAATGTTCTGTCGCCCTCTATTAGTAATGTAATGAAGAAGAAGAGTACAAGGACAAGGCCAGCCAGATCGTCTGTTCAATGCCTGCAGTGCAACCAGTGGGCCAGCCGTATCGCCAGTGCTTAGCACGAGTGTGAGCCGCTCGGGCAACCAGCTGTTCCTGCTCTGCGTCACCTGCCTTTTGCGTTACGAATAGACGCTACAATCAGAATTGTTCAGTACACCCCTTTATAATTGGTGGAGGTGCTGGGTATTCAAGAACATCTACACCCTGGAACTCCGGTCTCGGACTCTGCCTCCCGTCATGCCTGACTCCCCCAGCCAACGTCGCCGCCACCCTCCGTTGCCTGCTCTGGCGCTCTCCCGCTCCGCCATCCCGCGGTTTTCAGCGGTACGGATGAGCGGGACGTCAATGACTGTTTGTCTACGTACGAACGGGTGAGCTTGCACAATTGATGGGACGATACCGCCAAGTTAAATGCCCTCATCTTCACCTTGCGGGAGTGGCTCACCTGTGGTTTAAAAATCACGAAGCCGATTTTCAGTCTTGGTCCACGTTCAAGACCAGTTTCGCTGAAGTTTTCGGTCGCCCCGCCGTCCACAAGTTGCGTGCCGAGCAGCGGTTACGAGAGCGAGCGCAACAACCCCGTGAAACGTTCACCTGTTATTGACACGTATACATGTTTATCTTTCTCCGGTGGCCGCTTTCCACCGGCTAACAAATGTTAAACTTTAGCGCTCGGTGCGGGACGCGCCTGTGTCGGAAGTTTCTAGAGCGTTATCGATGCTTCTTTCCGTTGCCTGTTTTCACCGACGCTTATTTTATCTAATTATATGACCGATGCGAATTGTCTACAACTTTCTGGAAGACCCGCGGGCATCAGGGATCAATCTGGAACATTCGATGACTCAGGCATAGAGAAAGGAATTCAACAAGAGGGGACACTGCCATAGGGCCCAGCGGCCGAATTGAATGCAGCGTGCCAAGCGGTCGGTGTGAATCACTTACATCATTTCCGGTTTCGGTTTTGGGCGCGCGTATTTTGAACGCAAGCTACACTCTGATCAGATTTCGACGATCGCCGACTGTGTTCGCCGCTATCGTTGTGCTTTGAGTGTAGCTTGCTTTTGTGGGCACAGGTTCGCCCAATAAACAACCAGTTTCGTCATACACATTGTTACGACTGTTTTGTTCACTGTTACTACTACATGACATCTGGTAGAGGTGCTAGTTCGTTCATGCACCGAACGCCCCCGCAAAGCCGCGATCCAAGTCCGAAACCAGAGGACAACGCCAACGTCGCCAAGGACTAGCAAGCTAGCCGTAGGCACCAAGGACTTCAACCGGAGTACGAACTTCTTCCCGAGAAGACCACACCGATCAAGGTAAAGTCAACGACCCTAATGGCAGCCCCAGCGTCCCCCATCCTGCTGCAACAACCTCGGGAGCCACCGACCTTCCGTGGATCATCGGCTGAAGACCCTGAAACCTGGCTGGAGACATACGAGAGGACCCCGACGTTCAACAAATGGAGCGACGACGACAAGCTACGTCGTGTCTATTTTTCGTTGTATGACGCTGCTCGGACCTGGTTTGAGAACAGAGAGACCACCCTGTCGAGGACTTAGCGAGAAACTCTTACGTCGCTATTTCGGACCAAATAAGATCATCCGACGTGTTGGCGCACTGGACTATGAGGTCGTGCCAGACGGTATTTCGCAATGACAGCGGCGCCGCGCGCGCCCTGAAGTCATCCACGTGGTGCGTCTTAAGCCTTTCTACGTCCGCTGACGAACTTAGGTCCTTTGTTGCTTTGTTATTTTTGTCCCTTTCTGTACGCGTGGTTTTGTTTTCGCTTGCGTGCTTGTAGCATGGGGACGATGCTTTTTAAGGGGAGGGTATTGACACGTATACATGTTTATCTTTTACCGGTGGCCGCTTTCCACCGGCTAACAAATGTTAAACGTTAGCGCTCGGCGCAGGACGCGCCTGTATCGGAAGTTTCTAGAACTATATAGATGCTTCTTTCCGTTGCCTGTTTTCACCGACGCTTATGTTATCTGATTGTATGACCGACGCCGTATGATTGTATGACCGAATTGTCTAGAACTTTCTGGAAGACCCGCGGGCATCAGGGATTAATCTGGAACCTTGGATGACTCGGGTATAAAAGCCGACGCGTTTCGCTGCTGATCCGATTTCGACGATCGCCGACTGTGTTCGCCGCTATCGTTGTGCTTTGAGTGTAGCTTGCTTTTGTGGGCACAAGTTCGCCCAATAAACAACCAGTTTCGTCATACACAGTGTTACGACTGTTTTATTCACTGTCACTACTACGTGACAATATCGAAGAGGTTCTCGACTTATGCAAACGTTTGAATGCTTCTATGGCCGAAAATGACAAGTTGAAACACATCTTGAAGGGCACCGCCGATGACATTTTCCAAATGTTGATCGCCAAGAGTCCGCGCACCGTGGCAGAGCTCACAAACTTGTGCCAAAGCTACGATGAGTTGAGAAGGCAGCGCGATTCGACCAGGCGCCCCTCACTGGCTGACGAGACCCTCTGCTCCATGACATTCTTCTCTGATCGCTCCCCCCTGCTCACACAAATCCTAGCTTTTGTGCGGAAGGAAGTTGCACGTCAGCTTTCTCTACTACCCTTCGCTGAGCTACCCCAAAAGCAGCCGCTGCCGCAACAGCCTCCTACACAGCTCGCCCCGACGCTCCGGCGGGTTATTGAAGACCAAGTTGCTGAGGCTCTACCAATGCAGCATCAGCAGTACCCTATCACCGCGCCACTTACGCATCCGTTGCCGCGCAGCCTCCTCGTCCTCGTAGTCAACCGCTCGTTGCGCTACATACACGGCCGCTACCACCCGTTCAACATCCCGTTCATCGACCTGCTCCTGCGCCTTTGCTAATCCTTGGGTTGGGTTCCGCACGCAAGACAACAGACCCATATGTCGTGGCTGCCGTATTCCCGGACATGTTGCACGACTATGCCGCCGCCGCATGCTGCACTCGGATGGATTTGTACAGTCGCCTCCCTATGCCGATGTGCAACCTTTCCACGATACTTCTTTTAGTCGGCAGTCGAACAGGCCACCAGCCGAGCACCCGGTCCTTACACGTTGTTATGGTAATTGCACGTCGTTACACGTCATTATAAACAATATTTGTTACGGTGATTTTTTCAATGCTTTAGAAATGTGTTTTTATGTTTCTTTTCTTGAATTGTATCCTCCTGCTTCAATTCTTGCCTCAGTTCAAGTCACTCAGTTCAAGTCACTTCAATTCAAGTCACTTCAGTTCAAGTCACAAGCAGGTATCATGTAAATAAATAAGTGAATGAAATAGCGCGCCCAGCTGCTCTTTACCGCAAGGCCGCAATGATGTTGGGTGGAATGTTACGTTCTATGGCGACGCCTGACGGCGCTATGATAAATGGCTTCGTCGTGGTCAACAGAGTTTTGAGCTGTAACTACCAGCAAGGATTTTTGCCCCTATCTCCTGTGCAACGCACGGTCGAGTCAAAGCGTGCCCACGAGCCGAAATATCGGTCTTGTAAACCTGACGATGAGTAACACGAGAACAAGGTGAGAGCAGGAGCCAACGTTTCGACAACTGCACTTGTCTTCTTCAAGGCCTGAAAGCATTCACGGGCTCTCATTTGGTGACAGGTTGCCTGTACTGGATGCTACCCACTGTTCCATGTAACAGCTGTTGTTACGTCTCAACCTGGACCAGCGCATACCTCGGACGTTTCCCACGAGGCAGCCCCTTTCATTCGCGTCGCCCAGGCGGCGACAGTGCCCAACACCGACGGTGACGGGCAAACAAGCGCCCCAAATCGGCAGTGCGCATCCTTTGGGTGTTGGCCCCGAGGCAGCCCCTTTCATCAGCGCCGTCCAGACGGCGACAGCACCCGACACCGACCATGACAAGCTGACCGTCACGGAGATAGTACTTATTGATGCGAGAGGCCAACTTCGAGGAAGTACTACCGCGGGAACGGCGACGATCTCGGTTTCCCGAACGGCCACGCAGTTGCAGCAAATGCGAGGGCAAGGATGCGACATTAGAGGCGGAGTTCTGTGAAGAATACAACCCCTCTGATTGGCCACACCAAGGTCATCAGATTCCCTAGTCGGGTCAACTAGAGAAGACGACTGCTTTATAAGCGGACACATTTGGTTCAGTGGGTGGTTCTGACGTGTTCTGATGCGAACTCGGACGTTTAATAGTGGGCTTCCATAACAGGGACGAGCGCAAATTATGTAAATTAAACCATTTTTCCTTTTTTTCTACTACCGGACGTAGTCATCAATGAGCTTGGTGGATTCTTGGCCCAAACGCCACCTTGAGCCGTGACAAACTGGTTGGCGGCGGTGAGATGAAGAAGGCAGTCCTCACGATCTGGGATCGGCGGACCTTGGAACCTTCGCAAGCTCGAGGTAAACTGCGGATGGAAGAGCGACTTCTGTGGATCCGGGATCAGGAGAGCTCGTCTTCGTGGCTCAGGGAGGCACAACCGTCGCCGTAATCACGTGGAGTCTTGGACGACTCGAGGAAACCGGAAGGAAGAGCAGCAGAAGGCGGCAGGCGTTCCGATCTGGGATCGGTGGACCTGGGAACGTGGCTCCGGGAGACACGGCCTTCGCGAGCTCGAGGTAAACGGTGGACGGGGGAGCGACTTCTGTGGATCCGGGATCAGCAGAACTCGTCTTCGTGGCTCAGGGGGGTACAACCATCGCCGTAATCACGTGGAGTCTTGGACGACTCGAGGAAACCGGAAGGAAGAGCACCAGAAGGCAGCAGGCCTCCCTATCTGGGATCGGCGGACCTGGGAACGTGGCTCCGGGAGGCACGGCCTTCGCGAGCTCGAGGTAAACGGCGGACGGGAGAGCCACTTCTGTAGATCCGGGATCAGCAGAACTCGTCTTCGTGGCTCAGGGAGGCCCAACCGTCGCCGTAATCACGTGGAGTCTTGGACGACTCGAGGAAACCGGAAGGAAGAGCAGCAGAAGGCAGCAGGCCTCCCGATCTGGGATCGATGACCTGGGAACGTGGCTCCGGGAGACACGACCTTCGCAAGCTCGAGGTTGGGTGAGTGCTTGAGCAACTACGTGTTGCCGGACGATAAGGATAGGCTTCTGTCGGACAACTGAACTTCGAACTTTCAATTTTATTTATTTCGTATCTATACAACGTACAGATGACAGGGGCACAGACAAAAAGCCATAAAATCGGCTTGACTAGGTCTGTGTCCCTTTTGGTTTCTTTGGAAACACGTACCAATGCGTGTATAAACACAAGACATGAACACATGCATCGGAAAAACAATATAAATTAAACAATGCGTGAACAAATGGGACTATTTATACAAAGTTACTTTTGCACAACGGTGAAACATTGACATGAACGCAGAAATTGTAATTGTAATACAAGTTGCAAAAAACAGGAAAAGGAAAACCAACCAAATGCAGATAACATAAATCACTTTTCGTTTGCGGGTAACAATCACAGAAGTACAATACTAAATAAGTCACTGTGAAATTACAGCTTAGAATGCGTGTTCATCACAACAAAACACAGATAAGCACTGAGCATACACGTGAATATCAGTATGAGTGGCAAGTTTGAGCACCTAATTAAAGTGATAAGTATGCCAAATAATGAAGAGAGTTAGGTAGAGATTTAGATATTTTATTTATTTATTTACACAATACTGCAGGAAGAAGACGACGACGATCGAGCAGCTAGCTCTGAGGAGCTCTGGCTCTCACTTTTTGAAATGTTGTCGGTCGTTTTTTTTTTTTGGGGGGGGGGGGATTTTTGTGCGCGAATCTCTGCGCCATGCGAAGCATGAAGTTCTGAGGACTTTGTGGATACCCAGTTTTTCACGGTGGGTGGACCGTTTGGACATTTATGAGACTTGTTCTCTGCTGACTACTTACGTGCGGACTATTCTGCGTGAGCTAAGCCTAATCAGCAGTAGGGTGACGGCGGCCGCCGGCATCTTTCGCCGCCGCATCGGGCCCGTGAGGGAGTGTGCGCCATGTATATGCAAGTTTCGGCCGACGGGGAGGATGTCTCTCCTGAGGAATTATCTCCTGCTTGGACCACGGCTGTTAGTCGACGAAAAGTCAGAACCGTGCCCGACGGCACGGGCGAGGCACCCAGCGGAAAGCCTGGTGTGGCGACGCTGCCGCAGCCTCGTCAGTCGCTCACGAAGGTGAAAAAGAAAGTCATAGCGGCGTCAAGACTGCCACAACTTCCGAAAGATCATTTGCGGGTGATTGTCCGCCCACGCAATGGCCTCGACATGAGGAATTTTAGTCAAATCAAGTTTGCCTTCGCCCTGGCCAGGGCGGCGGGTCTGGCGAGGAAGAAATCGCCGAAGACGTAGTTTGTCCCAACGTCATGCAGAACATTGCGGTGGTGAGCACCCCGGCAGAGAAGAACGCCAGAGCGTATGCCAGGATATCTAGTATTGCTATAGGCAAAGTGGAGTACGAAGTCAACGCGTATATGGCTGCCCCGGACGACACGTGCAAGGGGGTCATACGAGGGGTAGACCTCGACATCGACCCGGCGAGACTTGAGGCGCTTATTGTTTATGACAGGAACCCAACGGCTCTTCAAGCAAAGCGAATCAAGAACTCGAAAACGGTGGTGATTCTTTTCGACGGGCTTAAAGTTCCAAATCACGTTATTTGCGGCGCGAGCATGTTCCGCTGTACACTGTTTAGAAGGCAGACAGATGTTTGCTATGCTTGTGGCAAGGTAGGACATCGCGCTGACGTATGCCCTACGCCAGGTGACGTCTTATGCAGGGGATGCGGCAAGCAGTTGCCATCGGAGGAGCACGATTGCAAGCCGACATGCAAGTTGTGTGGAGGCGAACATGTCACAGCAGACAGGAAGTGCAAGCAGCGCTTCCAGATTCCGTGTGTGGTGCGTCACAGGAGAAAGGAAGGGCAGAAGCAAGACTCTAATCCCGGTTTTCAACGAGGCCACGACGGGGAAAAAGACTTCCCGCCGCTGCACACGGTCATGCCAGGAGGTACCAGAGTTATCCAGCGCAGACGCTCCCGATCCAGCGGCGGCCGATCCAGATCCAGGGGGAGATCAGCCTCCATAGCAAGATCTCGCTCCAGGACTCCTGCGGTTCGCATCGCAACACAAGGGGTCGACCAAGGAACGTGGGCAACCAAGGTCAAGAAAATGATAAAGCCACAGGTAAAGGCGGGTGCTGCTTCAGAACATGTTAGCTTTGAGCTAGTTAGTCGAATCCAAAAGGAGAATGCTACTCTTAGAGGCATTGTTGAACAGCTCAGGGCTGAGATAGCAGAAATGCAGAGAGCTAAGGTGGCGAAGGCTACTCCTCCATCGCAGCCGAACAGGCCCGTCGAGAATGTAGAGGAGTCGCCAACAGCTGAGGTTCCAATGGATACTTATTCTGAGGTTAGGCCGGCAAAGAGAAAGGCAACTACTGAGCACGTCAGGAACGAGGAGCTCGATTTTCGGGTGCAAATAACAGATTCCTTGGCAGATATTAAGGAGACTCTTAGGCAAATGGCGGAGGCGATGGCCTCTCTTACTGCAAGGACATCCAAGCTTGAGGAAGAGGTAGGGAAATTGAGAGCCAAAAAGCGAATAAAGACTCTGGTTAAGAGCAAGGCTGCTTCCTCGGGGGAGCCCGATGGTAGTACACGGGCTGAATTGGTTGATATCTCCAATGATGGGTGCGAGTAACGGCGTATTGAACTTTGCGATCTGGCAATGGAACTGTTGGGGCTCCTCTCAAAAAAAGGGCGGCGCTTCAGCAGTTCCTCAGATGGAGAGATTCGAGACCGCAGATTATTCTTTTACAAAAGGTATTGGTAGATAGAGTTTCTCTGTCGGGCTACAAATCGTACGTAAAGAAAGGACCGGAGAGTAGGGGGGTCTCCACCCTGGTCTCTAACGAACACACTTTTGTCTAGCATGACTTAAACATCGGTAGTTGCAAAATTGAATACCTTTTTGGCGAGGTTATCCCGAGCGGTGAGCTCAGGATTAGCGTATTCATACTCAACGTGTACAGTTCCCCTAGAGGGGGGCCGCATCGCTTCACTTCATTGTTGGTTAAGGCGGTATCTATGGCAGGCAAGGCCAGGGCCCCCATTGTTGTGGCCGGGGATTTTAATGCCCAGCATCATGCGTGGGATTACCCCCACACTACACGCAAGGGCGAGAACCTCTGGCAGGCAGCGGCGGATCTTGGCCTCACGTTAATCACCGATTCCAACTTCCCCACCAGGATTGGCAACTCCGTGTCACAGGATTCAACTCTGGACCTCACATTCGTGGGGTCGGCAGGGGAATTTTCATGGGCTAACTTAGGGGTAGAATTGGGAAGCGATCATTATATTGCTAGCACCATGCTGCAGGTAGGCAGAAAGCCTCCCAGGGCATTCAACTACATCGACTGGGATCATTTTCGTCAGATCACGGAGGAAAGAGGGCTGAGAACGTCCAGGAATTGTTGGATAGAGTCAAAAGGGACGTAGGAGAAGTGACCAAGTCGATACACACGGAGCTGGAGGTCTAGAAAATGGATAGCAGATTAGCACACATAATAGAGGCCAAAGAATCTATACTGGCTAGGTGGAAATCACAAAAACTCAATCGTAGGCTTAGAAAGATGCTAGCCGAGCTAAACAAAAGAAATTATGGCACACTGTCAAGTGCTTGAGAGACAGCAATGGGATGAGGTTTGTAACATGGTGGATGGGCAGATGCGATTAGGTGGGAAATGGAACCTACTAAGTACCTGCTCCACGAGGATAAAACCAAAAGCAATCAGAATCGGGTGCTTGATAAAATTCTTCATGCGGAAAGGCAGCAGCATAGGGATGACGAAATCGCCACGCGCTTGGCACGGAGGTATTTTCCCCTGGCGGATAAGGCGGGGCCCCCGGAGCAGCAATGTCCACGATATGAGGGCAAATCGGCAGAGAGCCTAGACAGGCCGTTTCAGGAGGCGGACGTTCGCGAAACACTGCAGAAACTCAATGGCAGGTCAGCCCCGGGACCGGATGGCGTAACCAATAGAATCCTGCGCAATTTAGATGACCGGTCGATTAAGGTCATAACGGCAGAGATCAACCGCATTTGGGAATCGGGTGTATTTCCAGATAAGTGGAAGGTTGCATCCGTGGTTCTCATTCCCAAGCTTGTGCGCAGCCCCGGGACTGAGAACCTCAGGCCCATCTCCCTCACGTCTTGTTTGGGCAAGGGGGTGGAGCATGTGATAAATGATCGGATCTCTAAACACATTGAGGAGGAGGGTCTCTTTCCCAACAACATGATAGGCATCAGGCCTCACCTCTCCGCGCTGGATGTCATGCTACTCATCAAACACGATATATTAGATAAGGACACCAGGGACACGAGGGCCATTCTCGGTCTCGATCTGGAAAAGGCCTTTGACAACGTGTAGCAAAGACATATTCTAGACTCGATCTCCCGCCTTGACTTGGGGGAGAGATTTTACAGATTCGTACACTCTTTTCTCCGAGATAGGAGGGCCACAATCCAATTGGGTGGGCGGAAATCGGAGGCTTGTGATCTCGGGAAAAGGGGTACTCCACAGGGGTCGGTTGTCTCGCTACTCTTGTTTAACATAGCGAAGCAGGGCTTGGCCGACGAGCTTGAGCAGATGGAGGGTATTGGCTCCGCAATCTGTGCGGACGACATCGCCCTCTGGTGCTCTGGCGGGTCAGAAGGCGACGTTGAAGACGCACTGCAAGAGGCGGTGCATTGCGTAGAAAACCACGTCAATCGTATGGGTCTCCGGCTCTCGCCTTCCAAATCAGAGTTACTTCTATATCGTCCCACTAGAAGAGGACCCAAGCCTAGAGGGTAGAGGCCTCCAGAGGAGATTGATATTGGCGTGCGAACGTCGTCCGGCAGCGATATCCCAAGCATTCGTTCTCTCCGGGTGCTAGGCATGATCATTGAAGCTAACGGTCAGCACGGGCGTACTATAGGTAAGCTTAGAGGACATACTGAAGGAATAATCAGACTCATTGCAAGGGTTTCGAACAGAAAAGGAGGTCTTAAGGAAGAGAATCTCCTCTGGCTTTTTCACGCGTTTCTCATGAGCCATGTGAATTATGTCACTCCGATGCACAGATGGCAGAAACACGAAATGAACAAGTTAAACACGCTCATCAGGAAAAGTATTAAGAGAGTCCTAGGACTCCCAATGCGCACAAGCACAGAAAACCCAGCAAGCCTAGGCGTCCACAACACATTAGAGGAAGTTATCGAAGCGCAGCAATCCGCACAAATTGCTAGACTCTTGTCTACGGAGGCAGGAAGAGGGACCCTGGCTAAGGTCGGGATCAATCCGAAGACGTTAAGGGATGGGAACGTTCAGCTTTCGGATAGTGTGAGGCAGGCTATTAAGGTCTCCCCAATTCCGAGGAACGTACATCCGACTTTCAGCACTGGCAGGAGGACGGCTCGCGCCTCTGCGCTTTTGCGGTACGCACATGCGCACGAGGCAGAGTCATGTTTTGTAGATGCTGCCCAATACGAAGGCGACTCCAGCCATTTTGTTGCTAGCTCCGTGGACATGAAGGGCCCAGTGTTATCGGCCGCGTCAATCAGGACGTCATCGGCTTGCAAGGCGGAGCAGCTGGCCATTGCGCTGGAGCTCCTTCGGTCGGACAAGGAGGATGTTTATACGGACTCGAGATCAGCCCTTCGAGCTTTCTCGACTGGGGCAGTTTGTGAAGAGGTTGGTAGGGCACTTGAGGATAAGGTGTTTACTCATCACGTCATTACATGGTTCCCGGCGCACGAGGGCGCAGAACTAGGGGGGCTAGCCAACGTTAATGAGTTGGCCCATGCCGGGGCGCGAGGTCTTGCCGGCCGCGCCGGGCACTGGGAGGCCGGTGTGCCGGGTGGGACCGGCGAAGGGCTTGGTCTGACCTTTCCGGAGGCAGAACCCACCCCCTTCCCCCCGCCCCCGTTTCAGGGACATTCTCTCCACCCAGGGGCGGATCCAGGTTTTGTCTGAGGGAGGGGGGGGGTCAGCTTCTGTCAATGATGACGATGATGATGATAGTAGCCTTTATCATTTACCGAAATTCACCGATCTGCTCACGATAAACCCGCGTTTTATACGGCTAGAGCAACACCTGTAGCCCGCCGTGGTGGCTCAGTCAGCTCAGGCGTCGCGCTGCTGAGCACGAGATCGCGTGATCGAATCCCGGCCGCGGCGGCCGCATTTCGATAGAGGCGAAATGCTAAAACGCCCGTGTGCTTGCGTTGTAGTGCACGTTAAAGAGCCCCAGGTGGTCAAAATTAATCCGGAGTCTTCCACTACGGCGTGCCTCATAATCAGAACTGGTTTTGGCACGTAAAACCCCAGAAAGAGGAAGAAGCCCAATAGCGAAGCCTGGTATCGGTTTCTCCGAGCTTAAAGGAAAAGGACGTTACTCAATACAGCCATGTGCTTGGCGGCTGTGCCTGATAATACAGGTTGTTCAAAACTAAGCTTTATGGTTTTCTTAAAATTAGGCACTGGGAGGCACGCGAAGACCACCTGTGCAAATAAGTTATGTGGCCAGGGGGGCACAAAGTGAGATGATAATTATCGGTGTGAGCAGCCTAATTAACTAAAATTGAATAATTATTTTTTGTCGACTGCAGTAAGTGGGTATGTTTGTATTGAAAACTTAGAGGCAGTCGTGTTTATACACAGTATCAGTCGGAAGAATTATTCTAGCGGGTTCGTGCTCCGAGATATCCGACTCCAAATTTCAATTGTACTTCGCAGAGTTATCGACTCGACGCGAGAGTGGCTTATGCTTTGCGTTGCTGGGGAAGGGAGGCATTTTGAACGTTTTTAGGGCATTGACATCTTGATGGGTGAAGTGTTGTCATGAGATTTGTGCATAACAACACCAAAGTTAAAGCGGCAGTATGAAATATTCGTTAGCATAGCTAAAAAGGTTTCTGCTGTTGATGGTGCAGTTGTTGCTTTTGATTTCAATAAAGCTTACAATACTTGGAAATCAGCAGTCACTTTATTTGCGTAGCCCAAACAAGGACCATGCCCGGTCATCTAGTCACCATTACGCACGCGCACTGCCTTCCGGCTTCTGCGCTCGCGCCATTATCTCGGCATGGCAGCTGCCACCATCTTTACAGGCTGCGCGGTCGCGTGTTACGACAGCGGTTACGGGTTCTTCGATTTTTTTTTATTTCGCCAGCCGTGAGGGGAAGGGGGCAGTTATTTGCCAATGCCTCCGCCGTGTTGTCAGTCTAAACGCCGCACTCAACAGCCGCGTCACGTCAGGGAGCAGCTTTGCGCCGATCCTCACTCTCTTGCATGCATAATCATGCGAACGACGATTAAAATTTGGAGTTGGATATCTCGGAGCATAGACATGCTAGAAGAATTCTTCCAAGTGAAACTGTGTAGAAACACAACTGCCTCTAACCTTTGAATACAAACATACATACTTACTGCAGTGATCAATAAAAAGCTAATTATTCAATTTTAGCTAATTCGGCAGCTGACACCAATAATTATCTCACTTTGTGTCCCCCTGGCCACACAACTTATTTGCGCAGGTGGTCTTCACGTGCCTCCCAGTGCCTAATTTTAAGAAACCCATAAAGCTTAATTTTGAACACCCGGTATATCTAGCCTTTATTGTTTCTTAAAATAAAATTTGGGATGATCTGTCGCAGGTTCGTTATAAATGCGTAAGCACGGGTACGTCTTTGGAGTTCTGTTGGGACACCTATATTTCCTTAAGAAGATTCTTTGTGATGAGCTGAGACACCTTCGTTTGCTTTGGAGGACTAACTTCCCTATTCTCAAGCAGCCCTCGACTCGAAGCTCTTCGTCCACTCCACCTTCTTGAGCACAGCGCCGCCTCTCGAGTGATAAAGACGTGACAATTCTGAAGAATTCCCGTGAATGATCATGAAGCTTAGTGACCACTTCTGTGGAGGGATGGCGGTGCTATCTTCTCTCTTGAGTCGAGGTGTTGTGTTCACTTGAAGAACGTTCTTGAATACGGGCGTAACGCTCCGCTCCAACGCGGCAACCACTACGCTGGTTGTTTACGATATGCGAATCACCGCGTATGAGAGAGAGAGAGAGAGAGAAATAACTTTATTTTGCCCAAAATGTGGTTAGAGGAGGGGGTAATCACTAGAAGCCTCCCCGGCCGTCCCCCCTTTAGACGGCGGCCGGCTGCCCCTGAGCCGCGGCGGCGTCTTCAGCCATTTGGACTACTCTTGCTTGAACATCCGGGTGCGAGCTGAGCAGCATGGTCTCCCATTGCTCCTCATTTCTTATTATTAAACTGGGTTGTTGTGGTTTCGAACAGTTATTGTTATATTGTTTCTTTGGGCATGCCCAGATTATGTGTTGAAGATCTGCTCGGTTGTTACAATGTTTACATATGTCTGTGTATACGTCTGGGTGATGGTGACTGAAGGCAATGGTGTTGGGGAAAGTATTGGTTTGTATTAGCCGCCAAGCCACTGATTGTCACTTGTTTAATGAGCAATGTGCTGCTGCAGCCCTGGCTAGTCTGTAATGATCAATGATTTCCCTAAAGGAAATCATTGAAGGAAATGAACCGCGTATGAAGACTCACGACGCCACCTACAAGAAGAACGATGTGGCGTAGTAGCCGAGAGCGTGAGCCAGCGTCTTCATGTTTTGTTTCCCACGCGATGTCATCCTTCTACACAAGGCGCGCATCTGCTCCTGTTTCTCTAACCACGCGATGCCATCCTAGGCCCACGCGCTGGCGTTGGCCGCTGACGTCACGCTCCCCCACTTCGCAGCCGCTGCTCGAGGCTTCGCCCCGCTCCGCGAGAACGCCCACTCAGATAAACGGATCCGGCGGCTTTGACCCTATTATGCCTAATGTACGGCAATAAAGCTGCGAAGTTACAATGAAAAACTTGTAGCGTACGAACGGTACTATATGCTTCTGTTGGATGTTGTCAACGTGTAACTGTGATCACAATGAGTGCTACAGTTTAAAAAAAGTTGCCTATGCGTAGTTCTTAGTTTAGCTGTTAGTTATTATTTGTATATGAACACTTCAGCGAGGTCTCTTTCATTAAGCAGGTTGGTCGCGGAACCGATGACAGCAAATGAGGCAACCGATGACACCCTAGTGCGGAACTAAGTTGATCAGGCGCGAAGGCGCTCGCGCGGACATCGGCGTGCTTGGCAAAAGGGACGTCCCCTCGTTTATTCGACGTCACCGACGGGACGAGTGACGAGTAAGGCACGGCCGGCGCCAGGAGGTCCAAGGTGTCCATGAGAAAAATTAACTACGGCAACTTCGCGACACCACACCCCTACGGAGTACAACTAAGCTTGTGAGCGAGCTACCTTTACTTTTAAATGGCTGATACCACTGGTACTCACGAAAAATAATTTTGAAGAATGCTGGTGGCCATATTTTTTTCTGACAGGGCCATCCCCCTATCAGCGAGGGGGCGATACAGAAATCTGAGGCGGGGGGGGGGGGGTCAGGGGTCAGGACATCCGGACATCCCCCCTGGATCCGCGCCTCCACCTTCAACGAGATCACTAACCACTATCAGATGCGTGGCAGGGCTTTCGCCCTGCCACATCTAAATCTCACGAGGCCTCAAGCCGTGACCCTCAGGCTAATACAAACGAACTCGTATCCCACACTCTCCGTCATCAGTAGGTACACGGAGGTCTCCCCTCTGTGTCCCGACTGCGGCGGAGTTAGCGATTTTAAACATTTGCTCTGGGAGTGCCCCTCTTTACAGCACCCCACGGACCACGTATTGATGGCGGAAGCATTTTATTCATTGGTCAAGAGCCACGAATGGATTAATCAACTCCGGGCTGTCCAGAAGGCCCACGATGTGGCGGTGAGGCTTGGCCTTCCCGTCCCAACGTGGGAGCGGCCGCAGTCTTGCCCCTATAAAAACGGCGTGAAGATTCTTCCGGACCTAAATAAATGTTACCACCACCACCACCACCACCACAATACTGCAGGCGGCAATGCTGCCCAAGCAGGAGAGGGTTTAGAAAAGAATGTTTCTTAGCAGTTTTTCAAATGAAACATGAGGTATGCATTCAACAACAAATTCCGGTAAGGTGTTCCATTCTTCGCTCGTGAGTGGAAAAAATGATCTCTGAAAGATTTTAGTGCAGGCAAAGTATGACTGGACTACTTTAGAATGAAAAATAAGTGACGACCTGTGTGGAGCATGGGTAATATATGTGACATTTACTAAACCAGTTTGATTATGAAACAATGAGTAAAAAAATTTCAGCCTGGCGATTTTACGAAAAGGATCCACGAAAACTATACCTTTTCTGAAGCGGCAAGTTCCGAGGAATCCACCGATAGTGGACTTTTATCGGTGGGTGGACTTTTGACCATTTTGTGCGACTTTGAAGCAGCGCCGGAAGGCCTAGGCCTCACCCCTATGCCTAACGTCGGCGCTCCCGCACGCTAATCGCGTGGACGACCGGCCTTCCAAGCGAACTACTTACCAACGGAAACCATGCCCGGGACCATAGTCGCCGAGGGGATGGAAATACCCCCAGAGGTGCTCGAGGAAGCGGGATGGACGACCGCCCTCGGCAGTAAGCGAAAACAATCAACGAGTAAGCCGCCATATGGCGGGCAACGTGTCACCAAGAAGACGCCGGTTG
Source organism: Dermacentor silvarum (assembly GCF_013339745.2). Classification (NCBI taxonomy): domain Eukaryota; kingdom Metazoa; phylum Arthropoda; class Arachnida; order Ixodida; family Ixodidae; genus Dermacentor; species Dermacentor silvarum. The sequence goes on along the minus strand of NC_051160.1, from coordinate 181,114,401 downwards.
GCAGCCGCACGGCCAACTCACCGTCCAGAAGTTTCATGAAGCAGGTAACGGTGGCCTCTAGGCTACCGACATTACCCAAGGACCAAATCAAGATCATCGTGCGCCCCAAGGGAGGCCTCGACGTTTCCAAAACCGATATCATACTTCTCGTCCAAGCCCTGGCCATGTCGGCGGCCTTGACGGAACAGCAGACTGGTGAGGACACCGTGTGTCCAAACGAGGTGCAGAACATTTTGGTTATCTCTACCCCTCACGATCAAAACGCGAGGGCTTATTCAAGAATCCGGAAGATACATACTGAACTCGGCGCCTTTGAGGTTTCAGCCTACATAGCTGCCCCCGATGGCACGTGAAAAGGTGTAATAAGGAACATCGACCCTTCCTTTGACGAGGGAGCCCTTAAAAGGATGATTCTCAACCCGAGAAACCCTAGCGCATTAGAAGTCAGAAGAATTAAGAATACACAAGTTGTTGTTATACTCTTCGACGGCATGCGGGTGCCCAACACAGTCATGTGCGGCGCCGCCCTCGTTCCGTGCTTTCTGTACAAACGGCAAGTGGATGTATGCTACGCGTGTGGCCACGTGGGACACCGAGCCGATGTGTGCACCAGTAGCGAAGAGGAAAAGAACAAGTGCCACTGTTGTGGGACAGCTAAGTCAGAAGAGTCAGAAGAGGGGGAACATCAATGTACACCCAAATGTGAGGCATGCTGAGGCCCCCATATCACCGGGGGTAGAACGTGCACACAGCGCTACCAGATTCCATATATCGTAAGGCGTTGGCGCCGAAGAAGACGACAAATGGCGCGAAAAGGCGGCGATGAAGTCAGCATATCCTACGCACAAAGCACAGAGCAGGCTCCCTGCGATCCCGCTCGGAATCGAGGGGGCGCTCTCAATCCAGAGGGTGATCTCGATCCAAGAGGCGACCCGACTCAACGAAATGCGGGAGCGCCAGCGTATCCAGATCGAGATCCCGGTCCCGCTCCCAAACCATGAAACGGGCCACGTGGGCCGACAAAGTCAAGGGCTCCGGCACAGCGTCCTCGACGGGAATGAAGACTACAACGGCCAAAACAGCAAGTGGTGAGGCACAATCAGAGCATGTGAATGATGCCCGGATCAAATAACTTGAGGCGGAAAATTAACAGCTCAGGCGCGAACTTGCAGAGCTTAAGGAGGCCTTAAATATCATTAGAGGGGAAATCTCGAACCGCGATGAAGATAAAATTACAGCTCTAGGCCCGTTTGCTGGCAAACCCAAGCGTAAAGCTCCCAATCCAGAACCGGTGAGCGAGACAGAAGATGAGGATAAGATAGCGGAGCCGAGCGAAGCCCCAGCTACCGCCGCCGATCCTCCTGCCAAATCAAAGGGCAGAGGAAAGCTAGCTTCCATAGAAAAAAACCCTAGGACGCATGATGGAAATGCTCACTGGGATGGAGACGAGACTTAATCAACTAGAGAGACCAAACGCCCAAGCCAAAGGCAGGCTTACGGGTTCGACAATGCAGACTCAGGCAAACCCGAGTCCCGAAGGTGGGGCTAAAGGGCTAATTGATCATCTTCAGTAGGCAAAATGGCGAACGCGAATATCAACAATCTGAAAATCTGGCAGTGGAACTGCGCAAGTTTCCAGAGGCGCAAGGCCCCATTGGGACTGCTTATCAGGTCTATTGCGGACAAGCCGCAAGTCATATTGTTACAGGAAACTCTATGTGGAGAAGAAATTTGTCTCTCGGGTTACCGCACGATAGCATACAGGGGAGAAAAGGGGAGAGGTATTGCTACCCTAATCAGAAAGAACATCTCGTTCGTTGAGCACAGGGTCCCAATGAATGTTTTCATTCTAAACGTGTAGAGCGCGCCATCGGATAGGAAAAGAGAAATAAAAACGTTACTAGGCACCGCGGCTAGGGCGGCGAGAAAAACACCTCTCGTTGTTGCGGGTGACGCCCCCAATACGGAGTACGGTTACAAAAGTGCAAAAGGGACGAACTTGGCCTTCAACGCCTCAGAGCTCGGCTTAATACTTATAACAGACCCTAGGCTCCGCACCAGATCCGGTAACTCGGTTAGTCGAGATACGACCCCCGATCTCACCTTCCTCCGAGGTATCGAAGGCACGTGGGACAACCTTCAGGAGGGGCTAGGCAGTGACCATCACATACTCGAAATTCTGTTGCGTTTTAAATCCAGACAGTCCGCCAGATATGAGTATGTGGACTGGGATCTCTTTCGAAAAATCAGAGCAGAAACAGCCCCACCAGATGAGACGTATGCAGATCTGCTAGAGAATCTCAACATGGGAGTTAAAGAAGCAACCAAGGAAATCACTACGGATCTGGAGGTTCCTAAAATGGACTCGAGACTAGCTCACCTTCTGGAGGCAAAACACGCCCTCTCAACCAGGTGGAAGACCCAAAAGCTTAAGGTACACTGGATTCAAGGCCATGCAGCGAACCCTCACAACATTGCTGCTGACCAGCAGGCACATTGCCCTCCTAATCCAGACCTTCCGTCTATTCCCCTCCCACCTCAACCCCTTAACTCGCTCCGAGCCCGTAAAAATTTTCTCCGGCAGGACACACGCGCTCTTATCCCCCCGTGTGTCTGCTCCCTCCCCCTTCACCTTACTAGGGCGGAGGAAGTTGTGCTTAGGAGGCTTCGGGCCGGGGTGGCCCTTACACCGGCTGTGATCTCAAGGTGGAACTGGTCGCATTTACCACTGGGTGCTACGTGTCCATACTGCTCCGTCCCTGTGATGGAAGCAGATGCATACCATCTAATATGGACATGTACTGGTTTACAATCGGAACGCTCGCGTCTCCTACTGCAAGCCGGCCTCCGCTACAGTGTGACAACCAGCTATGACCGCTGGATACATGATAACAGATTCCACAAAACACTGCTTCAATTCATACACAACACAGGCCTCACAGCACACATATAATACACATATACACATCAAGAATTATGCCTTAACGGCAAGTCTTTATCGCAATAAAAAAAATCGTAGACTCAGAGCGAAAATCGCGCGTCTTCACAAGGAGATTGAGTCCTATTCGGCCCAGCTCGCCCGGCAGCAATGGGACGAGACGTGTACCGAAACGCATGGGCGTATGGGAAGAGGTAGCAAATGGAGCTTAATGAAAAGTCTACTCAACGATAAACAGTCTAAGGGTACCCTTAGCCTCGCGACGGTAGGCTCATAAATAAGCAAATCGCAATCGGTCTCACCGAGAGGGAATTAGCCAACAACTTAGCATATACCTATCTCCCCCTCGCCAAAGACGGAGATCGCCCGGTAGATGTAAACTACATGGGACTCTCGGTACCTGATCCAGACCATCCCTTCACCGTATCAGAGATCAGACATGTTCTCTTCAATCTAAATGGCAGATCAGCCCCGGGACCCAATGGAGTCACGAACAAACTCCTCAGGAACCTAGATGATAGGGCAATCGAGATAGTCACGGCCGAAATAAACGAGGTATGGAAAACTGGACAGGTCCCGATAGACTGGCGTACCGCAAAAGTGGTGCTCATACCCAAACCAGGCAAACCCCCACATATAAACAACCTGCGGCCCATCTCCCTTACATCATGCATCGCCAAGGTTGCGGAGCACGCGATACACAACAGGATCACTGAGCATATTGAAAACAAGGAGCTCTTTAGACACAACCTAATTGGCTTTAGACAGGCGTTTCCCACACAGGACGCTATGCTTTTGCTTAAGAGTGCAATCTTTGATAACAAGACTCGTGACGTGAGAGGGATCCTGGCACTAGACCTCTCCAAGGCCTTCGACAGGGTCGCGCATAGACACATTCTAGCAGAGATTTCCTCTCTTAACCTGGGTCAGCGTTTTCATGACTACACCTAATCTTTCCTCGCGGATCGCAAGGCACACCTAAGACTAGGCACGGTCTCGGGAGGGCCCTACCAGCTAGGCAACTGCGGCACCCCGCCAGGCTCGGTCCTCTCCCCACTCTTATTTAATATAGCCATGCACAAGCTCTCCACTTGCCTCGATGCAATCCCGAACGTGGGTCACGCCATATATGCGGACGACATCACGATCTGGGTGCCGGGCGGCTCGCTTGGCATGCTCGAACACTCGTTACAAAGTGCGTTGGAGGCAACGGAACACTTTCTTTCCAGTACGGGCCTTGAACTCTCCCCCGCTAAATCAGAACTACTGTTATACCGACAGTCCAGACAAAGTGTCAGAAACTTTGAGCCTCTGAAAACTCTGCCGATAGAAATTCGAGCTAAGAATGGACATCCCATACCAAGGATGGACTCGACCAAGATTATAGGTCTCCACATTGATGCTAAGGGCTGTAACTCGACGGCCCTCAACAGGCTCACTGGACAGGCTAGTAATGTCCTAAGACTTTTAGCCAGCATCTCAAATCGGAGAGGCGGTCTCAAAGAGGACAATCTGCTCAGAGCATACCAGGCGTTCTTCTTAAGCCATGTTACCTACATCGCGCCGTACCTTAATTGGGGTAAGGCGGAAAAGGCCAAACTCGACTCTCCAATCAGAACCGCTATCAAGCGCGTGCTCGGCCTTCCGCAGTACACGAGCACCGAGAAGCTGCTGGAGCTAGGTATTCCACAACACTATCGATGAGCTAATAGAAGCTCACACAGTGGCTCAAATAACGAGACTGTCATCCTCTAAGCCAGGGATCAAGATTTTAGAAGAAGCGGGTATCCAACGCAGACATGAACCGGGGACCAAAATTAGCCTGACCCAGCAAGCCAGAACTCGCCTCATGGTTGACCCCGTCCCGGGAAACATCCATCCAGTGCATAACGAGGGTAGAAGATTCGCGAGAGCCAAGTCGATCCTTAAAAAGATCAATCAGCACAAACTAGGGGCCCTCTTTGTCGATGCTGCCAGATATGACAGTGGGGATAAGTTCGCTGTCTCGGTTGTAGACGCCGAGGGCAACCTGCTTAATGCAGCTTCTGTCTATACTAAGTTTGCACATGTGGCGGAGGAAGCGGCGATCGCTCTGGCTTTTCACAGCGCAAAAGTTCCCTCTATCATCTTCTCGGACTCACGCTCAGCAGTTAGATCCTTCTCGGCCGCACTCGTGTCTGAACAGGCGAACAGTATTGTGAACAAAGCACTTCAAAGAACTCAGGAGAGCAGCGAAGGAGGATACCACATCTCGTGTTTCCCAGCCCATATAGATGCCTCAGTTAACCCGCTCGGATGTAATCCTAACGAGCAGGCCCACCGGATAGCGCGCGATTTCACGTACTACGCTGTCGGGGGTAGCCAGGCTCGGAACGAGGTCAACATCCACAAAGATCCATTATGTACTTTCCACGATATTATTTCCCATTATCGTCTCGGCAGGAGGACATCCCCCCCCCCCACCCCAAATTGAACAAACCTCAGGCTAGCACACTCAGACTTCTGCAAACCCGTTCGTATCCCACTCCCCGGTCCCTTAACAGGAGGCAGTAGGGCGACGCGAATTCGTCATACAGGAAAGCGAATTCGAAGTGCGATGCTTACAAGGCATGTGGCCTGTATGTAAAGTGTCGGGGGTCAGCAGCGAGGGTAATGACCCTGGTTGACTAGACGACCTTTCAGGCTACGCCCACCTCGTGTACGGCTTAAAAATATGACGCAACCATAGGCTATTCAAAACGAAAATAGGCAAACATGTTTTGTATAAACAGTTTGTTTCTTTAATTTTAGTGTGAGATTAGAAGTTTTGAGATCTATAGAGATCGTTGCGATAGGTAAGTTTTGAAGTTCGTTCAGCTTGTTTATTTTAGACGCTCACCGATATTCAGAAAGAGATGTTTGCGCGCACATAAAAATTTTAAACTTTGTTTTCTCGATGTGTCGTTCTTTTTAAGCAGATAGACTTCCCTTTTGTGTGAGGTACGCTTGCAACGTCAAGTTGTTTGTTTGAAACCTGTATCCGTGCACTTTTCGGAAGTGTTCGCGATATTTAGTCTTTTTTAATGATAAGACGCGTTATTTGGAGGAGCCTTTGTTTACTGCACAATTTTGGAAAGTGCTAGAACCGTTCCATCGTGTCTTGCTCGGACACAGAGAGGTAAAGCGTTGCTGCGTGTCTCGCACGTGTATTCATAAGACAACAGCGTCTTAATTGAGTAGCGCTTCGAGCGTGCGTAGACGTATTTAAATATAAGCTCGAATTTTCATGTAGTTTCGAGCGCGTAATTTGCTACATTTTCTTGGTTATTGCTTTAGTGAGGGTCATTTGTGGTCCAGAGAAAGAAAATGTAAGTGCGTGAATAGCACGGAAGTGGAAAATTTGAGAGACCGAATTCAGAATTTGCGGATTGTTTTGAGAAGGAAGCTTCGACTTCCCAGCCTGTACTTGATTTGCCATCCTTTCGCAGAGAATTAATTCTCCCGTGTGACACCGGTAACCGTGGTCTAGATGTCGTCCTTGCCCAACTTAACGAAAGCGGTGAAGAGCATCCCGTGCTGTACATCAGTCTAAAATTTACACCGCGAAATGGGCATTTTAAAAGCTAAATTCAAGGTCGAGAGCAACCATTGTCATCTTGCCTGGCTGAGGCGAATGTCGAAAAAAAAAACGAGAGATTGCTGAGACGGAGTCTCATTTTGCAGGAATAGAACGTCAAGGTCAAGAATAGGAAAGGGAGCCTAAATAAGAAGGCAGACGGTTTGAGCCGGGAATTTTAAACAAAGATTAAGGGTTTTGTTTTAAACAGAAGACCGTTTTTTGTACGTATCGCTATCGAAGTTATTGCGATAGGAACTTAAATTCTGTATTGCCGCGGGCTGACCACAAAAAAGGGAAGAGAGACAGAGAGAGGGGTACAATTTTGCAAAGCGATGCGGGGATCGTAACGTCCGGTAGGTGTGTCGCTCGGGCACGCCGACCAGAGTGCGTGTGTGCTTGTGTTTTCCTAGGTAGAAGGCCGCAAGACGCAAATGCTATAGGACCACAGCTGCAACGGGCCCTCAGCCATCACCTCGGAATGAAACCTCTAGCTACGGGTACCCTGACAGCTGGTCACCCTCAGGTCGAATCTCTTGGCGGCGGCGGAGTCTGAGGAAAGCATGGTTGCGCGAACGGAAAAGAAAGACTTGTTAAGAAAAGTAGGAAACGATAGGTCAGGCGCTGAACTTCAACTGATTTATTCTTACTGCAGAGCAAGAGGGAGTGAACAAATGCGCATGCGCATGTCAGTGTCGTATAAGGAGATTACAGTGACGTTTTTAGCAGCTGCATCTCGTTGTCAAACAGAAAAACAGACGTATCATTAATACAACTCGTGCCTCTTTCTTTTACGTGATAGGCCTCCAAAAGTTATCTAGGTAACGTATCTCCACTCTTGCCAATTATCTTAATGTCCCGCAGTAGTGGCTTACATGTTCCGGCCAAGCAAACCATGCAATGCGCAGGTAAGTGCGCATTACCCTTGTTTATGATTGACAATTCATGCTTCCGTGTCCGGTCATTGACACATCTTCCCGTTTGGTCCACGTAGGACTTCCCACATTTCAGCGGTATCTCATATACAACGCCAGTCACACATTTCACATAAGGTCTGGTGTGATTTTTCTTGCATCCTGACTTTTTCTCAACGCGGCTAATGCGCGGACACAGTCCAGCCAACTTGCGTGGTGCCGAGAAAACAACAGGTACACCAAACCTATTTGCGACTTTCTTCAAATTGTGGGAAAGTTTGTGGACATATGGTACCACTGCGGGCTTGCATCCTTTTTGGTTAGGGTTAGGCATATGCTTTTTGCCCTTCACCTTCTGGAGCAATGTTTTTGAGACCGCCCCTACGACCGAGCTCGGGTAGCCGGCTGTCTGTAGCCTCTGTTACGTCCAAACCTGAACCAGCGCATACCTTGGATGTTTCCCACGAGGCAGCGCCTTTCATCAGCGTCGCCCAGACGGCGACAGTGCCCAACACCGACGGTGACGGGCAAACAAGCGCCCCAAATCGGCAGTCCACATCCTTTGGGTGTTGCCCCCGAGGCAGCTCCGTCAGCGCCGTCCAGATGGCGACAGCGCCCGACACCGACCATGACAAGCTGACCGTCACGGAGTTGCCACGGATTGATGCGAGAAGCCAACTTCGAGGATGTTCTACCGTGGGAACGGCGACGATCTCGGTTTCGCAGATGGCCACGCAGTTGCAGCAAATGCGAGGGCGAGGATGCAACTTTAGAGGCGGAGTTCTGTGAACAATACAACCCCTCTGATTGGCCGCACCAAGGTCATCAGATTCCCTGGTCGGGTCAACTAGGGAAGACGACTGCTTTATGAGCGGACACGTATGGTTCAGTGGGTGGTTCTGACGTCTCCTGATGCGAACTCAGACGTTTAATATGCTCCTGATCGAGTGGGCTTCCGTAACAGGGACCAATGTAAATAATGTAAATTAAACCATTTTTCTTTTTTATACTACCGGACGTACTCATCAATGGCCTTGGTGGATTCTTGGCCCAAATGTCACCTCGAGCCGCTACATTGTTTTGCGTCAGCTCAGATATATGTCATGCCTCGACAGATTATAGAGAACGTTTTGCAGTAGGAGTTCGAAGAAGGCCGAATTCGTACCCTTCTCAACTTTACGGAGGCTTATTTAGAAAATAAAATGGTTATTGCTCTATTCTAAACTTTCTACTAAGATTAGATAAATATCGCGTTTGATTTTGCTAATGATGGTTTAAGTGAACAGAAACGCCAAGTGGCGTGGTGCATCCGTAAGCACATTATTGTGTTAATAGAGTGTGCGTTTAAATCTTAAACATAACAGTTGTTACTGCAGTTGCTACTGATGATGATTGTGATGATAGCATGCTAGGTCACATGGCGAAAAAGAGAACTTGGCCGTCGTGGCGCCGAAACCTTAACAGTTGATCCCACTCGTAAGAAGTACCAAGTCGGGTTCCAGGCACTTTTGCCGAGTAATGCTTCCCATGAGACCATCTGGGTGGCAAATGGCATTTACATTAGTTGCCTCCTACCTTCGATCCGCTGGACCAGTAGTGCCCACAGAAGACACCTTTCGAAGAGCTCGAGTAGTGAGTCGAGAAATTCGGCCGAATCAATAACTCCGGTCAGGGTCATTGTCGACGATGTGTAAGCAGTCACTTGCGCCATGTCCAGTGGCGACAGCACGCACCATGGCTCCGGGTTGGGCACGCCTCGCTCCTGGCTCATGACTCGCTCGAACATTTCGTCTACCTGCAGGAAACGTGGAGCCAGCTCTTTTGCTCGTCGGGTGCACAACTTCCCTTCTAACAGAGAACCCACGCATAGCAACTCTCGATTGGCCCTTCTGCATATCACGAAGCACAAATCACTGGTGAACAAGATTATTATTATTTGATTTGAAAACATATATGCAATTGACAGGAGAGGAAAGCGAGAAGCAGGCTGGCCACCACCGCCTTAAGGGGCTTAGCGCCTGCCTGCTCTTCAGAAAGGTGGATACAAGTGGAAGATAGGAAGAAGGGGAGGAAAGAGAAAACAGCAAGATCTCAAAGTACAACACACAGTGTATGTCCCGCTGCTACAAAATGATAAATAGAAGTCTCTGACTTACAAACGTGAACCTAAGTTAGTTAATTCTAGAAAAGTAAGGAGAGCGCGATGAGCCTGATCGTGTCGACACCCACAACCAATGGGGTACAAACAAACGTCGAGTGTCGTACACTGCAGGCCAAGGAGTCCCTCACTAGCGACATGCGCTGCACCCTGAAAGCTGGACACTCCAATATCAGGTGCCGAAGTCTCTCGCAGCGACCGCAAGACATACACGATGGACTGGCCACACGTCCTAGTCTGTATAAACGTTCGCACACGTTCATACAGCCAAGCTTGAGTAGTTCTGCTTTTGCGCGACGAGGCAAGTCGCGAACACGGGGTGGGACCGTTCCCTTTACGACGCGCTGGTCTCGATGTTGATTCAGTCATCATCATCATCATCAGCCTATATTTATGTCCACTGCAGGACGAAGGCCTCTCCCTGTGATCTCCAATTACCCCTGTCTTGCACTAGCTGACTGAGTAGGTGGCGGCGAATCAGCAGACGAGCGTCATCATTGACTTGCGCAAACTTTCAGGGCAGGCAAAGTCGTGAGCGCAAGTTGAATCCTGCCGGTCAGCCTCCTCTTTTCCGGCTTCGCTGGGCAACGAGAGATACCCCACGTGATGAAATTTTGTTCGCAGAGTCAGTAACACAGCGTACAACTGGACAATCATTCTGACTGCGTTGTAATCTGCTAAGAGCAGCGCGGGAGTCCGTAAAGATCTTCGATGCCGTTGAATCCTCTTGCGCGTATTTCAGTGCACCATTAATCGCAGCTGGATGGGGTATATTAAGTATACGTCGTACTTGAGTCGAAGGGCCTAAAAAAGCTGCTGAGGCGCATTGAGCGTCTGTGAATACTTGAATATAATCTGGAAATCTTTCGAACATGTGCGACTGAGGCAATTGGAATATTGCTGAATATCAGACGTTTTTTTCTATGTCAGGGATTGTGAGACACATGGGCAATGCGTGTTCGGTGATATCTGTCGGAGGCGTAATCGAAGCAGCTCGTTCAGAAATGTCAGCAATGTTCATAAAAAATGCCGCCATTTTTCCCATGCGAGAAAACGGGCGGTGAATCAGACGATTAAGGAGCGACTGACCATTGGATACGCGGTGGAGACGCTCAATACGATATAGAGATATCTGGTCCGCTCGCAGCCTCATGGGTAACCGATGTGCTACAATGAGTAATGGAACAGACTGCGCCTCACGAGGTAATCCAAGCACTAGTCCAAGTGCAACGCAATCATCTGGTTGGGCCATGTGATACGTTCAGGACTGGTGACGGCGTGACGCATACAGCATGCCTGAGAGTACTGCTACACCTGCAGAGCCGTTGTTTCGTCGCAGCCAGCACCTCTACCAGTCACGGTGGCCACATACTTAAGGAGGGATTGCGATTTGCGCCGTACAAATTTAACGGCAAGGACGCCAAGAGATTCCATCATCCACAATTAAGCCCAAAAAATTTGGAGGACGCTTAAGCTTCGTTTTTAAAAGTGGAACGCGATATAGCATTCAAAGATCCCTGACTGCTTCTCACGCTTCCCGACAACTGTAGATTGAGCAACCGTAATGGTTACCGGAAAACACTGGCGGCGAACGCTAAGCACGAAGGCGAGCATTCTGGTAGAAAATCGGCCTCTTGCGTGGGGCGACCACGGAGATATTGGACAGCCGCGCTAAAAAAATTGCACAATTTTCAGGTTTCCGTTTTTGTTTTATACTTTTAGCATTTCAGTCTGAGAAGATTTAACATAAAAGGCATGCGCTGTGGATGTTTTGTTTCATGACATTTGTTTGTGGATGCCAAGGTATGAGCAACTATAATGATAGAATGGTGCGGCAATATAACCCTCATATCCACTCCTGCTATGTCTCGTGTATCAAGACAGCAGTATCTGTAAATAAATAAATAAATATACCGCATGTCATATAAGAATGCTTGGCATATACCTCATTATAATCGGTGGGCCTGCGTGGTTGGGAATAATTTTCTCCACCACCCGCCGACGACGCACGCCGACGCCGGTTGCCGACGCCGGATTTTCTGCGACACGGGGCCCTTAACGCTATCGAGTTAAAACGGTGTTTTCGCACCCAGCTTATCGGCGTTTCGTCAAGGGACAGTCGGCTCACAGCACGCAGCAGCAGCGGTAGACTGTCGGGCTGAAGTAATTCCTGTCTTCAAACCTTTCAGACAAGTGACGTTGACCCGAACCACCGCGCCCGCGCGCCCTGCTGCCTGGAGCGCAGCTACCTACGTCATCGGCTTTCAGACAAGTGACGTCGACCCGAACCAACGCGCCTGCGCGCCCTGCTGCCTGAAGCGCAGCTACCTACGTCATCGGCTTTCAGACAAGTGACGTCGACCCGAACCACCGCGCCTGCGCGCCCTGCTGCCTGGAGCGCAGCTACCTACGTCATCGACTTTCAGACAAGTGACGTTGACCCGAACCACCGCGCCTGCGCGCCCTGCTGCCTGGAGCGCAGCTACCTACGTCATCGGCTTTCAGACAAGTGACGTCGACCCGAACCAACGCGCCTGCGCGCCCTGCTGCCTGGAGCGCAGCTACCTACGTCATCGGCTTTCACACAAGTGACGTCGACCCGAACCACCGCGCCTGCGCGCCCTGCTGCCTGGAGCGCAGCTACCTACGTCATCGGCTTTCAGACAAGTGACGTTGACCCGAACCACCGCGCCTGCGCGCCCTGCTGCCTGGAGCGCAGCTACCTACGTCATCGGCTTTCAGACAAGTGACGTCGACCCGAACCAACGCGCCTGCGCGCCCTGCTGCCTGGAGCGCAGCTACCTACGTCATCGGCTTTCAGACAAGTGACGTCGACCCGAACCAACGCGCCTGCGCGCCCTGCTGCCTGGAGCGCAGCTACCTACGTCATCGGCTTTCAGACAAGTGACGTCGACCCGAACCAACGCGCCTGCGCGCCCTGCTGCCTGGAGCGCAGCTACCTACGTCATCGGCTTTCAGACAAGTGACGTCGACCCGAACCAACGCGCCTGCGCGCCCTGCTGCCTGGAGCGCAGCTACCTACGTCATCGGCTTTCAGACAAGTGACGTCGACCCGAACCACCGCGCCTGCGCGCCCTGCTGCCTGGAGCGCAGCTACCTACGTCATCGGCTTTCAGACAAGTGACGTTGACCCGAACCACCGCGCCTGCGCGCCCTGCTGCCTGGAGCGCAGCTACCTACGTCATCGGCTTTCAGACAAGTGACGTCGACCCGAACCAACGCGCCTGCGCGCCCTGCTGCCTGGAGCGCAGCTACCTACGTCATCGGCTTTCAGACAAGTGACGTCGACCCGAACCAACGCGCCTGCGCGCCCTGCTGCCTTTAGCGCAGCTACCTACGTCATCGGCTTTCAGACAAGTGACGTCGACCCGAACCACCGCGCCTGCGCGTCCTGCTGCCTGGAGCGCAGCTACCTACGTCATCGGCTTTCAGACAAGTGACGTCGACCCGAACCAACGCGCCTGCGCGCCCTGCTGCCTGGAGCGCAGCTACCTACGTCATCGGCTTTCAGACAAGTGACGTCGACCCGAACCAACGCGCCTGCGCGCCCTGCTGCCTTTAGCGCAGCTACCTACGTCATCGGCTTTCAGACAAGTGACGTCGACCCGAACCAACGCGCCTGCGCGCCCTGCTGCCTGGAGCGCCGCTACCTACGTCATCGGCTTTCAGACAAGTGACGTTGACCCGAACCAACGCGCCTGCGCGCCCTGCTGCCTGGAGCGCAGCTACCTACGTCATAGGCTTTCAGACAAGTGACGTCGACCCGAACCAACGCGCCTGCGCGCCCTGCTGCCTGGAGCGCAGCTACCTACGTCATCGGCTTTCAGACAAGTGACGTCGACCCGAACCAACGCGCCTGCGCGCCCTGCTGCCTGGAGCGCAGCTACCTACGTCATCGGCTTTCAGACAAGTGACGTCGACCCGAACCACCGCGCCTGCGCGCCCTGCTGCCTGGAGCGCAGCTACCTACGTCATCGGCTTTCAGACAAGTGACGTCGACCCGAACCAACGCGCCTGCGCGCCCTGCTGCCTGGAGCGCAGCTACCTACGTCATCGGCTTTCAGACAAGTGATGTCGACCCGAACCACGGCGCCTGCGCGCCCTGCTGCCTGGAGCGCAGCTACCTACGTCATCGGCTTTCAGACAAGTGACGTTGACCCGAACCACCGCGCCTGCGCGCCCTGCTGCCTGGAGCGCAGCTACCTACGTCATCGGCTTTCAGACAAGTGACGTCGACCCGAACCAACGCGCCTGCGCGCCTTGCTGCCTGGAGCGCAGCTACCTACGTCATCGGCTTTCAGACAAGTGACGTCGACCCGAACCAACGCGCCTGCGCGCCCTGCTGCCTGGAGCGCAGCTACCTACGTCATCGGCTTTCAGACAAGTGACGTCGACCCGAACCAACGCGCCTGCGCGCCCTGCTGCCTGGAGCGCCGCTACCTACGTCAGCTCCCATGCATATAAGAAGACTGCACGGATCCAGGCTCTCGCTACACAGCACGCAGCCGCAGCGGTAGACTGTCGGGCTGAAGTAATTCCTGTCTTCAAACCTTTCAGGTTGGTTTTTCAATTTCACTGCTGTAGTCGTTCTTTCTTTTTTTCCGCTGCTGCTGCTGGTGGTGGTACTGCTGTTGTTCCTGCTGTTGTTGTTTTTTTTTCACTGTTCATGCCAATATTATGTCCGATGATGCGTCATTTGATTACAGCTTATCATGCCACGAGTTGTTCACAAAGGACTCAAAAGTAATAACATGCTCCGAATGTTTTTTCGTGTATTATGCCGGGACTTGCTCAGGGGTGGGAGTGGCAGCTGTTAAGGCCAAACCGGACATAGGCAAGACGTGGCTATGCCCGTCCTGCAAAACCTCTAGGTTGAGGTGTAGCCAAAACTCAGGGAAGCCTAAGGCTGAATATGATATCGACATGACAGCGAAGCTGTCTGTGATGAACCAAAAATTAGGTGCACTTCTCCCACTTCTGAGCAAAGTTGAGCTCATGTCGGTTAAGGAAACTGTCGTCAGCATAGGAAAATCCGTTCAGGAGCTGTCATCCCATTACGACACGCTTTTGGCAGTAGTGACTTCGCAGGGAAAAGCGATTAGTGAACTTACGGCAGGAGTAGAAAAAGTTGAAAGCGGCTCATCGGCTGAGGAAGTAAGGGCGCTGAAAAGGGAGCTGAACGACCTCGATCAATACAGTCACCGCCAGAATCAGGAAATTCACGGGATTAAACCAACTGAGGGTGAGAACCTACTACGCGAGCTGAATAATATTGTGCGCAGGCTGAACATAGCGGAGGTAACTGAGAGGGACCTAGACACCGTGCACAGACTTCCATCAAAGCCTGACAAGGTTCCTGTCATTATTGCTAGCTTTGCTTTGCGAGCAACCAAAGAAAACTGGCTTGAACAGAGGCCACAACTAAAGACGAAACTTCCCGGTATTTATTTATTTTTTATTTATTTACATATACTGCCATCTTGCATAGCAAGATATTGCAGGAGTGAGTGCACATGTATGTCAATCAATTGAGGAATACATTTTAGTGGCAAAAAATAAAACAAACAATATAGAAAAATCAAATATCAGGAAGAGCTAGTTAATTAATGAACCGTTTCTTCGACACTTGATGCCGTTTCTTCGACCGTTTCTTCGACAACTTGATGCCGCACAACAAGAAGAGACTGCTCTGGTTGGCCAAGACAAAGGCAACGGAGTAGTCTTGTAAGTTCGTTTGGCAGAAGAACGGCAGGATCCTTTCAGAAAGATGGAAAGCGAACAAGCCATTCAGATAAAGACTGAAGCCGACCTTTCTAAAATCTCTTAAGTTAAAAGGCACGTGCCTTTCCCTCCCCCTTCCTCCCCCCGTTGATGCCAAGCCCAACCACTAACTTCAACCCAGTTGACGGTATCTCGCTTAGAAATTTTTTAGTACAAGCGCGGCAGCTACAGACTAAATTTTCCTTGTTACACTTAAACGCACGCAGCTTGCGAAATAAGCATGTTGAAGTAAGTACGTATTTAACGTCCTTGGAACACGAGTGTAACGTTCTGGCATTTACAGAAACCTGGTTTTCATGCAAAGAAGATATAGTTCGACGACTACCAATGCGAAGCCCTCTTCCGCGATAAACGAAGGGGAGGTGGCGTAGGGCTTTACATTAGGAAGCTCATTTCGTACAACGTCATACCGGAATATTCAGTAATTACTCACGACTATGAATCTTTGGCTTTCTCGAATCCCTCGTTTGTGGTCTCGGTTCTTTACCGTCCGCCTTCAGGCTCCCTACCTGCGTTCTACAATTTCTTTGAAGAATTAAGTGAATATTTATTAACCTATAATGTACCTGTTGTCATAGTTGGTGACTTCAATATAAATTTGTTTTCTGATGACACTAGTTGCGGCAATTTTCTTGATCTGGTACATTCCGCCGGCCCCATTAATGTTATTAATGCTCCAACCCGTGTTACAATGAACAGTAACACATTTTTTTATTTATTACAAATACCTACAGCGCCCGAGTTGGGCATTATCGTAGGGGGGTTAATTACAAACATAAAGGTCATATATTGAACTTCAAGAAAAGCAGCATCATATCATTTATGGTATTACAAATACAATAATCGTAATTACAGAGAAAGACAACACATCGAAGAAAAAAAATCATCTACACATTCGATTATAAAATTTGCTACACAATGCATGAAACGGTACACTAGAAAATATTGTCTACAACAGATTCATATAAATTTCTCTATGGCACATGAAAAATTGGGTGCAGACACTATCTCATCCGGGAGCAAGTTCCATTCCACAATTGTTCGCGGAAAGAATGAAAATTTAAATACATTAATACGACTTTGGTAGGCCCTTATTTGGAAATGTCGCGTCTCTTAGACTAATAATGAGGTGGTTTTAAATATATGTTCTTATCGATTCCTGTGTTACCGCTGTTAATGTCGTGTAAAAGCTTTAACCTGATTATTATTTAACCTGACTATTTATGATGACATTAATTGACTTGTGCCTGACAAGCTGCTTAGATGCTTAGTGTTCTATCGACAGGTATTAGTGATCATCTGCCATTATTTTTCTTCATGCCTGTACACTCTAAACGTAAAGTAACTAAAGATCAGTCTTTTTGTAGATGTATTACAGCACGTAGTGCTGACTAACGGTCACGTCCTCTGCTACAGAGGTATTCCAGATAAGAGAGAATCCGGGGTAGGATTTCTAGTTCATAACATAGCGGGCTACATTGATGAATTCTACAGCATTAGTGAGAGGGTAGCAGTCGTCGTAATAAAGCTGAATAGGAGGTACAAAATGAAGGTAGTACAAGCCTACGCCCCAACTTCCAGTAACGATGATGAAGAAATAGAACAGTTTTATGAATATGTCGAATTAGCAATGAAAAAGGTGCAACTCAGTATACAGTGGTCATGGGCGACTTCAATGCAAAAGTGGGCAAAAAGCAGGTTGGTGAGCAAGCAATTGGCAACTACGGCATCGATTCTAGGAATGCAAGAGAATAGATGTTGGTAAAATTCGCGGAAAGGAATAGGCTCCGAATAATGAATACATTCTTCAGGAAGCGCAGCAACAGGAAGTGGACCTGGAAAAGCCCTCATGGAGAAACAAGGAATGAAATAAATTTCATACTCTCTGCCGATTCAAGCATAGTTAAGAATGTAGAAGTGTTAGGTAAGGTAAAGGGCAGTGACCATAGGTTAGTGAGGTCTAGGATTTCTCTCAATTTGAAGAGAGAAAGAGTGAAATTAGTCAAGAGGAAACAGGCCAACCTAGACGCAGTAAGGGTGAAAGCAGACCAATTCAGGCTGGTGCTCGCAAACAAATATGCAGCTTTAGAACAGGAAGATGAAGATAACATAGAGGTAATGAATGAAACCGTAACTAGGCTGATCTCAGGAGCAGCAATTGAAGTGGGAGGTAAGGCACCAAGGCAACCAGTAGGAAAGCTCTCCCATGAAACAAAGGACCTAATGAAGAAACTACAAAACATGAAAGTGTCCAACTCAAGAGATCAGATAGAATTCGCTGAACTGTCAAAAACTGATCAACAAGAAGAAAGTAAGGGATATTCGATATTATAACGTGGGAAAGATTGAGGAAGCCGTAAAATATGGACGCAGCATGAAATCAGTAAGAGGAAAGCTTGGCATAGGACAAGGCAAGATGTATGCACTGAAAGATAAGCTTGGTAATTTATATGACATAGTAAAAGCAGCGGAAGAATTCTATACTGACCTGTAAAGTTTCCAAAACAGTCAAGGTACTTTCGTTCGAAATAGTGATCAACCGGATACAGAAGCTCCTTCTATAACTAGCGATGAAGTTAGAAGGGCCTTGAAAGACATGACCAGGGGAAAAGTGGCTGGAGAATATGGAATAACAGTAGATTTAATCAAAGATGGAGGAGATATCATGCTTGAAAAGCGTGCGGCCCTTTATACGCAAGGCCTCACAACTTCAAGTGTACCAGATAGCTGGAAGAACGCCAACATTATACTTATCGATAAGAAGGGAGACGTTAAAGATTTGAAGAATTACAGACCCATTAGCTTGCTTTCAGTATTATATAAAATATTCACCAAGATAATTTCCAATAGAATCAGGGCAACACTTGACTTCAGCCAACCAAGAGAACAGGCTGGCTTCAGGAAGGGATATTCTACGATGGATCATATCCATGTCATCAATCAGGTAATGGAGAAATCGGCGGAGTACAATCAACCTCTGTATATGGCTTTCATAGATTATGAAAATGCAATTGATTCAGTAGAGATACCAGCAGTCATAGAGGCATTGCGTAATCAAGGAGTACAGGAGGCATACGTGAATATCTTAGCAAATATCTGCAAGGATTCCGCAGCTACCTTGGTTCTCCACAAGAAAAGTAGAAAGTTACCTATCAAGAAAGGGGTCAGGCAAGGAGACACAATCTCTCCAATGCTATTCCCTGCATGCTTAGAAGAAGTATTTAAGCTCTTAGACTGGGAAGGCTTAGGAGGGAGGATCGACGGCGAATATCTCAGCAACCTTCGGTTTGCAGATGACATTGTCCTATTCAGCAACAATGGAGACGAATTACAACAAATGATTGAGGACCTTAATCGAGAAAGTGTAAGAATTGGGTTGAAGATGAATATGCAGACGACAAAGATAATGTTCAATAGCCTGGCAAGGGAACAAGAATTCAGAATCGCCAGTCAGCCTCTAGAGTCTGTAAAGGAGTATGTTTATCTAGGTCAATTACTCACAGGGGACCCTGATCATGAGAAAGAAATTTACAGAAGAATAAAATTGGGTTGGAGTGCATACGGTAGGCATTGCCAAATCCTGACTGGGACCTTAGCTCTGTCGTTGAAAAGAAAAGTGTACAATCATTGCATTCTACCGGTGCTAACATATGGGGCAGAAACTTGGAGGTTAACAAAGAAGCTCGAGAACAAGTTAAGGACCGCACAAAGAGCGATGGAACGAAAAAAAACCCGCATTTCCCCGAAGAGGAGTATGAGGAAGTGCGAAGCACGGGGTGATGCTATGAGGGGGCGCGCGCGACTAAACTGCAGAGCCGAGCGAAGGAGACGGCAGCGAGAGAGCACGACTGACGCGCCGGCGCCACACGCGAAAGCGAGCGAAACACGCCAGGCGGTTGGAGAGGGGGTTAGCGGTGGGGAGAGTACGCACACGAGGGGCTGTTACCGGGCGAGGAGGGAGCTGTCAGCGCGAGGGGAGAGGCGGTGGCCGAGGGTGAGTGCAAACCTAATGGGGGGAGAGGCACACCAGCTGCATGGCGCCGTGACGTCACGGCGCGGAGAGGGTGCGAGGAGCCGGCGCGGCGCGCGCAGCCACGGCGCGGAGGCGCCAGCTGCACAACGCGCCGTGACGTCACGGCGCGGAGAGCGGTGCGGAGCCGGCGCGGGGCGCGCGCAGCCACGGAGCGGAGGGCGGAGCGCGCGCAGTCACGTGGGTCGTGACGTCGCTGCGCCGTTGCTACAGACGCTCCTCTCCGCTCCTCGCGCCGTTGCTAGGGGAGAGGAGGAGGAGCGCGGATGCCGGCGGAGTTTTCGGGGTCGCTTAAGAAGTGCATTCGCACTTAAAATCTTAGGAGTAACGTTAAGAGATAGGAAGAGAGCGGTGTGGATCAGAGAAGAAACGGGGATAGACGATATTCTAGTTGACATTAAGGGGAAGAAATGGAGCTGGGCAGGCCATGTAATGTGTAGGATGGATAACCGGTGGACCATTAGGGTTACAGAATTGATACCAAGAGAAGGGAAGCGCAGTCGAGGACGGCAGAAAACTAGGTGGGGTGATGAAATTAGGTAATTCGCAGGCGCAAGTTGGAATACGCTAGCGCAAGACAGGGGTAATTGGAGACCAGCAGGGAGAGGCCTTCGTCCTGCAGTGGACATAAATATAGGCTGATGATGATGATGATGATGATGATGATGATTACAGATAGTGGCATTAGTCATTTCCGTAATCTATTGTCAAATATTGTTTGGGATGATGTATTCAGCACTCAGAACCCTGATGATGCTTATAATTTGTTTCTAAATAAGGTTTTGCAATCGTATGAGACAGCGTTTTCCATCAGACCGGTTGTTAAATGTTGAAAAGCTAGGAAGCCATGGATTACAAAGGAATTACTTGCAAGATTTAGAAATAGAGACGAGCTATTTCATGATTCCTAAAAACCAAGGACATAAGCAAACTGGAAGAATATAAAAAATAGTAATTGTTTAAACGCTGACCTTAAGAAAGCCCGAACATCATATTATCTGCATAAGTTTTCAGTGACATACGGCTGTGCAAAAAAAAAAAAAAACATGGTCGCTGATGAAATCTCTTATCTCCAAAAAAAAAACGGATAATGCTCTAAATGAACTGGTTGTTGACGGCACAGTCTATACCGGTGTTCCCCTGGCAGATAAGTTCAACAGCCATTTTCTCTCGGCTGGTGCAACCCAACATGTTCAAAGCGCCTACTCGCACACCTACATAACGCAGGAAATGAGCTCCGTTTTCTTGTCTCCGGTTACACCGCATGAACTAGAAGGCATAATCAGAAGCTTGAAAGAGAACTGCGCAAGTGGGTATGACGATATCGCTGTTCGCCCAGTAAAAGCGCTGTGAGATGTACTGTGCAGGCCCCTCGCCACATCTGTAACGGTATGTTGACTCAAGGCGTTTTCCCAGAGAAAATGAAAATTGCTCTAAACTCGCGTCTGCGCAGTGCATAAGAGTGGCGCGAGAGATAGTCTTGGCAACTATCGTCCTATTTCTGTACTCCCCATCTTTTCAAATATAGCGGTGTACGTAATTAATCGGAGGTTAAACGATTTTTTACACAAGAGGTGCATAAAATCACAACAGCAATATGGTTTCCAGAGAGGTAAATCTGCGGAAACAGCTGTTATAGAAATCAAAGAAAAACTAATAACAAATATTGAAAATAGGCTCTTTTCGATTCAATCAAGCATGACGTTCTTTTTCATAAACTTAACAAGTACGGTATTCGCGGCAATGCACTTAAGTTGATTAGAAGTTACTTGCATAATCGCTATCAGTTTGTAAGCGTTGGTGATGTTAAATCCAGTTTAAAATTAATACAATACGGTGTTCCTCAGGGCTCAATCCTAGGCCCCCTCTTGTTTCTTCTCTATATAAATGACGTTGTACTCATACCTGATACACCTGACATTGTGCTACACGCTGACGACACTAGTGTATTTTTCACGGTGCTAACATAAACAGTATTAACAGTCAGGCTAATGCTTGGCTTCAACAACTGTCACTCTGGTTACTGAACAATCAGTTGGCACTTAACATTGAAAAAACAAACTACACTATTTTCAGAGCTAAAAATAAAGCAATTGGCAAAAATTTAAAGCTAACCTTTAATGGTAAAACAATAAGTACCCACACATAAGTTCCTAGGCGTCCACTTCCATGAACATATCAGTTGGAGACAACATGTCACCTATCTCCGCGCTGATGTGTCCAGAACTGTAGGTATGCTACACATGTTACGTTTCATGCTACCATCATCGTTTAAACGACAGCTTTACTGCACCATGGTATTCTCGCATTCGCGCTATTGTATGTAATCTGGGGAACCACCACTCAGGGTAATTTAAATCACCTTCAAGTATTACAGAAGAAGTGTATTCGATTCATTGAAAATTTATCATGGCAACAACACTCACTACCTTTCTTTAAAAGAACAGTATTTTGACTATTTCTAATATTTTTCGCCAGCGCCTTGCGCTCAAGATTTTCCCCAATTTAAAGACAGATCTTACCACATTTCTAGCACCATATAAGAGACCCGAATCTAATTATGCACTTAGGCAGAATATTTATGTGAAGAAAAAAACTAGAACATGTTACGGCACGCAGTTGTTAGATTACCAGATACCTGAATTATTAAATCTCTACCCGGAACTAGTTGCTATAGCGCAAGAATCAAAGTCCCTTTTTTCATTTAAAACACGAGTGAAAGCCCTATTTGTGTGAACAGTCCCATGTACCTAAATGCATGCAATGGAGAATATCTATCAAACAACCGAATTGTTTCTTGTATTATTTCACGCGCAAAGTCCCATATCGTCATTGCTTTGTTGCTCTGTAACATTGGCGTCTTTTAATTACGATTCTGTAGTGCATTGTGAACTTAAAATGCTTGTCTATATATCCTGCTTCCAGAACCAATCCCCCCGCCCCCAACTTTTTGCGTCCTACAATGTATGCAGTGTATACTTGCACATACTTTTTTGTTGTTTCGACAGCGCTGATCGCTGTGTGCTGTACGTCAGAGAAACGATGCCTCGGCAGGCGCCAAAAAGGCGCCTTTTGCCTCGTTGACTCTGGTAGGAAGGTGTCTCTATTATAATTTTGTGTTTTTATTGCGATAGCAATTATATGGACACTTAACGGGATTTTTGCCGTCGGTGTCGCCGTCGGCGTCGTCGTCGCCGTCAGGTTCCGTATAGATTCCAAGGGCGATAAAATCGTCGCCGCGCGCCGTACGAGTAAAAGCGCGCGGGGGACGCGCGCTATCACGGAGAGCCAACGCACGGCGGAAAGCAAACGCGATTGTCGCCCAAAAGGCCGTGGGGGTATGGGGGGGAGGGAGGCGGGGCGACGCGGTGCTACGGCACCAAATGCTTATCTTGCAACCCAGCGCAAGGAGAACTGGCAACGCAATCTCCCACGCGAAAGCAAAAAAACTCTGCCAACAAATACGCTTGCACTGGCTGTGGTGCCGTCGCCCGCACCGTCTCTTATCTCCACACGGCTCTGACCTTTGTAAATGCCGCTCAGTTTCCGTTGAAGCGATAGACCGCACGATTCTTCGCCCGCTGCAGCGGCCGCGCCAGCGTTTTGACAGTCGTTGTCTGTGGTCATTCAGTGTGATCAAGCATGTTTGCTTGTGCGCGATCACACCACGCTTGTAAATTCAGTTAGAAAGCGAATGTGTCCAAGTTTATGCGGCCGATAAAACTACTCTACTATCCCTACTCCGAATAGCTCTCTACCAATTTGCTATCGCAATTGATGCTTCGCCTTTCGGGCGAAACTGCGACATTTTTTAGATTTCTCAAAAGCATTTGACAGTTTGCAAATGGCCGGCCCCTTTTTACTAAACTATCTACCCTTTGTCTTGGTTATCTCACAATAACTTGGCTTCGTAACCTTATCTCTTTCCGTCAACTATTCACAGTTGTCAACGGCTTTCCCTTTCCACTATGTGACTTTCCACATATGATTTTTCCACCTAACTTCTGGTGTACCACCGGGAAGCGTGCTTGGACCCTTACTTTTTCCAATTTACATCAACGATATTCTCAATAACAATTCATCCCGTTTACGTCTTTTCGTAGCTGACTGTGTTGTTTAAAGATCACTTTAGAGGCTGACCACCTGACCCTTCAAAATGATCTGAACAATATTGTTGGTTGGCGTAAAAACTGGCACATGATTCCAAATCCTACTAAATGTAAATATATTACTTTTAACGGCCAGCATGATATTTCTAATTTCCACTACTCAATTAAACATCTTCCTGTCCAAAGCTATGTCGTACAAATATCTCGCAATCCAGTTAACACCAAATCTTTCATGGTCCTGTCACATTTCAACAGTCTGCAACAAAGCATCGAAGACAATAGGTTTCATAAGCCGAAGCCTGTGAAACTCGCCTAGCTCTGTTCGAAAACTAGCATATCTAATATTTATTCGCCCACCGTTGGAATTCGTCTCATCTATTTGGTTTTCCCGTGAAAAATACCTCACTGAAATGCTTGAGTCCATTTAAAACAGAGCTGCCCTGTTCATTTTTAACCCTCGCCAGCGTCTCCAGCTAAAGAACCGTAATGATATACAGCTACTCAAAAATCGTCGTTCTATTTGACTTTTGTGGTTATTTCTAACATATTGTTACGAGGCTCTGCAGTAGCTCCATTTTCCGTTCAGTCGCTCTTTGTGCGGTCCTTAACGTGTTCTCGAGCTTCTTTGTTAGTCTCGGCAGTTTCTGCGTCATATGTTAGCACCGGTAGCTGCAGACGGTTCACGCCCTCACTACATTTCTGCCTCTGGAATCGCCTCCTCGATCTTCACGTCACTTATATAATCATCTCCGCTTTAACCACATACCTGCAAAAACTGAATCATTCAATTCATCTGCATTACCTAAAGCAATTAAGCTCTGGAATGATCTTCCTGACAACTGAATCTTATTTTCTCACCCTGGAGAGTTCAAAAAAGTCACAGGCCTGCGCGGCACACGCAGCACAGTCGCAGCGCAAGCTGGAGGATCGGCTTAAGAGTAGTTCCAGTTTGGACACTACGCACAACAGGATCTTCGCGGCAGCCTGTTCGCGTCGTTTTGACGAGAACGATCTGAACTTCCGCTCGGCGTGGACGGCGAGCTGCGGCTTGTAATGCTCTCTGCACAGCAGTCTGCTGAGCCCGATAAAGCCTTACAACTGCAACTTACATGTAGGGCACGCCGCGTTTGCAGGCACCTTCACTAGATGGCGCCACCGTACGGGCGGAGGCTCGGCAGCTCGGGAGGGCGTTGATTGCGCGCCTCTGTGACTCGCATATCGTCGTCTGCTCCTGCGCGCGCTGCGTTTGCGGGCACCTACGCGGGCACTTCTACTCTGCCAACAACCGCGCTCGTCGCTCGCTCGCACCGTCGCTTATCTCCACACGGCTCTGACCTTTATGCGCCGTGCATTCGCCGCTCAGTTTCCGTTGAAGCGATAGACCGCACGTACCTTCGCCCGTTGCTGCCAGCGTTTTGACAGTCGTGTCTGCAGTCATTCAGTGTGATCTATTCATGTTTGTTTGTGCGCGCTCACACCACGCTTGTTCAATCAGTTACTAATAGTCGGGCCACATTTTCCAACGCACGCTACACATGCAATGCTGCCCGGGTCGGCAGTGCAGCGCTACAGGTGTGTCCTTTCGCACGCGCTGCCCACGGGAAGCGCTTCTCATCAACACCACCATTTCACACGCGCCTTCTCGTGGTCATCGAGTCTCTCTTCATGTGGGTCTACTTACGCCGCAGCACACTTGCTTACTTAATCAGCTCATGTTTACTACAATTGATATTGCTACCAAAGCCGCTCACCTTACTTCGTATGACATTGCTGTGTTGCTATCGCATTCATTGCTTCGCCCTTAGGGCGAAACTGTGACATTTTTTTTGTCGTTGTTGTTTCCAGCAAAAATAAAGATTATTATTATTATATTACTTTGACGAACGCGTTGTTTAAGATGATATGCTATTGCAGCCTACTTAGCAGGTGATATCTGCAGGCCAACTTCACCCAAGTACTCCGAAGTAACGTTCAGCGCTCCTTGCAAGCTTACACGAAGACGCGATCAATTCGGAAATAAGACACGCCGCGTGTTCATACGTATAGTGTTACTCGACGTGCCAAAAATTTCCGGCGAGAACCCGAAATTACGCTTCAGTTGGCTGGACAACATTACAGAACTTGGTGTTTTAAAGTAAAACACGCAAAGGTGCGTCAACCGCTGCCGCAAGTGGGGCAACAGCAGTGCAGCAATGGAGACGAGTACGCGAGAGGGGGAAGAGCGTGGCGAAGGCACTGCAGCAATCCAACGGGTAGGGGAGAGGGGGAAAAGTGGGGCAACAGCAGTGCAGCAATGGAGACGAGTACGGGAGAGGGGGAAGAGCGTGGCGACGGCGCTGCAGCAATCCAACGGGTAGGGGAGAGGGGGAAAAGTGGGGCAACAGCAGTGCAGCAATGGAGACGAGTACGGGAGAGGGGGAAGAGCGTGGCGAAGGCACTGCAGCAATCCAACGGGTAGGGGAGAGGGGGAAAAGTGGGGCAACAGCAGTGCAGCAATGGAGACGAGTACGCGAGAGGGGGAAGAGCGTGGCGAAGGCACTGCAGCAATCCAACGGGTAGGGGAGAGGGGGAAAAGTGGGGCAACAGCAGTGCAGCAATGGAGACGAGTACGGGAGAGGGGGAAGAGCGTGGCGACGGCGCTGCAGCAATCCAACGGGTAGGGGAGAGGGGGAAAAGTGGGGCAACAGCAGTGCAGCAATGGAGACGAGTACGGGAGAGGGGGAAGAGCGTGGCGACGGCGCTGCAGCAATCCAACGGGTAGGGGAGAGGGGGAAAAGTGGGGCAACAGCAGTGCAGCAATGGAGACGAGTACGGGAGAGGGGGAAGAGCGTGGCGACGGCGCTGCAGCAATCCAACGAGTAGGGGAGAGGGGGAAAGTGGGGCAACAGTAGTGCAGCAATGGAGATGAGTACGGGTGAGGGGGAAGAGCGTGGCGACGGCGCTGCAGCAATGCGACGGGTAATGGAGAGGGGGAAAGTGGGGCAACAGTAGTGCAGCAATGGAGACGAGTACGGGAGAGGTGGAAGAGCGTGGTGACGGCGCTGCAGCAATCCAACGGGTAGGGGAGAGGGGGAAAAGTGGGGCAACAGCAGTGCAGCAATGGAGACGAGTACGGGAGAGGGGGAAGAGCGTGGCGACGGCGCTGCAGCAATCCAACGAGTAGGGGAGAGGGGGAAAGTGGGGCAACAGTAGTGCAGCAATGGAGACGAGTACGGGAGAGGGAGAAGAGCGTGGCGACGGCGCTGCAGCAATCCAACGAGTAGGGGAGAGGGGGAAAGTGGGGCAACAGCAGTGCAGCAATGGAGACGAGTACGGGAGAGGGGGAAGAGCGTGGCGACGGCGCTGCAGCAATCCAACGAGTAGGGGAGAGGGGGAAAGTGGGGCAACAGCAGTGCAGCAATGGAGACGAGTACGGGAGAGGGGGAAGAGCGTGGCGACGGCGCTGCAGCAATCCAACGAGTAGGGGAGAGGGGGAAAGTGGAGGCAACAGTAGTGCAGCAATGGAGACGAGTACGGGAGAGGGGGAAGAGCGTGGCGACGGCGCTGCAGCAATCCAACGGGTAGGGGAGAGGGGGAAAGTGGGGCAACAGTAGTGCAGCAATGGAGATGAGTACGGGTGAGGGGGAAGAGCGTGGCGACGGCGCTGCAGCAATGCGACGGGTAATGGAGAGGGGGAAAGTGGGGCAACAGCAGTGCAGCAATGGAGACGAGTACGGGAGAGGGGGAAGAGCGTGGCGACGGCGCTGCAGCAATCCAACGGGTAGGGTAGAGGGGGAAAAGTGGGGCAACAGCAGTGCAGCAATGGAGATGAGTACGGGTGAGGGGGAAGAGCGTGGCGACGGCGCTGCAGCAATCCAACGGGTAGGGGAGAGGGGGAAAAGTGGGGCAACAGCAGTGCAGCAATGGAGACGAGTACGGGAGAGGGGGAAGAGCGTGGCGACGGCGCTGCAGCAATCCAACGAGTAGGGGAGAGGGGGAAAGTGGGGCAACAGTAGTGCAGCAATGGAGACGAGTACGGGAGAGGGGGAAGAGCGTGGCGACGGCGCTGCAGCAATCCAACGAGTAGGGGAGAGGGGGAAAGTGGGGCAACAGTAGTGCAGCAATGGAGACGAGTACGGGAGAGGGGGAAGAGCGTGGCGACGGCGCTGCAGCAATCCAACGGGTAGGGGAGAGGGGGAAAGTGGGGCAACAGTAGTGCAGCAATGGAGACGAGTACGGGAGAGGGGGAAGAGCGTGGCGACGGCGCTGCAGCAATCCAACGAGTAGGGGAGAGGGGGAAAGTGGGGCAACAGTAGTGCAGCAATGGAGACGAGTACGGGTGAGGGGGAAGAGCGTGGCGACGGCGCTGCAGCAATCCAACGGGTAGGGGAGAGGGGGAAAGTGGGGCAACAGTAGTGCAGCAATGGAGACGAGTACGGGTGAGGGGGAAGAGCGTGGCGACGGCGCTGCAGCAATCCAACGGGTAGGGGAGAGGGGGAAAAGTGGGGCAACAGCAGTGCAGGAATGGAGACGAGTACGGGAGAGGGGGAAGAGCGTGGCGACGGCGCTGCAGCAATCTAACGAGTAGGGGAGAGGGGGAAAGTGGGGCAACAGTAGTGCAGCAATGGAGACGAGTACGGGAGAGGGGGAAGAGCGTGGCGACGGCGCTGCAGCAATCCAACGAGTAGGGGAGAGGGGGAAAGTGGGGCAACAGCAGTGCAGCAATGGAGATGAGTACGGGTGAGGGGGAAGAGCGTGGCGACGGCGCTGCAGCAATGCGACGGGTAGGGGAGAGGGGGAAAGTGGGGCAACAGCAGTGCAGCAATGGAGACGAGTACGGGAGAGGGGGAAGAGCGTGGCGACGGCGCTGCAGCAATCCAACGGGTAGGGGAGAGGGGGAAAGTGGGGCAACAGTAGTGCAGCAATGGAGATGAGTACGGGTGAGGGGGAAGAGCGTGGCGACGGCGCTGCAGCAATGCGACGGGTAGGGGAGAGGGGGAAAGTGGGGCAACAGTAGTGCAGCAATGGAGACGAGTACGGGAGAGGGGGAAGAGCGTGGCGACGGCGCTGCAGCAATGCGACGGGTAGGGGAGAGGGGGAAAGTGGGGCAACAGTAGTGCAGCAATGGAGACGAGTACGGGAGAGGGGGAAGAGCGTGGCGACGGCGCTGCAGCAATGCGACGGGTAGGGGAGAGGGGGAAAGTGGGGCAACAGCAGTGCAGCAATGGAGACGAGTACGGGAGAGGGGGAAGAGCGTGGCGACGGCGCTGCAGCAATCCAACGGGTAGGGGAGAGGGGGAAAGTGGGGCAACAGTAGTGCAGCAATGGAGACGAGTACGGGAGAGGGGAAGAGCGTGGCGACGGCGCTGCAGCAATGCGACGGGTAGGGGAGAGGGGGAAAGTGGGGCAACAGCAGTGCAGCAATGGAGACGAGTACGGGAGAGGGGGAAGAGCGTGGCGACGGCGCTGCAGCAATCCAACGGGTAGGGGAGAGGGGGAAAGTGGGGCAACAGTAGTGCAGCAATGGAGATGAGTACGGGTGAGGGGGAAGAGCGTGGCGACGGCGCTGCAGCAATCCAACGAGTAGGGGAGAGGGGGAAAAGTGGGGCAACAGCAGTGCAGCAATGTAGACGGGTACGGGAAGGGGGAAAAGCGTGGCGACGGTGCTGCAGCAATCCAACGGGTAGGGGAGAGGGGGAAAGTGGGGCAACAGTAGTGCAGCAATGGAGACGAGTATGGGAGAGGGGGAAGAGCGTGGCGATGGCGCTGCAGCAATCCAACGGGTAGGGGAGAGGGGGAAAGTGGGGCAATAGTAGTGCAGCAATGGAGACGAGTACGGGAGAGGGGGAGGAGTGTGGGGACAGCGCTGCAGCAATGCGACGGGTAGGGGAGAGCGCGCCCAAAACCGAAACTGCAATGCCGATCGCTTGGCGCGCTGCAGTCAATTCGGCCGCTAGGCTATATGGGAGTGTCCGCTCTTGTTGAATTCCTTTCTCTCTGGCTCACCTTTCGATCGTCGCGTCCGGCAATAGAAAAAAACGCTCATTGGCTGTATGTGCGATTGAAAGCGCGCGAGGGCGAGGGACACGCGCTTTCAAGGGGAGCGAACGCACGGCGGAGAGAGAGAGATTGTGGTTGTGAAGAGGAAGAGGCGCTCGTCGGAGAGCAAACGCGACTTTCTAGTGGAAGGGGAGTGGTGGGCGAGGAGGCATCGAGGCACCCTAGACTGTGCGTGTGCGTGCCGGCTCTCCTAGGGCGGCGCTTGCGCTTAGCCCTGCCGGCCGAGAGATATTCCAGTTGAAAGGGGTGAAAGGTTGGATTAAGTGCCGCCGACGCTCTCTGGGCTCTCGCCCGCCTCTCTTTTTTGTTTTAGGGGCGAAACTCCTTAGGGTCGAGACTTGTCCCTTGTGCCGTCGTAGCCACGCTAGTATTCGCCGCTCCCGCTAGAGGCGCAGCTGTGCTCTTTTTCTTAAAACCCCTTGATGTTAGAAAGTAGCGACGCGCTTTGATCTACGCCGCAACACCCTCGCCGGCGCGGTCAACCTCCTCTTTTTCTCCCCCTCTTTCGCGGAGGCAGCGCATCCGCCCCGCTGAATGGCTGCGGCGCTCGAGAATACCCCGTCAGGTGACCCTGACGTCACGAAAACGGCGCGAAACTTGCTTTCGCGCGCCTTTAGTTTCTCCCGCTCGCCATGAGCAGTCCAAGTGGTGGTCGCCCTGCCGCTCCGAACGTGTGTTTCCCAAGTTTTTCCATCCTTTCGTAGGAATCTGAGATTCGTTCTCCGTGAAAATGCCTTGCTGCTGCGCGTTTCAATGCAGCAGCAGGCCAGAGAAAGGGCAAGCCTTATTTTATATCCGCCGAGGTGAACGGAATGTCGTGCGTCGGAAGCAGTGGCTCCATAACATCGGGAGAAGGGATTTCGCCCCTTCTAAGCACGCCATTCATTGCGAGGTGAATGTTGCAGCTTTCCTCATATTTGTGGATGAAGTTGCATGGAGATTTTAATGCTCTTCGCATAGCCGGACTCTTCGTTCAGTTTAATACAGAGCACCGATAACTGTGCATATAGTTTTTTTTAAAGTGAGTCGGCTGAAATATTCGTTGACTCTTCGAGCCGTGACAAAGCTTTTTGTTTTTTCGCGCGTGCGTTAGTTTTCAAATGTATGTAATTTGTGAGTTAATGCCTGTAACTCATATTTTGTAGTTGTGTGCGTGTGTGTGTGCGTGTTTGTGTATGTGCGTGCTTGTGTGCGTGAATGTGTGTGCATGTATGTGCGTGTGTGTGTGTGTGCGTGATCCTTGCGCCTGATACTTGTGAACCCAAGGAACTATTTTACTCTTATTGCGTGCTTATTGTATCTTTGCAAAGTTTCAATACTGCGAGCATTTTTTTTCTTTATGTACTTTATGTTGCGAAGGCATGAACCGCAATATATAGGTAGATAAGTGGTATTATGTATCATTCGCGCATGCTCATTAAGTACAAGCCACGCGCTTCTGATAATCTCCCTCAATTATGATAAACTTGATACCTTGAAGTCTGTAAGTTAATTATCAAGTGCCAGTCTTAGCACTTTCCGTGTAAGCAATCAGCCTTTTTTTTTTGAGAGAGAGACTTAGGTTACTCCCAGAGGTGATGGAATGTAATTTCTCGTCGTTTCATAGTGACGGAATACAGGCGCGTGTGTGAAGTTCTATGTTGGCTGTTTCGCAAACACAGCACGTATTTCGCACAGTGGCATTGGTACAAAGGCTTTTGGCCCACTCATTTTGGCGAATTCACTTTAAGTAAACTATCACATTTCTTCTTGGTTACCTTCTCTGAGCCTTTTAAGAGCGAAGATAGTGAACCAAATTCTCGTTTATACTCTACGCTGCTTATATTGTATGCACCCAATACACCTCCGCGTTACGGACAACCCAAGTGGCGACGTAGAGGTAAACAGCTCAGCCACTGCTTGGTACTCAATTTTTCGGAGCGCTTCCGCTTGTATTTATCGAAGCGTCCTAAAAAATGGCACGACGTTGTATCGGAAACGTATTTTCGTCAGGACAGTTTCACAAGGGATAAATTCCCATACAACGCTTCAAAGGGCCGAATAAACAAGCACGCGCATTGATTCTAATGCGGCTGCAGCGAGCCACTGGAGGGTTCAGCGCCGCGCCGGCCCGGTGAGGGGGAGAAATCCGAGGAGAATTGAGGAGAAAAGCGCGCGCGTGGGGGAGAGTGTCGCTACTTTCTGACATCAAGGGGCTTTACTCTTTCTTTTTCTCTATCATTCGCGACGCGCGTGCTCTCTCTCTCTCGTTCGTAGCTAGGGGCGCTGCGGTGCACAAGGGCTTTAAGCCCCGTAGTGACACTTTCCTCCGCGCGCGCGCTTTCCTCCTCAATTCTCCTCGGATTTCTCCCCTCCCCGGGCCGGCGCGGTGCGCACGGCACGCTGAACCGTCCTTGGGCTCGCTGCAGCCGCATTAGCATCAATGCGCGCGCTTGTTTATTCGGCCTTTTGAAGCGTTGTATGGCAATTTAACCCTTGTGAAACTCTCCTGATGAAAGTACGCTTCCCATAGAACGTCGTGACATTTTTCTTTTTGAGGACGCTTCGATAAATACAAGCGTAAGCACTCCGAAAAATGAGTGCCAAACAGAGGCTGAGCTGTTTGCCTCTACGTCGCCACTTGGGTTGTCCGTAACGCGGAGGTGTATTGGGCGCATATAATATAAGCTGCGTAGAGTATAAATGAGAATTTGGTTCATAATCCTGGCTATTAGAAGGCCCAGAGAAGGTAACCAAGAAGAAATGTGATAGTTTACTTAAAGTGAATTCGCCAAAATGAGTGGGCCAAAAGCCTTTGTACGGATGCCACTGTGCAAAATACGTGCTGTGTTTGCGACACAGCCAAAGTAGAACTTTACACACGCGCCTGTGTTCCGTCACTATGAAATGACGAGAAATTGCATTCCATCATCTCTGGGAGTACCCTAAGTCTCTAAAAAAAGGCTGATTGCTCACGCGGAAACTTCTAAGACTATGGCACTTGATGATTAACTTCCAGACTTCAACATGTCAAGTTTATCAGAATTGAGGGAGATTATCAGAAACACGTGCCTTGTACTTTATGAGCATGCGCGAAGAATACATGCCAGATACTTAACTTCGCCTCCGTGCTTATGGCTTTTTACTTCACGGCGGCTGCCAAGATATCATTGAGCGGTTGTTAATTGACTGATTTTTATACTTTCGCTGAACCAACTCAAGTTCATATGCCTATATATATATATATATATATATATATATATATATATATATATATTGTGGGCGTTTATTACGCACGTCTTCTTCATCTGTATATTATCATCATCATCCTACGTTACGCGATCCTCATCTTCAGTTATGTGTGATCATCATCATCGGGTGCGTGCTTTTGCTGGTTCACTCCCAAGTACTCGGGCCGAATAAACGTCGTGCCAACAGAGACGTCATAAGCGGTGGAGGAGCTCTTCAATCCTCAGTCCTCTGCCCGCTCAGTCTACCCCCTCGAAGTTCAGGCCGCCGCTTGCGCCCACTGTCCGCTAGCATGTCGTACCACCCATAAAACGCGCCTCTGGTCATCATCATCAGCATCATCATCAGCCTATATTTATGTCCACTGCAGGACGAAGGCCTCTCCCTGCGATCTCCAATTACCCCTGTCTTGCGCTAGCGTATTCCAACTTGCGCCTGCGAATTTCCTAACCTCATCATCCCACCTGACTTTCTGCCGTCCTCGACTGCGCTTCCCTTCTCTTGGTATCCATTCTGTAACCCTAATGGTCCACCGGTTATCCATCCTACGCATTACATGGCCTGCCCAGCTCCATTTCTTCCGCTTAATGTCAACTAGAATATCGTCTACCCCCGTTTGTTCTCTGACCCACACCGCTCTCTTCCTGTCTCTTAACGTTACTCCTAAGATTTTTCGTTCCATCGCTCTTTGGGCGGTCCTTAACTTGTTCTCGAGCATCTTTGTTAACCTCCAAGTTTCTGCCCCATATGTTAGCACCGGTAGAATGCAATGATTGTACACTTTTCTTTTCAACGACAGTGGTAAGCTCCCAGTCAGGATTTGGCAATGCCTGCCGTATGCACTCCAACCCAATTTTATTCTTCTGTAAATTTCTTTCTCATGATCAGGGTCCCCTGTGAGTAATTGACCTAGATAAACATATTCCTTTACAGACTCTAGAGGCTGACTGGCGATCCTGAATTCTTGTTCCCTTGCCAGGCTATTGAACATTATCTTTGTCTTCTGCATATTCATCTTCAACCCAATTGTTGCACTTTCTCGATGAAGGTCCTCAGTCATTTGTTGTAATTCCTCTCCATTGTTGCTCAATAGGACAATGTCATCTGCAAACCGAAGGTTGCTGAGATATTCGCCGTCGATCCTCACTCCTAATCCTTCCCAGTCTAAGAGCTTGAATACTTCTTCTAAGCATGCAGTGAATAGCATTGGAGAGATTGTGTCTCCTTGCCTGACCTTTTTCTTGATAGGTATCTTTCTACTTTTCTTGTGGAGAACCAAGGTAGCTGTGGAATCCTTGTAGATATTTGCTAAGATATTCACGTATGCCTCCTGTACCCCTTGATTACGCAATGCCTATTATGACTGCTGGTATCTCTACTGAATCGAATGCCTTTTCATAATCTATGAAAGCCATATAGAGAGGTTGATTGTACTCCGCAGATTTCTCGATTACCTGATTGATGGCCTGGATGTGGTCCATCGTAGAATATCCCTTCCTGAAGCCAGCCTGTTCTCTTGGTTGACTGAAGTCAAGTGTTGTCCTGATTCTATTGGAAATTATCTTGGTGAATATTTTATACAATACTGAAAGCAAGCTAATGGGTCTGTAATTCTTCAATTCTTTAACGTCTCCCTTCTTATGGATAAGTATAATGTTGGCGTTCTTCCAGCTCTCTGGTACACTTGAAGTTGTGAGGCATTGCGTATAAAGGGCCGCAAGCTTTTCAAGCATGATATCTCCTCCATCTTTGATTAAATCTACTGTTATTCCATCTTCTCCAGGCGCTTTTCCCCTGGTCATGTCTTTCAAGGCCCTTCTAACTTCATCGCTAGTTATAGAAGGAGCTTCTGTATCCGGTTCATCACTATTTCGAATGAAAGTAGCTTGGCTGTTTTGGCTACTGTACAGGTCAGTATGGAATTCTTCTGCTGCTTTTACTATGTCATCGAAATTGCTGATGATATTACCATGCTTATCTTTCAGTGCATACATCTTGCCTTGTCCTATGCCTAGTTTTTTCTTACTGATTTCATGCTGCGTCCATATTTTACGGCTTCCTCAATTTTTCCCACGTTATAATTTCGAATATCCCTTACTTTCTTCTTGTTGATCAGTTTTGACAGTTCAGCGAATTCTATCTGATCTCTTGAGTTGGACACTTTCATGTTTTGTCGTTTCTTCATTAGGTCCTTTGTTTCTTTGGAGAGCTTCCCTACAGGTTGCCTTGGTGCCTTACCTCCCACTTCAATTGCTGCTCCTGAGATCAGCCTAGTTACGGTTTCATTCATTACCTCTATGTTATCTTCATCTTCCTGTTCTAAAGCTGCATATTTGTTTGCGAGCACCAGCCTGAATTGGTCTGCTTTCACCCTTACTGCGTCTAGGTTGGCCTGTTTGCTCTTGACTAATTTCACTCTTTCTCTCTTCAAATTGAGAGAAATCCTAGACCTGACTAACCTATGGTCACTGTACTTTACCTTACCTAACACTTCTACATTCTGCACTATGCTTGGATCGGCAGAGAGTATGACATCTATTTCATTCCTTGTTTCTCCATTAGGGCTTTTCCAGGTCCACTTCCTGTTGGTGCGCTTCCTGAAGAATGTATTCATTATTCGGAGCCTATTCCTTTCCGCGAATTCCACCAACATCTCTCCTCTTGCATTCCTAGAATCGATGCCGTAGTTTCCAATTGCTTGCTCGCCAACCTGCTTTTTGCCCACTTTTGCATTGAAGTCGCCCATGACTACAGTATAATGAGTTTGCACCTTTCTCATTGCTAATTCCACATCTTCATAAAACTGTTCTACTCTTCATCATCGTGACTGGAAGTTGGGGCGTAGGCTTGTACTACCTTCATTTTGTACCTCCTATTCAGCTTTATTATGACGACTGCTACCCTCTCACTAATGCTGTAAAATTCATCAATGTTGCCCGCTGAGTTGTTATGGACTAGAAATCCTACCCCGGATTCTCTCTTATCTGGAAGACCTCTGTAGCAGAGGACGTGGCCGTTAGTCAGCACTGTGTAAGCTTCATCAGTTCTTCTAACCTTCTTCTAACCTCTGGTACCACCCATAAAACAGCTTCGAGTTAGCATCCACAGACTAACGGCTTGACAGAGCGATTTCATCGCACGCTTGCCGACATGATCGCCGTATATATTCAGCCTGATCACAAGAATTGAGACAAGCTTCTACCGTTCGTCACTTTCGCCTACAACACGGCCGTTCAGCGTTCCACCGGCTGCTCGCCATTTTACCTAGTTTACGGACGGTCGCCCTTCTAGACGTTTCTTTCTTCGATGCTCCTGTCAACCTATCTGCATCGTCTAGCGAAGAATTCGTTTCACGACTCTGCCAGTGCCGCCAGCGTGCTCGCGTAAACACAGCGGCCAGACAACAAGACCGGAAGATAATTTACGACAGCTTCCATCGCGTTGTGTCTTTCCGACCTGGTGAGGAAATACTTCTATTGACGCCCCTTCGCACACGTTGGTTTGTGCGACAAGTTCCAGCCGCGTTTCATCGGTCCTGCAGCAGACATCGCCCGTCAATTATCGCGTGACTCCTGTTGTCGCCACCACAGACCGCCGTTGTCGCAGCAGCGAGGTCGTTCATGTCTCCCGCAAGAAACCCTTCACGCGGCGTTCTTCGTCACCTTGACCTGCGGCCAGGATGGACGCTTCCACGTGGGGGGGAAATTAGTGTGGGCGTTTATTACGCACGTATTCTCCATCTGTATATTATCATCATTTTACTTTGCGCGATCCTCATCTTCAGTTATGTGTGATCATCATCATCGGGTGTGTACTCGGGAAACGTCGTGCCAACAGAGACGTCTGAATATATATATATATATATATATATATATATATATATATACATACATATATGCAGGAAGGAAGATAATTGTTTGGTTTAATTAAACAAAATAATACTTATTCACGCGTTTTTGCATGATGAAAATCGCTACCAGTATTTCGTATCTGACGGCACTGAACTACAGAATGATCTAGGCGACAACGAAGGTTGCGGACTGGACCGATGGGTGGTTAGAAAAAAAGTACCACGTTAACTACAAAGTATTTCTCCTTAGCGCGCAAACACCCCGACAAACGCACGCATACTCACACACGGACACACAGGCACATACATACACATACATGTACACGCCTACACACATACACACACACATGCATACACGCACACACACACATACATAGACGCACGCACGCACACACCATTACAGAATAGGAGTTACAGCCATTAACTTATAAATTACATACATTTGAAAACAAACGCACGCGCGAAAACACACAAAAAAAGCTTTGTCACTGCACGAAGAGTCAACAAAAAAGTTAAGCGACTCACTTGGAAAAAGAAAAAAATCTATATGCACCATTGTAGGTGCTCCGTATTGACGGAACAAAGAGCCCGGCTGTGCAAAGAGAATTAAATTGTCATGCAACTTCACCTACGAATATAAGGAAGGCTGTAAGATTCACCTCGCAAAGAACGAAGTGCTTAGAAGGCGCGAAATCCTTTCTCCCGATGTTACGGAGCCACGGAACCGGCCAACGACATTCCGTTCTACCCGGAAATAGAAAAATGTCACAGTTTCGTCCTAAGGGCGAAGCAATGAATGCGATAGCAACACAGCAATGTCATACGAACTAAGGTGAGCGGCTTTGGTAGCAATATGAATTGTAGTAAACATGAGCTGATTAAGTTAGCAGGTGTGCTGCGGCGTAAGTAGACCGACTTGAAGAGAGACTCGATGACCACGAGAAGGCGCGTGTGAAACGGTGGTGTTGATGAGAAGCGCTTCACGTGGGCAGCGCGTGCGAAGGGACACACCTGTAGCGCTGCACTGCCGATCTGGGCAGCATTGCATGTGTAGCGTGCGTTGGAAAATGTGGCCTGACTATTACATCTGAATGAACAAGCGTGGTGTGAGCGCGCACAAACAAACATGAATAGATCACACTGAATGACTGCAGACAACGCCTGTCAAAACGCTGGCAGCAAGCGCATACGCCGCAGCGGGCGAGGTACGTGCGGTCTATCGTTTCAACGGCAACTGAGCGGCGAATGCACAGCGCATACAAAGGTCAGAGCCGTGTGGAGGTAAGAGACGGTGCGGGCGAGCGACGAGCGCAGGTTGTTGGCAGAGTAGAAGTGCGCCCCCCCCCCCCCCCCGCTCCCTCCGGCGCTGGCTTCACGTTTCCTTGCTTGCCCGTGTGAGATTGAGTGCGTTCGCTCTCCGTGATAGTGCGCGTCACCGCACGCTTCGGGTATACGGTTCGGGCATACGGCCCGCGGCGAAGATTTTATCTATATGGAACCTCACGGCGACGGCGACGCCGACGGCAGAAATCCGGTTGAAGTGTCCATATAATTGCTATCGAAATAAAATAATGCTAGCCCTTTCTCTGACCTGCTGCTGCATTGCAACGCGCAGTAGCAAGGCATTTCCACATAGAACGAAGCTCAGATTCTTACAGAAAGACGGGAAAACAAGGAAACGCACGTTCGGAGCGGCAGGCCGACCACCGCTTGGACAGCGCATGGCGGGCGGGAGAAACTGAAGGCATGCGAAAGCAAGTTTCGCGCCGTTTTCGTGACGTCAGGGTCACCTGATGGGGTAGTATCGCGCGCCGCAGCCATAGAGAGGGAGAAAAGGAGGAGGTTGACCGCGCCGGCGAGGGTGTGGCGGCTCAGATCAAAGCGTGTCGCTACTTTCTAACATCAAAGGGCTTCACAAGGGCTATATAAGCGTTGTACATACTGTACACATGTACAGTATATATATATATATATATATATATATAGATAGATAGATAGATATTGTGAGCATACTTCATACGCTTCATATTCTCATCTGTACATTCTCATCATCACAGTTTTGGGGCCTGGTGGTGGGGCTCTCGCTCGAGAGAATAAAGAAGAGTTTTTGACTGTCTAAACCTTGTCTCACAAGTGGTAGAGTGTGCTGTCCGGTTACTTCGTCCTCTCGCTGTCGGTCTCTCTCCAGCTTCACCTACGCTACATCCCTGGAGCTGCGCTCGGGTCGCCGCCTCTACCACGCAGGAAGATTATTTAGGAGTAGAAACTCCGCTCAGCGTGGGCGCTCGCGTGCGACCAGATAACGTCACATTAGTATGTGCCGACGGGGGCGCATGCAGTGGCGGCGCCTTGCGGCACGTCATGCAAGCAGCAGCGAAAAAAAAAAGAGCAGCAGCCCGGTGGTGCTGCTCGGG
Source organism: Dermacentor silvarum (assembly GCF_013339745.2). NCBI lineage: Eukaryota > Metazoa > Arthropoda > Arachnida > Ixodida > Ixodidae > Dermacentor > Dermacentor silvarum. The sequence continues at coordinate 181,075,324 of NC_051160.1, read as the reverse complement.
CGCGTTCTCTTCGGCGGCGCCTGTGTCTCTGGCTCACAGCAGACGACACGGGCGTTCGCTTCAGCGTGCACGCCTTAACGTTGTTTTCGTGGGCTTTTAAGTGAAACAGCAACTGTTCTTGTCGGTGTCTGTTCGAGGGCCGTAATACTTACAGCGCTGATACATGCAGTGTACCCTTGTTCGGAATTTGTTAGCCTGAGATGGGATGCAGGTGGGACGCGTGAGTGCCCTCAGTAGAACTTGTGGAGGCGCGCGGCCGAACGGGAGTAACACACGTGAGCGGTTGCCCTGGCAACCAAGACGGCAATAATTTCCTTCTCATTCGCCAGGTGTCGCCAGCATGATAGTGGCTCCGCGGGCTTGTGACATTTTCTGGTCGCCGCAACTCGCGGAGTTTCCACTCCTAAAGTTTTCTTGCTCCGTGGCCTCTACCAACTGCACTCGACCATGTCTCAAGACCAGCAGGCCTCTACCGCGACATCCACCTTGCCTGCTCGGGCGGGTACCCCTGCTTGGGCGGTCACCACCCCTCAGAAGGATCCACCGGTGTTTGCTGGACTTCCCCGTGAAGACGTTGAAGAGTGGTTTGAGCTATACGAGCACGTGAGTGACTTTAACCACTGGAACGAATCAGCAAAACTTGAGCATGTCGCCTTCTACCTCACCGGCGTCACAAGAACTTGGTTTTATAACCCTGAGCTCGATTTCGTCAAATGGAGCACGTTTAAACACCACCTACGCCATATTTTCGCGAACTCTTCTGTCCGCTCAGATATCACCAAGAAGAAGCTTGCTGAGCGTGTTCAGCACTCAGGCGAGTCGTACACTTCGTACATAGAGGACGTCCTCGCCCTTTCCCACCGCGTGAACACCTCGATGCCAGAGAGTGACCGTGTACGCCACCTGCTCAAGGGTATTGGGACTCTGGCATTCAATGCTCTTGTAGTGCTGAACCCCACTACCGTCGCAGACATTATCAGTACGTGTCAGCGCCTAGATGAGCTTAATATGCTTCGCTTACACCCTGACACATCTGATTTCAAGGCTTCCAACGACAGCGAACTACGTGCCCTAATTCGCTCCATCATCCGTGAGGAACTGCACGCCCACGCATCGTCTACCCCTCCTGAGGTCAATGTGACCCCTTCTGGTGGCGGCCTCCACCATATCGTGAGAGAAGAGATAGCTGCCGTGACTTGTCCACAAGTCCCGAGCCCGCAACCCATCCCTACGCCCACTTATGCCCAGGATGCCTCTATAGTGCCACCCTCCCAGCAGCCATCACAGCAGGCATCTGTACCGCACGGGTCTCTGAATCCTATCACTACAAGACCACCACCTCTTCCATCTTACAACGCATGGAGCCCACCTCGACCTGTTTGCTACTATTGCGGCATCCGTGGCCACATTTCAAGGTTTTGCCGACGCCGTCAGCAGGATGAAAGGCGTGGCTATGACGGGTTTGAGAGGGATGAGTTTTCTGGCCCCATCCCACAACGGCGGCGTTCTTCCTACGATTATTATCCGCGACGTTCCCCATCTCCGCAGGAATTCAGCGCTGCCGGTTCATTGCGCTTCCCGCGCATTGCTCTCCATCACCGATGCGGCGCTCCTCTTCGACCGGCTACTTTGTCCTCCGATCACCGCCCGGAAACCTAAATTATGCAGCTTCAGGAGGGAAAGCTGCATCCAGTGGACAACGTGAAACTCCTCCGGCGCGCCCGCCAATTGTAGTTTTGGTGTTTGTAAAAGGTATACGAACTGAAGCCTTGGTTGACACGGGTGCATCGCTTTCCGTTATTAGGACTGCCTTGTGTTCCCGATTGCGAAAAGTGAAGACACCATATAATGGCCCTCCCCTTGGTTGTGCTAATGCAGTTCTTGTTCAGCCCACCGGCGTTTGCACTGCGCGTGTTTTCATTGATGGCATCCTTCATCACATTCAGTTTGTGGTGCTATCTTCGTGTATCTACGCGCTGATCTTGGGATGGGACTTCCTGTCCGCAGCTTCAGCTTTCATCTCTTGTCGTCAGCGCACTATTCCTAAGATGGACACTGAATCTTCGTCCGTTGTCGATGCTCACAGCCTACGTTTCGTCACGTCTACCGACTGTTTCATTCCCGCGGGCAATGAGCATATTTTAACGCTGACTTCCGACACTATTGTTAATGGTGATGTGCTCCCTGCACCGAGCAGTCATTGCATTTCTGGTGGGCTTAGCATTCCTCCTAGCCTGGTGCGTTTTCAGGACGGTAGAGCGCTCGTCGCTGTTCATAACCTTACTTCTTCGCGAGTTGTGCTCTCCCAGGGCACCACTGTGACTTGCTTAACTGACACCGAACCTCTTTCACTGGTACCCCTTCACACCGAATCACCACCTTTGTCTACCATAGCTGATGATCATGCTGCTGCCGCTGCTTTAAAGGATGCGATAAATCCCGATCTGACTGCTGCGCAGAAAGAAGACCTTTTGGCCCTGCTGCAAAAACACAGCGCTTTATTTGACGTTTACTCCACGCTTCTGGGATGCACTTCCGTTACTGCGCATCGCATCGAAACCGAAGGCAGTACTATTGTACGCCGCCGCCCGTATCGCGTGTCTTCCGCAGAACGGAAAATTATTGCGGACAACGTTGACGACATGCTTAAAAGAGACATCATTCGGCCATCGTCCAGTTCTTGGTCTTCTCCCGTTGTGTTGGTCCGCAAGAAAGACGGTTCTGTATGTCTTTTGTCGATTATCGAGCACTTAATAAGATCACGCTCAAAGACGTATATCCTATGCCAAGAATCGAAGATGCCATTGACTCCCTCCAGGGCGCTGAATATTTCTCAAGTCTAGACCTTCGAGCTGCGTGCTGCCAAATACCCATAGACGATGCGGACAAGGACAGGATAGCCTTTGCAACGCCAGACGGACTTTACGAATTTAACGTCATGCCCTTTGGTTAATGTATTGCTCCTGCAACATTTGAACGCATGATCGATACAGTTTTACGCGGCCTTAAGAGGAAGACCTGTCTGTGTTATTTAGATGACATCGTTAGTTTTTCTGCAACGTTTCGTCAGCAACTTGAGCGTTTGGACGAAGTTTTCACACGCATTTCCAACGCTGGAGTCCAACTCAACACAAATAAATGCCATTTTTCCCGAAAGAACATCGAAGTGTTGGGCCACCTTATCAGTAAAGATGGCGTTCGACCAGATCCAGACAAGTTTGCTGCCGTGCTTCGCTTCCCTCGCCCCGAAAATCAAAAACAATTAAGAAGCTTCTTCGGCCTGGCATTCTACTTCCGCCGCTTCATCAGTCATTTTGCTGCCATGTCATCGCCGCTGCACAAGTTGCTGACGTCGGACACTGCTCTCACTTGGACAGACGACTGCGAACTTTCTTTCCAAGCCCTCAAGCAAGCCTTAACAACCGATCCTGTCCTCTGTCACTTCGATGAGAACGCACCAACTTGTTTGCACACCGACGCTAGTGGCCATGGGATTGGCGCTGTCCTTCTACAGCGTGATACCACTACACGAGAGAGAATTGTTGCTTATGCCAGTCGCGCATTAACGGCTGCCGAAAAGAACTACTCGATAACACAGCAGGAATGCCTCGCAGTAGTTTGGGCCATACAAAAGTTTCGACCATATCTTTATGGACGCCACTTCACAGTCATAACCGACCACCATGCCTTATGCTGGTTGTCATCAATGAAAAATTTGTCTGGACTCCTTGGCCGCTGGGTGGTCCGATTACAAGAGTACGACTTTAACGTTGTCTACAAGTCTGGGAAAAAGCATCAAGATGCCGACGCTCTGTCTCGCTGCCCCTGCCACTATTATCTTCGAGCACGCCTCTCCATTACTCACCACTTGATAATGAGAGTAAGTTACCACTTACGTTACTACCTCTAGCGGTTACTGACCCGCCATCCTCTAATTGCGGAACTCAGTTCGCCTCGTGTCAACGTTCTTATCCCTACTGCAGCCGCATCATCCAACGCCTGTGCGGTACTATTTCTGCACCCAATGCCCGATTACGTCGACAACTGCGACTATTTAAGCTCGACAACGATGTGTTCCACCGCTACATTTACAACACCGACGGCCACCACTGGGTACCTGTTCTTCCACGTTCGATGCGCACACAAATCCTTGAAGCCTTTCACGACGACCCATCCGCTGGCCACTTGGGTTTTCAGAAAACATACCACCGCGTTAGGAGCCGTTTCTTTTGGCCGGGCATGTCTACCTTTGTGGCCAAGTACGTATTTTCTGCGTTGTAAGTGGTTTGTATGGAAAGGGAAAGGTTGGCGCTATCTTCTGCAGCCCTTGAGGGAGCACGGCTCAGCGCCAGCTTCTTGCGTCCAGTGTCAACGGCGGAAACGACCGACTTCGCCTCCTGATGGCCTTTTACAGCCCATCCCATCTGCCGAGGCACCTTTTGCCATCGTTGGAATCGACCTGGTCGGACCTCTGCCCATCACGCCAGCAGGTCATCGATGGATCGTGATAGCTGTCGACCACCTCACACGGTACGCAGAGACCGCACCTCTACGCTCTAGTTCGGCCTCAGACGTTGCCGACTTCTTTCTGGATGCCATTGTGCTGCGTCATGGTGCACTTCGTGTACTGTTGAGTGATCGCGGCAAGACTTTCATGTCACAAATGATCGAAGAAGTACTCAGAGCTTGTGGCACAGTTCATAAGACAACATCCGCATACCACCCTCAAACAAATGCCTTAACAGAGCGATTTCATCGCACGCTAACAGATTTGATATCAATGTATATCGGGCCAAGCCACGACAACTGGGACAAACTTTTACCGTTTGTGACGTTTGCTCACAACACTGCTATCCAACGAACTACAGGGTACTCACCTTTCTACCTCGTTTACGGCCGTTCGCCGACATTCACCATCGACGCCGCTTTCTTAACTGACGCCGCTTTCTTAACTGCCCCAACTAACACCTCGGCCAGTATACCAGAAGAGTTCGTCTCGCGACTTCACGAATGTCGTGACCGTGCTCCATTCAACACAGAAGTCGGTCAACTAGACCGCAAGCAACGTCACGACATCTCTCGTCGAGACGTCTCCTTTCGTCCTGGAGATGAAGTGCTCCTTTGGACACCCATTCGTACACCCGGTTTGTGTGAGAAGTTTGAATCGCGCTTTCTTGGCCCCTACATTATTAATGAACGAACATCCCCAGTGAACTATCGCGTTACTCCCGTCGAGGTTTCTTCCGACCATCGTTATCGTGGTTCGAAGATCGTTCACGTTTTGCGTCTAAAACGATTCGTTCGGCGCCTCCCTCGTGGCTAAGTCGCGGCCTGGCTGGCCGCTTGCGCGCGCGGCGGTATTAGTGTGAGCATAATTCATACGCTTCATGTTCTCATCTTTACATTCTCATCACCACCGTTTTGGGGCCTGGTGGTGGGGCGCTCACTCGAGAGAATAAAGAAGAGTTTTTGACTGCCTAAACCTTGTCTCACAATATATATATATATATATATATAGTGTGTGTGTGTGTGTGTGTGTGTGTGTGTGTATGTATAGTATATGTACACCACGCTTCCGGAAGCCAGCTTCCGGCTCCCGGAGAACGCTTCCGGCGTTTTGCCCGAATGATCCTCGGCCGGTGCTTCGCCCACTCATCATCATTCACTTCGTGGATATGCGGTGTTTCTTTTTTGTTTTGTTTTTTATCCAGCGCCCATGCCAGAGCGCACCGGTAGCCTACAGAACCGAGTTACTGCGAGATTTTGCCGCGCCGAACTCGTTGCGTCTGTCGCTAAGAAGTTGGAACGCTTTCTCGCGCGCTCACTTGAGACCCCACACCATGTATATAGACATTTATAGATGTAGATCCTTGGGGAAATAGTGCCATATAGCCACTCCAGCGGATTGGCCAGGAATCGGGTAGGTCAAAGTAAAGTGCAAAATAAGAGTACAATATTTTATAATTGGTAATCATACGCACTTGCTCTTCCTTGGTCTTCCTTGCTCTTCCGTGGCACGTTGCCGTGTCCCAGTGGTTACAACTGAGCATGTCTTTCATGTCTGGGTGCATTGCAATAGTACTCGGGCTTCGTCAAGTTAGCTCATCTCATATGCAATGGTGCCTAATAAACGAATACATAATATGCATCATGTGGGGCCAGTGTTCACTTTTCAGAAGGCGCTTCTAACAAGGAACATGCGTCTTTATATGTTCGTCTTGTAAAGTTTGTTTGCCTCTTCTCCTGACTTTCCGGGCGCTGCTTCCCGCGGGTGCCACTGGGTTTCGTTCAACACCACCAGATAGAGCTCGTCTCCGCGCATCCAGCTTTAGGCATCCCCGCCGCGCACCAGGATGCGTAGTTTGTGCGTATGGTACGTGCTCTGCTTGCTTTCCTATGCGACAAAAATGGTGGGCTGCGTAGGTGGCGTACTGGGCTGTGATGGTGTATGAACATTGCAATTTTACATTACCTGACGAGAGCGCTTGGAGCTGACCTCTCAACAGCGTGCTGTTCACGTATGCCGAAGGAGCACGTAAACACGCGCCAGTAAAATTGCTCCAAAGCGTGCACGCAGTGTCGAGGCCCGAAAGAAGCATCTTGGATATGCAGCGAAACGTGTTGCAGAATTTTGTACACAGAATTTTATAAGAATGAATTCAATGACGTACCGCCCCATAATTCAGTGCAACACCTTTGCCAATATGCGATGTGACATGTGAGGAAATGATAATGCTCAACTCTCAGTGACTATGAACAATGGCGCACAACAACACCTCAAGCAAACACGTCTAGCTGTCCATAATTACTATGTTTTGCGCTAAACAAAGTAATTATGGATTCGCACCAACTAGCCCGCCAACGCTGGACGTCTCCCTGTGTTTTTTGTGGACTACGCAGACAAACAGCAGTGTCCGCTAACATCGCCGCTAATTATCGTCAATCAAAGCTTCGCTTACATCGATTCCCACAGTGCTTGGGATCCGCATATTCTTTACTTTATCGAGTACTTCCACTTGTGTAATCCGGTGCTACCCTACAGGCTTAGCCTCCAAATTCGCCGGTGTTTTTAATTGGCTCATTTCTTTAAAATCCATTTGAGTTGCTAGCGCAACCCCTATTCATTTATTGTATCATCCGTTTCATCCCCGGGGGGGGGGGGGTGAGCCTGCACTACCATCCCCATTTATTTGTAGCTTTCGTTTTACACATAGGGGAAAACAGAAAAGCAGACACAGAGATGCAACGGTGTTTGATGGTGCTGATTTAATGGCCTCCCCTTTGAAGCGGGCTGGTACCGAATAGTCACCTCGCCAGCGTGATTTATTCAGCTATGCTATGCAAGTTTTTCATCTAGCATTTTGTATAGATTTCACTAATATTTTTTTCATCACTATTTACCTTGTCCGTCTAGATATCAAATCAGGTCGTATCAATCTCTTTCCTGCTTTTTTTCCACCAATACTCTGAACGTCCCTTGCTTATCTCGACTGCTGACCGGTTGATGCATCCGTCCACTTTAAACCCAAGCGCTTCTGGAAGGCTCTAGGTGAATCCCTTCGTATTCCTTAGGATGTGTTGAGTGGTCACCGGATTTTCTCTTTTAATTTCCTTCTTCTCATTCTTGTAAATATCCATTCTCCTTTTTGTTTCCATTTTTGCATCCAATTCACTGTCTATATTTCTATAACTTCCTTTCTGATGACTCCTGGTCTTCCATTAACAGTTTGAATTATCCTGTACTTGGTTGCCAACTTTCTTGACCTCTTTCTCCATTCTGTGTCCACGCTTTTCAGGTGCAGAGACTTCTGCACTTTAGCCGCTCATTTATTTTCATCCATGTTTCTGAATCTTCAAAACTAATTTTGCTCTGTGTTGTTCCGAGTTCAAAAGAGGCCCAATCCATGTCACCTTGCAATGCCACATTTGTGGTTTTACCATGGGCTCCCAAAGCCAACCGGCACACTTATCTTTGGTTAACTTCCAACCCCGACATGATATCCGATTTTAAGCATAGAATGGCGTTTGCGAACGTTAGCGCTGGCACCATTACTCCTTTCCAGATTCCACGCACCACCTCATACTTATTGTGGCCCCGCAGTGGTCTGTGTTTCATTATTGCTGGATTGCGCTTCCCCTCCAGTTTAAGATTATCTTGGTGGGTGCTTGAGTATACCTTCGTTTCGTTTATCTATACACCGAGGTACTTATATTTTTTGACTATATGTATGACTTGTTGGACATGACACCACGTGATTGCTCGTCTCTTCATTAAAGATCATAATTCCCTATTTCTCTGTGCTAAACTTAAGGCATAGATTTGGCGATGCGTTGTCATAGATATTCGCGAGTGTCTGTAAATCTTTTATATTGTCAGCTAGTAGCATTATGTCGTCCGCATAAATCTGTCCAGGGACCTTCTGTTGAACTATTTGTTGATTAGGCATGTAGGATAAATCAAACCCTAATTCGCTGTTTTCCAGTCGTCGTTCTATGCCCTTAACATAAAGTGTGGACAACAATAGAGACAGAGAACATCCGTACTTCCTTGGTGAATTCCCACCACTTCATTAGCTTTTCGACCTAGCCATACAACTTGTACTGGGTTGCCTCTATCTCCCTCAGCAGCTCCACGGAATCGTCATCTATGCCTTCGTGCTTAATAATATCCTATAACAGTTCCCTGTCTACATTGTCATAGGCTCCTTTAATATCCTGAAATGCTATCGATAAAGTTCTATTCTGAGCTACTAAAATATCTATGCACTGAGTTAGCATAAATAGGTTATCCTCTAAGCGTCTGCCTGGCCTGAACATGACTGCCTGTTTCCGCATTGCCACGTTACATGTCCATGATACGTATTCTCCCTGTTAACTACTATGAGGTTCTGTTCCTCACAAAGATCCAGCACTAGCGAACCGTTGTAATCAGTATATCCGTCTAAATCGTCCATGTGCGCGTTCATATCTCTCACTAATGTCACCTGGCCCGATTTAATGAACTCATTAATATCGCTTCTAATGCAATGAACCAATTCCTTATTTCTTTTTCTGCTATCACTACCTGTCCATAGGTAAGCTACTCCTAGACACGTATTTTTGCCTTGCCATGGGCCGCTAATCCATAAATGCTCCTTACATGTCGCTTTTACCCTTTGCTACTTTAGACCTCGCCTAATTAGTATGCCTATGTCTCCGCCTTTCTTTGACCTGGTCATTCTGTAGCATCCTTCCCATACAAAATTGTCAATAACAGGCGGCTGCTCCAAATATCGTAGATGCGTTTCGGTCAAGGCGTACACGCTAATCTCTTCATCATTCAGCTGCGTTTGAATTTCCAGCCATTTTTCCTGCTTGCGACCACCCTGCATGTTAATGTATCAAATTTTACATTTTCTATGCTTATCCTTTGGGCGTCTTTTCCTAACTCCTAGTCGTCCAATTCTGCCCTTTACTGGTGTTTGGCTACGTTCAAGACTTAATCCTGCTTACTGATTGCCTGGGGCCCACCTAGAAAAGCTACAGCTCGCGCCGCGAATCGACGTCCAACCGGTGTTGCTACACTTTCGCTAAAATGTATCCCGTCACGCACAAAAGCGCCTTCGCGGCTTGCTCGGTGCACTCCTCGGATGATGTCAATGACCATAAAATTCGTTGCTTTAGCTAGAGTCCATATTTCCCTGTTTACTGCAAGAACTGCCCTTTCGATTTCATACCCCTGCCTTGCAACCTCTGGCACCGTGCACACCGCGATTTGTACTTCCTTTGAAACATTCCGCAGGCCCGTGATCCCTTTGGCTATTGGCTTTGGGATTCCTGCCCCTCGTCCGTGCAGTACGCCAATCATTCGGCCCATTATCACCACTAGGTGCCTGTCCTGCATTGTGTCTCACATGCGTTCCTTGGCTTTCGCTAATACTTCTCTAATCAGTTTGCCCGGAAGCGCGGTAACCTGGACTTATTCGCCTGCACCTACCCTCCGTGTTAACACCGATTCTACTTTACGCATGTTGGAATCCCCAACAAAGACAACTCGCCGATTTTCCTGCTATCGTCACCAACAGCTGCACGCGGGGCCGCGACAGCCTCCCCTCCTGTCTTATCGTCCCCCTTCGGTTTGTTGCCTTCCATAGCTGCTCCGTCAGGGGTAGCCCCGCCGTGACCACTACTGACGTTTCCGCCACTGCTTCCGGCGTGGTGGGTTCGGCTTTCTTAGCTGTTCCGGCATTGGAGCCGGCTGCGTTCGCTGTGCTCGCCTCGATGCGTTCACCATTGCCTTGCATAATGGTGGCCCTCAGCTTTATTTCTACGTTGGCTAGCTTTTATTGCGATAAGAATTATATGGACACTCCAAGCGTATTTTGCCGTCACCGCCGCCGTCGCCGCGAGGTTCCGTATAAAGTCCAACGCTGATAAAATCGTCGCCGCGCACGGTACGCTGTGTGTGCGAGTGAAAGCGTACGAGGTGAGCCGGCAATCGCGGCTCAATGTAGCGCACGCGAAGGACAAAGGTAGGCAGGAAGCACGCGGTCTTTCGCGCGCGAGGCACGGGGGCGAGGCGACGGAGAGGAAGAGGGAGGGGGGTGCGTTTAGCTCCGTCGGCTGCTGCTCACAACACGGCCACACGGGCGCCGTATCTTGATAGCGATCTGCGATGTGGCCGAAGTATGCGCCTGTGGGGGCCTCATCTTCAAAGCAATCTGCGATGGGGACAAAGTGCATGCGCCGAGTGCCGGTAGTTTCGTATGCGCTGTGCTTTCGATCTTCGCGTTGAAGTGAGAGCCAGCGCGAAGGTCAATTTGCTCGCTGGCGCAGGCGCGCTTTCTCACTGCAGCGTTTTGACGAGTTTCCGCGGTGATCGAGCGAGATGTGTTCATGTTCACCTGTGCGCGCGTGACACCGTGGTTGTTTATTTAGTTAGTAAGCAAATATTCATCACTGGATACGGCCGATAAAGCTTACTTACTAAAACTTATTCTTACTTCGTATAGCTGTCTACTAATTTGCTATCGCAATCGATGCTTCGCCTTTCGGGCGAAACTGCGCCTTTTCTTGGTTCAATTGTTCCTTATCACTTATAAAGATACGAATCATCTACATTTACACTACTGTAATGATTAAATGTTTTAAGTTCTCAAATTACGCATTTTCGTGCATCTGCACAAAAATGCGTAATTTGCGAAATTACAATGCATTACACTTTTCACGTTATGGACAGATTCAGCTAGGGTACTCGCCAATGAATACTTACGCATTAATACTAAGCCTTGCACCAGCAATTTTTGGCATACTTTTCAAATAACTAGTCCATAACAATCACCGCCGAATGACGATTTCCACGGAATATCATCTGGCCTGAGTACCTTGGCTGCCTCGGCGGCATGACAGGATGTCTGTTCCTGTAGCTCGAGGCCTTTGATGGATACGGTGCGGAATCCAAGACCTTCTTCGAGCACGTGCACCATCAAGAGGTAGGAATCCAGGCGGCCCAGCAGGAACGAGCCACTCTCCATATATCCTGCAGAGAACAAGGGCCTTGCTGATGGCGCATTGGTAGTACGGCGGCGTGACCAGCAAAAACTATAACGAAGACATGAGGTAGGCTGCACAAAGCACGGTATAACAACATACGTTTATTCATCTGGAAAGCACGCAGTATGCTAGCACATATCAGCCTGTAAATGAGAAAAAAGTGCATCTATATCCAGCGGCAGCATGGCAAACGGATACTGCAAATACGCCTTTTCCACAGGCGAAGGAGACAGGACGGGCGCCTGTTTCCTTCGTCTGTGTTTACACAGTTCTTCCTGCTTTAACAGCTATGTATCACTAGCTACAACAGGTTTCTCCTGTGACCACTTTGTCCGAGATGAGGTCGCATCAGTCTTCCTTCTTCATGGTTGCCTTCTTATTTATGTGGCACCTGCGCGCACCGGGGAAAGATGCCGTGAATGCGAACGCACGACCAATCTGAGCACTCACCGACGCCTTTTGCTGTACCGCACAGAAAGCATCTTTGCTAAAGAAAGGCGGTCAGGCGGTCGCATGCCGCCAATACGCAACAGGTGGCTGTCCTTCCAAGCATCTGGAACTCGCGTAGTTGCTAAGCACTTGGCCGGGAGCACGGGTGTACTCATTAAGAAAAAAGCCTCATATGTCCGATACGACCTTTGGTGTCAATTAAGGCTACAAACCCTGGATTTTTGAAAGGAGTCGATCAAAAGACATTTGCTGGGAGTCAAACCCACCGCTTTTGTGGATAACGTAGGCGAAGTTTATTGAGGTACTGGTGATTAAGATAGAGTTATTTAAAGCAATCGAACCCACCACCTTTGGTGGGAGTCGAACCCACAGGCCTTGGTGCTAACGAAGGCGAATCTAATTCAGGCGCAGTTAATTAAGATAGGTAATTAAGGCACTCGAACCCACGACCTTGGGTGGGAGTTCAGCCCTCGACCTTTGGAATAAGGAGGGGTGACTAATCGACGTACACTAAGCGCATTAAGGGGGATGTGTACGTCATGCGTCCATTTTTAACGGATCTGCAATTGGGGTTTCGCCTTCAAGTCGTCTGAGGGATAACATAAGAGACCTTGTGCATTTTCTTACCAGTAGGTCCAGCGACAGCACTCGTCTAGCTCCCAAATAAGCCGCAGGTGATCGATTATTTCGCTAAAGCTGTATTGGGAGATGGGGTGGCCAGAGACTTTCGTTTATCTCGATAGGGTCCCCTTTCGAAATGAGAAGCCCTATCAACAACCGAGGGCCAGGTCGTGGATCATCACTAGCCATTAGAAAAAAGAAACAGTGGGTTTGCGGCGGCACCAATATTTTGGCCAGTACGTATCGCATACGAGGCGGACGCTCTACCCAACAAGCCCAGCAACGCACGGTCAGTATTAGGTCTAATCTTTAATAAATCAACCATTGATATATACGCAGTCCACATTGGCAGATTCATCTCAAACCAAATTACGTATGCTTGTCCGTTCTTCTTGGCAATCAGATTCGCCCCCCTAAGTAAACCACCAAATTGTAAGACTACTCCCAGGCCGATGATGAAAAGGTGTTAGATCGCCGCTGGCTTCTGTGCGATTACCTTCTGTATAATGACGTTTCTCCGTCGAACAAGTGTAAGGCTTGTCACTATTACTTCATGCGTAATCATGTGCCCAAAAAGCGCATTTAACCTAATGAAAGTAACCTATGGATGACTAAGATATTGTCACGTAGTAGTGACGCTGAAGTAAACAGTAGTAAAACTGCGTATGACGAAACTGGTTGTTTATTGGGCGAACCTGTGCCCACAAAAGCAAGCTACACTCGAAGCACAACGAAAGCGGCGAACACAGTCGCGGTCGTCGAAAATCTGATCAGCGGCGCGACGCGTCGGCTTTTATACCTGAGTCATCGAAGGTTCCAGATTAATCCCTGAAGCCCGCGTGTCTTCCAGAAAGTTCTAGACAATTCGCGTCGGTCACACAATCAGATAACATAAGCGTCGCTGAAAACAGGCAACGAAAAGAAGCATCGATTAACGTTCTAGAAACTTCCGATATAGGCGCGTCCTGCGCCGAGCGATAACGTTTAACATTTGTTAGCCGGTGGAAAGCGGCCACCGGTGAAAGATAAACATGTATACGTGTCAATATGACAATTCATGACAGATGAAAAAGAAGAGAGTCAGCACGGTGAACCGCCGACGAGTATGTGGCCTTACCGCTCGTTCTTCTGTATTGTGCACGTGCTTGTATTTGGCCCCACCGGAACAACTAATCAACAGTAACGTATCTCTACTAGGGCTGAGCTGCAGTTGGAACGCAACGACTTTGACGGGCACCATCGGTGATCAGCCATATCGCAGCTGCCGCATTACCCCCTTCACAACGGCACGACATCCGCATTTCTGGAGACCAAAGCGCTGACTCAGCCGGCACAACATGTGACTACTTCAAAACAGCTTATAAGACACCATCGGTGGAATTACACTTCCAGTGGGCACCGTGGACCGCCGACGTGCATGTGGCCTTACCGGTCGTTCTTCTGTCTGGTGCAGGTGCTTGTGTTTAGCCCCACCGGAACAACTAATCAACAGGAACGTATCTATTAGGGCTGAGCTGCAGTCGGAACGCAAAGACTTTGGCGGGCACCATCGGTGTTCAGCCGTATTGCAGCTGCCGCATCACCCCCTCCGCAACGGCACGACATCCGCATTTCTGGAGACCAAAGCGCTGACTCAGCCGGCACATCATGTGACTACTTTACAGCAGCTTATAAGACACCATCGGCGGAATTACACTTCCAGTGGGCACCGTGGACCGCCGACGAGCATGTGGCCTTACCGGTCGTTCTTCTGTCTTAAGCAGGTGCTTGTGTTTGGCCCCTCCGGAACAACTAATCAACAGGAACGTATCTCTACTAGGGCTGAGCTGCAGTTGGAACGCAACGACTTTGACGGGCACCATCGGTGTTCAGCCATATCGCAGCTGCCGCATCACCCCCTCCGCAACGGCACGACATCCGCATTTCTGGAGACCAAAGCGCTGACTCAGCCGGCACATCATGTGACTACTTTACAGCAGCTTATAAGACACCATCGGCGGAATTACACTTCCAGTGGGCACCGTGGACCGCCGACGAGCATGTGGCCTTACCGGTCGTTCTTCTGTCTTAAGCAGGTGCTTGTGTTTGGCCCCTCCGGAACAACTAATCAACAGGATCGTATCTCCAGGCGTGTAGCCAGGGGGGGGGGCTGATGGGGCTTCAGCCCCCCCCCCCCCGAAATGTTTTCGTGCCGGCATGCAACGCCGACCAAAACTACCACCAACGCCGGGAATAATACTACTACTACTACTAATAATAATAATAACTCATTTCCCATCAAAATAATTACATGGTGGGGTTCTGGATAAAAAGTTGCACGCTGGCAACTTGACCAGCCCAAAAACCCATCAAAGGCAACAGAGGGTGTCGGGCGCTCACATGTGAGTAAACATATGGGAAGGTGTCAATTTACAAAAAAAATGTGTATACGAGACAGGTAGTAATACACTTTAACAATTAGAAAAACAAGTAGTCTGCATTAACAAGGAAATATTGAATTTATACATGAGCATTACAGATTACACAAAGAAAGTCTTATTATACAAAAACAGGAAGATAAATAGGGGAAAAAACTTAACATAGCGCTATATTCAGTACAGCATAAACTAAAGCAAATAAAGGGGAGAAAATTCATACAGTATTGCATATGAACAAACTCATTAAACAACAAGGATTAGTTTGACTGAAAGTAGTTGTGCAGGCTGCATAATGACAAAAGGTCTATTTCTCGTAAGGCGAGGTTATTGAGTAAAGTCGGAAGTGTATGTCGAAGCATTTGTTGACGATAATTCGTTCTTTAGTGCGGAATGTTCCATTGTTCCGGTGTCCTAGTGTCATAGGCTGCGACATGTTCGTGTAGGCGAGCTATGTTCAATCATTCTGCATTCTGTCTACAATGTCTTTTTCACGCTCGAAAGACATTTCGGCACGAACATTGCGAACTCGGGCTGGATTCATGGCACCTGGGGTGGATTTCGTGGCACCTGGGGTCACGTAACGCAAGGAGCCCCATCCGAGCACAAACTTTCATGGGCTTTTCGATAGCGAGCGGGCGCGTTGCGGCATCTCGCAGCGGCCACGGAATCTACGGAGCGCATGGATTTCAATTCCGAAACTGTATGGGTGTAACGTTCTGATAAACTTTTGACGCGAAAGGTGCACTGACATTTCCAAAGGCGTGCTTTAAATGATTTTCAATTCTGGAACTTTATGGGGTTAATGCTGTTATAAACTTGGACCAACATGCGTGCACTGGAGCCCTCGTGTCCAAGCGTTCCAGAAATGAAAGTACGCGCTATAGTAATCTTCCACACGCACGAAAATACTAAATATTACCGTGACTGTGAGCTAGCAGCTGATAATTTTCTCCAAATATTTTCAGGACGCGTGCCCAATGTTATCGATCAGCTGGACTAGGGCAGGCAAAGTAAAATTTGAGAAAACAGAAAAAAAGAAATGGCCTATTATTGAGGAAATTCTTTTTGCGGGCTGCGAGGTCTGGCTCTCGTTGGCCACAGGCACAGTGGTCCTATGGATTTAAGCATAGGCCCCGCTGAAAATACAGGTATTTTCAGAGCGCTTCTCCACATGCGAGCTGATTGTGGAGATACATATCTGAAGAACCATTTGGAAAGTTGCCCCAGTAATGCCTCGTATTTAAGCCCGGATGCACAAAACCAAATTATATAAATTTGTGGCGAAATTATCAAAGAAAGCTTAGTTGCAAAAGCAGGCTGCTTCTCCATACGTCCTGACAAAATGACGGACATCGCTGGAATCGAACAGCCACCTGTTTGTGCAAGGTACCTAAACAAGGATGCCAACGACATCGAAGGAGTGTATATGGTTTTAGCACCGGAATAGATGCCCTCTCCCTTTGTGACTGCAGGTTCTATGTAAATGTGTACAAACTGTTACAGATTCTAGTCACCTTTCCAGTGACCACTGCCAGCGCAGAGAGACTATTTTTTAACATGAGTTTACTAAAAACTACTTGCGCTCTACAATGTCTGTGGAACGCATGGTTAGACTGGTGCTTCTATACACCCACAGAGACGTCGGCATGAATGTGTTCGAAGTCATTGACCGCTTCGCTCAACTTCCCCGCCGAGAGAAGTTTGTCCTTTAGATAGCGAAGCCGCAAAAATCAATGCAAGTAAAAAGCTCTGTTCCTTCACGTCCATAATCTCGTAATTATGAAAACGTATGACAGTTCATTAGCTTTTAAAACCTTTTAGCCGTTTAGTCTAGCAGTTAGCATCATGATCAAAATTTTCATGCGAATACGAAAATTACGAGGACATCAATAACCAATTTTGACCGACCTTGCTCATTGAAAGCCCGGCCCACGCGGCGTTTGCCGAAAACACTCGGATATTGGGTAGCAACTTGCCGCATCATCTGTGGCTTTCGTTTGTCCTTTTCTTTCCTATTTAGCTACCTGCTTTTATTTCTTTTTATTGCAATTATATGGACACTTCAACCGGATTTCTGCCGTCGCCGTCGCCGTCGTCGTCGCCCGTCGCCGTGAGGTTCCCTATAGATAAAATCTTCGCCGCGTGCCGTATGCCCGAGCGGAAGCGTGCGGGGACGCGCGCTATCACGGAGAGCGAACGCACTCAATCTCCCACGCGCAAGCAAGGAAGCGGGAAGCCAGCGCCGGAGGGAGCGGGGGGGAGGGGCGCACTTACACTCTGCCAACAACCGCGCTCGTCGCTCGCTCGCACCGTCTCTTATCTCCACGCGGCTCTGACCTTTATGCGCCGTGCATTCGCCGCTCAGTTTCCGTTGAAGCGATAGACCGCACGTACCTTCGCCGCTGAGGCGTATGAGCTTGCTGCCAGAGTTTTGACGGTCGTTGTCTGCAGTCATTCAGTGTGATATATTCATGTTTGTTTGTGCGCGCTCACACCAGGCTTGTTCATTCAGTTAGTAATAGTCGGGCCACATTTTCCAACGCACGCTACACATGCAATGCTGCCCGGATCGGCAGTGCAGCGCTACAGGTGTGTCCCTTCGCACGCGCTGCCCACGGGAAGCGCTTCTCATCAACACCACCGTTTCACACGCACCTTCTCGTAGTCATCGAGTCTCTCTTCATGTCGGTCTACTTACGCCGCAGCACACCTGCTTACTTAATCAGCTCATGTTTACTACAATTCATATTGCTACCAAAGCCGCTCACCTTACTTCGTATGACATTGCTGTGTTGCTATCGCATTCATTGCTTCGCCCTTAGGGCGAAACTGTGACATTTTTTTGAAACGAAGCAAAACTCTCCTTTAATTTTGGGTGCAGAATAATTGTTGCCGCTGTGCAGGCAGTTAAATTGCACATTTTCGTACTGATTTCTGCATTATTCCTCTATTATTCTACCTGTATGGTGCTGTCGCGACCGTAGCGTGGCCCGAGTACATATCACGATTTCTGCGATCACAGTTTTGTTCTTGCCTAGATCATCTGTCTTTCTGTGCGCAAAGTTTACTATCTCTGACTCCGCAACGTGTTTATTTGTCTTGTTTGACGCATAATATACAGTGACGTTTGCTTAAATACGTAGATTTATTGGAGACTTAAACGAATATTTAAATATCTTGTTGCGAGGTGTTGTGTATACAAGCAGTGAACTTTGTTTCCAGCGACTCCTTTTTGCCCTTTAGCGAGTTGTATCTTCGCATTTGTATATTCCATTCTATCTTCGTATTTCCAATGTATGTTTTGCAGAACTCCTACTTTTATGTGACTTCCACAGATACGAAGATGAGAGGATTGCCCTTCGGACGGCTTTGGGGCACTTAGACGACAGGCCTTTTACCGAGGAAAATATCTTGGGCTCGTGGCCTCGTGGGTCTGCTGTGTGCAGGGCTACAAAGGTGCTGCTGCGTTTTTTGAAGTGCTCAAGCCTGTATGACCGCCTGTGACGAAACTCAGCGATGAACGCTTAACTCTAAATGTGCAACGTGTGAACTGTGAACTTCTCTCTTCCTTCTCTTTCAATCCCTTCTCCCCCTTCAGCCGTGCAGGGAAGCCTACCGGGCTCAGCATGGTTAACCTTCCTGCGTTTCTCTTATGACTTCTCTCTCCCTCTCTCTCTCTCTCTCTCCTACTTTTTATTTGTACTCACTGTTGCGACTATAATCTCGGTGTAATAACAATACACGACCGGTAAGAGCTGCTCCTGCGCAATCTATTGCAACGAGGGACAGTGTCATTGAGGTTTTTTCCTGGCCGTTGCATATATTCAAAAATGTAAACAAGGTTCTTGAATGACGAAGATTCATCAAAATATTTGTCCTCAACTTATTCATTTCATGGCCTTTACGTTCTTCATATCAGCTGTATACACTGTTTTGCTGGTTTCGAACTGATATTGACCCTTTTCGCGGTGATCCCGTGGGCGCTGCCATATTTGATCACGTGGTGACGCGTCCATTGCTTGCCTCAACTGCCTCCGTTGCCTCCTTGTTTACAATGGAAGTGTATGACGCCGGCGTGGCTTAGAAAGCCTCTGTTTTCGGAGATATCGTAGACGGTGGCTAGGTGGACGACACGAAGCTTTGATCACCTGTATCTTCAGAGAACATGCAAAAGCGTTTTCGGAGCGCTTTTGCAATGTCCGAGTGATATTTTGTTTCCTTATTAAATAGACAAAAAAAAACGCGGCCGCATTGATATCAATTATTTCTGCCAGAACTTTTAGGACATCCGAATATGTTCTTTTATGAAAAAATACATATTTTACTTGACAGTGCGTGGCGTTCAATAATTCGTTTGCAGCATCTAATATACAATGGCATTGGCAATGCAGCTATTATTCGTGTATTTGATCCCTCGACAACTTCTATAAGGAAGAGGCCGCGCTGCAACATGAGCCCCCCCCCCCCCCCCCCAAACAAAATTTCTGGCTACGCCACTGCGTATCTCTACTAGGGCTGAGCTGCAGTTGGAACGCAACGACTTTGACGGGCACCATCGGTGTTCAGCCATATCGCAGCTGCCGCATCACCCCCTTCGCAACGGCACGACATCCGCGTTTCTGGAGACCAAAGCGCTGACTCAGCCGGCAGATCATGTGAGTACTTCACAACAGCTTATAAGTCACCATCGGCGGAATTACACTTCCAGTGGACACCGTGGACCGCCGACTAGCATGTGGCCTTACCGGTCGTTCTTCTGTCTTAAGCAGGTGCTTGTGTTTGGCCCCTCCGAAACAACTAATCAACAGGATCGTATCTCTACTAGGGCTGAGCTGCAGTTGGAACGCAACGACGTTGACGGGCACCATCGGTGTTGAGCCATATGGCAGCTGCCGCATCACCCCCTTCGCAACGGCACGACATCCGCATTTCAGGAGACCAAAGCGCTGACACAGCCGGCACATCATGTGACTACTTCACAACAGCTTATAAGACACCATCGGCAGAATTACACTTCCAGTGGGCACCGTGGACCACCGACGAGCATGTCGCCTTACCGCTCGTTCTTCTGTCTTGTGCAGGTGCTTGTATTTGGCTCCACCGGAACAACTAGTCAACAGGATCGTATCTCTACTGGGCCTGAGCTGCAGTTGGAACGCAAATACTTTGACAGGCACCATCGGTGTTCAGCCATATCGCAGCTGCCGCATCACCCCCTTCGCAACGGCACATCCGCATTTCCGGAGACCAAAGCGCTGACTCAGCCGGCACAACATGTGACTACTTCGCAACAGCTTATAAGACACCATCGGCGGAATTAAACTTCCAGTGGGCACCGTGGACCGCCGACGAGCAGGTGGCCTTACCGGTCGTTCTTCTGTCTTAAGCAGGTGCTTGTGTTCGGCTCCACCGGAACAACTAATCAACAAGAACGTATCTCTACTAGAGCTGAGCTGCAGTTGGAACGCAACGACTTTGACGGGCACCATCGGTGTTCAGCCATATCGCAGCTGCCGCATCACCCCCTTCACAACGGCACGACATCCGCATTTCTGGAGACCAAAGCGCTGACTCAGCCAGCACATCATGTGGCTACTTCACAACAGCTTATACGACACCATCGGCGGAATCACACTTCCAGTGGGCACGGTGGACCGCCGACGAGCATGTGGCCTTACCGCTCGTTCTTCTGTCTTGTGCAGGTGCTTCTATTTGACCTCACCGGAACAACTAATCAACAAGAACGTATCTCTACTAGAGCTGAGCTGCAGTTGGAACGCAACGACTTTGACGGGCACCATCGGTGTTCAGCCATATCGCAGCTGCCGCATCACCCCCTTCACAACGGCACGACATCCGCATTTCTGGAGACCAAAGCGCTGACTCAGCCGGCACAACATGTGACTACTTCACAACAGCTTATAAGACACCATCGGCGGAATTAAACTTCCAGTGGGCACCGTGGACCGCCGACGAGCATGTGGCCTTACCGGTCGTTCTTCTGTCTTAAGCAGGTGCTTGTGTTTGGCCCCTCCGGAACAACTAATCAACAGGATCGTATCTCTACTAGAGCTGAGCTGCAGTTGGAACGCAACGACTTTGACGGGCCCCATCGGTGTTCAGCGATATCGAAGCTTCCGCATCACCCCCTTCGCAACGGCACATCCGCATTTACGGAGACCAAAGCGCTGACTCAGCCAGCACATCATGTGGCTACTTTACAACAGCTTATACGACACCATCGGCGGAATCACACTTCCAGTGGGCACGGTGGACCGCCGACGAGCATGTGGCCTTACCGCTCGTTCTTCTGTCTTGTGCAGGTGCTTCTATTTGGCCTCACCGGAACAACTAATCAACAGGAACGTGTCTCTACTAGGGCTAGTTGGAACGCTACGACTTTGACGGGCACCATCGGTGTTCAGCCATATAGCAGCTGCCGCATCACTCCTTCGCAACGGCACGACATCCGCATTTCTGGAGACCAAAGCACAGACTCAGCCGGTACATCATGTGACTACTTCCCAAAAGCTTATGAGACACCATCGGCGGAATTACACTTCCAGTGGGCACGGTGGACCGCCGACGAGCATGTGGCCTTACCGCTCGTTCTTTTGTCTTGTGCAGGTGCTTGTATTTGGCCTCACCGGAACAACCAATCAACAAGAACGTATCTCTACAAGGGCTGAGCTGCAGTTCGCACGCAACGACTTTGATGGGCACCATCGGTGTTCAGCCATATCGCAGTGTTGCCACGTCCCATGAGGTGGCGTAGCCAGAAGCTAGAGAAGTTGTAGCCAAAATGTAGCCAAACACAAAAAAGTTCAAAATATTTCGTAGCCAAATATAGCCATTTTTATTTGCAGTTTTATTTGTGCATACATTTTCACATTCGACTACGGCAATACTTTTTTGCACAACCCGTCCTAACAAAATGTCCGTGCCGCCGTCACGGTCGGCCCTTGACATCAACAACAGCGACATCATGCTTGCACAGAACACTTTTTGATTGGGACCGGAAGCTCTTAAGTTCCAGCGAATCGCTGCAGAGGGCGAAATCAGTGTTTTTATTTTATGACAGATAGTACGAAGACATTATTTTTGGTTATTTAGAGTAATATTAACTACGAACTCTGCTTTAGTTGTCGTGAACGCAAACTAATGTTTAGCATCATCGAACAATCACGTCATATATCCCTACGGCGTAGAAGTTCAGCTATCCAGCGATCTGCCACCTGCTCACGGCTTCTTTTTTTATGAGCTAAAACAATTCTTTAGTACTATGATATCTCGTGTTCTTTGTCTGATCGTCCTATCTTGTTTTCTCGTTTTTTTTTTCAATTAGCTTGGCTGGGGTTAGTTGGTACATGCTCTATATACTGTCCATTTACATCAACCTGGCCGCCATCTTAGGTCTCTAGCACGGCAGGAACCTCCATTAAAATAACGTGTCAGACAACAGATACCACTGGCTGTCAGCATCGGTGTAAGCGAAGCATTAAAATATTACTGCACAAACGGCACACTAGTGTAAGAAGCGCGCAGTCGTTTTCGGCGACGAACACGTCCCGAACGTAACTCGCTCGAAATGGTAAAAGCCGCGACGGCGCACAAAGAGCGAAGGTGATCAACAAATTCATAACAGTTGTTATGCTGTGAAAACCGGTTACTGTCAAAAAGCAAACCATGTTGATGTGCTAGTAAAGTTTTAGAATAGGGGCACCCAAAGTTAGGGCAAAGAGCTTGGCGTGTGTTAGCGTTGGGGCACAAATATTGAAATACAATATACCATTTCGTGATAAGAAGAGTAATTTAGATTTTCGTATTTAATTACAATTTATAACTTATTCTGTTAGCAGCAAGGAGATTGTTGCGCTTAGTTTTCAGTAACCAACTTTAGGTACCTTCACCCAGCCAAGTCAATCCGTGTTAGGCCTACGAGCTATGAAATAGACAATTGAATTCGGAATCAGGGGCGTCTAAGAAATCAATCTTCATTACACATGTTAGCTGAGAGAAAGCGATAACCGCAATCACTTCTCTAGCTTACGAACTTCACGCGTTACCACGAATCGAGCCCAGTTGGCTGCTAGGTTAGAGCCGTCGCTTCGATGGGCGCCGCCATGTTTGTTGACGAAAGCTTTTGGGGCGGCATTTGGGGCTTCCGCTAAATCGATGAAATAGCGTGCCCAACGCAGAACCCTAACACAGTTTGCATCTTGCACATGCGTAGTGGCTTCGACGCCAATTCTTTGGCGCCCCAAAACGTTTTAGGCCCCTATTCTAAAACTCTCTCATAATTGCTGGGGTTTTACGCGCCAAAACCACGATATGATTGGGAGGCATGACGCAGTGGGGGACTCTTGATTAATTTTGGCCACCTCGGGTTCTTTAACGTACACCTAATTCTAAATACACGGGTCTTCCTGCATTTCACCTTGATGAAAAAGCGGCCGCCGTGACCGGTAATCAAACCCGCGTCCTCGAGCCAGCAGCGCGACACCTCACAAGCTAAGCTAACACGGTGGGTGAAGTTCATGTGACGTGGTGCACTGATGTCATCGTGGCAAACATGTTTCGATAACAGCAGAATGAGTATCTTCATCCGTGGCATTAAGGGCAAACCATGCATCTAGAAGTAAAAGCACCAGAACCCACATTGGCTCGGGGTCTTGCTCCCATTCTTTTTTATACGTTCTCGCATACTTGGCCCACATCCCAATATTTGGATTCTCCTCTAGGAGGAGGATCCGATCTTACGTCCAACCTATCGAAGTAAATCTCGAATGTAAGCACGGACAAAAATCCATCTAGCAGGAGAAGTAAAATGGCAGTAAAGCTTCGTGCGAGATACGTGGAGTAGGTCGAAAGCTGTGCCCGGCGCGATACTTCACCCAGAAGTAAGACATGGCCATGAACACACTGGGGCTTGTCATCCAGCCGTGCTTCCCTTCTTTCATGTCGGCGCCACGATCGCCCGACGGCTCCGACCCTAAGTTACTGCTTCCCTTCCTGAGCACATCAATATTAGTACAGTGTACTGTGAGAAACCCACTACTCGCAGGTTCATCGCGATGCCCTGCGATCGGGCGCATAACGGTCAACCGGGGTGTCAGTTTAAGTGCATCAAAACTTAAAGCCACCGGCTCAGGCAACGGCGCAGAGAGGGATGGGAAGGGGGGGGGGACATTTCGCGCACGCACACACGCACAGCCCCGCGGCTGGCTCCGCCAGCTCAAACTTAGCCTTCGACATTTGCTTCTACCCGATCAGAGCCACCTCTGGAGCGTGGATTAGGGCGCCACTGATAGCCCAAACAAAGCCAAGTCGCAGATTTTCAGCGGCCCAAATATAGCCACATAGCCAACTCGTCCAAGACGACGCCAAAAAATTTGTCCTGTAGCCCAATTTGGCTATATATAGCCAAACCTGGCAACAGTGCCATATCGCAGCTGCCGCATCACCCCCTTCGCAACGGCAGGACATCCGCATTTCTGGAGACCAAAGCACAGACTCAGCCGGCTCATCATGTGACTACTTCACAAAAGCTTATAAGACACCATCGGCGGAATCACACTTCCAGTGGGCACGGTGGACCGCCGACGAGCATGTGGCCTTACCGCTGGTTCTTCTGTCTCGTGCAAGTGCTTGTATTTGGCGCCACCTGAAGAACTAATCAACAGTAACGTATCTCTACTAGGGCTGAGCTGCAGTTGGAACGCAACGACTTTGACGGGCACCATCGGTGTTCAGCCATATCGCAGCTGCCGCATCACCCCCTTCGCAACGGCACGACATCCGCATTTCTGGAGACCAAAGCGCTGACTCAGCCGGCACATCATGTGGCTACTTCACAACAGATTATAAGACACCATCGGCGGAATCACACTTCCAGTGGGCACGGTGGACCGCCGACGAGCGTGTGGCCTTACCGCTCGTTCGTCTGTCTTGTGCAGGTGCTTGTATTTGGCCTCACCGGAACAACTAATCAACAGGATCGTATCTCTACTAGGGCTGAGCTGCAGTTGGAACGCAACGACTTTGACGGGCACCATCGGTGTTGAGCCATATCGCAGCTGCCGCATGACCCCCTTTGCAACGGCACGATATCCGCATTTCTGGAGACCAAAGCGCAGACTCAGTAGGCACATCATGTGACTACTTTACAACAGCTTATAAGACACCATCGGCGGAATTACACTTCCAGTGGGCACCGTGGACCGCCGACGAGCATGTGGCCTTACCGGTCGTTCTTCTGTCTGGTGCAGGTGCTTGTGTTTAGCCCCACCGGAACAACTAATCAACAGGAACGTATCTATTAGTGCTGAGCTGCAGTCGGAACGCAAAGACATTGGCGGGCACCATCGGTGTTCAGCCGTATTGCAGCTGCCGCACCACCCCCTTTGCAACAGCACGATATCCGCATTTCTGGAGTCCAAAGCGCAGACTCAGTAGGCACATCATGTGACTAGTTTACAACAGCTTATAAGACACCATCGGCGGAATTAAACTTCGAGTGGGCACCGTGGACCGCCGACGAGCCTGTGGCCTTAATGATCATTCTTCTATCTTATGCAGGGGCTTGTGTTTGGCCCAACCGGAACAACTAATCAACAGGAACATATCTATTAGGGCTGAGCTGCAGTTGGAACGCCTTCGGTCCAGTTTGCTGCGACAGAGCACGGTGACGTTACAGCGATGTCGGCGTACCCCCGGGCTGGTGCAGATATCCACGTGCCAAGAAGAACGGGAATCTGTACAGCAAGGAAGATGAACGAATTGGCAAGCGTGCGCATGGTGGCCACTCTTCCTTGCCCTTTGAAGAAGTCATTGGAGCCACAGGCTTTTATATGTTCGGTTGTCGCCGATGATGTGCCGGGGGCGCAAGGTGGCGTTGGTCGCAGTATTACGTTGGCGATAGCATTGAAATCTTCGGTCCAGTTTGCTGCGACAGAGCACGGTGATCTTGCAGCGATGTCGGCGTATCCCCGGGCTGGTGCAGATATCCACGTGCCAAGAAGAACGGGAATCTGTACAGCAAGGAAACAGAACGGATTGTCAAGCGTGCGCATGGTGGCCACTCTTCCTTGCCCACTGAAGAATTCATTGGAACCGCAGGCTTTTATATGTTCGGTTGTCGCCGATGATGTGCCGGGGGCGCAAGGTGGCATTGGTCGCAGTATTACGTTGGCGATAGCATTGAAATCTTCGGTCCAGTTTGCTGCGATAAAGCACGGTGATGTTGCAACGATGTCGGCGTATCCCCGGGCTGGTGCAGATATCCACGTGCCAAGAAGAACGGGAATCTGTACAGCAAGGAAACAGAACGGATTGTCAAGCCTGCGCATGGCGGCCACTCTTCCTTGCCCAGTGAAGAATTCATTGGAATCGCAAGCTTTTATATGTTCGGTTGTCGCCGATGATGTGCCGGGGGCGCAAGGTGGCGTTGGTCGCAGTATTATGTTGGCGATAGCATTGAAATCTTCGGTCCAGTTTGCTGCGACAGAGCACGGTGATGTTGCAGCGATGTCGGCGTATCCCCGGGCTGGTGGAGATATCCACGTGCCAAGAAGAACGGGAATCTGTACAGCAAGGAAAGAGAACGGACTGTCAAGGGTGCGCATGGTGGCCACTCTTCCTTGCCCACTGAAGAAGTCATTGGAACCGCAGGCTTTTATATGTTCGGTTGTCACCGATGATGTGCCGGGGGCGCAAGGTTGTGTTGGTCGCAGTATTACGTTGGCGATAGCATTGAAATCTTCGGTCCAGTTTGCTGCGACAGAGCACGGTGATCTTGCAGCGATGTCGGCGTATCCCCGGGCTGGTGCAGATATCCACGTGCCAAGAAGAACGGGAATCTGTACAGCAAGGAAACAGAACGGATTGTCAAGCGTGCGCATGGTGGCCACTCTTCCTTGCCCACTGAAGAATTCATTGGAACCGCAGGCTTTTATATGTTCGGTTGTCGCCGATGATGTGCCGGGGGCGCAAGGTGGCATTGGTCGCAGTATTACGTTGGCGATAGCATTGAAATCTTCGGTCCAGTTTGCTGCGATAAAGCACGGTGATGTTGCAACGATGTCGGCGTATCCCCGGGCTGGTGCAGATATCCACGTGCCAAGAAGAACGGGAATCTGTACAGCAAGGAAACAGAACGGATTGTCAAGCCTGCGCATGGTGGCCACTCTTCCTTGCCCAGTGAAGAATTCATTGGAATCGCAAGCTTTTATATGTTCGGTTGTCGCCGATGATGTGCCGGGGGCGCAAGGTGGCGTTGGTCGCAGTATTATGTTGGCGATAGCATTGAAATCTTCGGTCCAGTTTGCTGCGACAGAGCACGGTGATGTTGCAGCGATGTCGGCGTATCCCCGGGCTGGTGGAGATATCCACGTGCCAAGAAGAACGGGAATCTGTACAGCAAGGAAAGAGAACGGACTGTCAAGGGTGCGCATGGTGGCCACTCTTCCTTGCCCACTGAAGAAGTCATTGGAACCGCAGGCTTTTATATGTTCGGTTGTCACCGATGATGTGCCGGGGGCGCAAGGTTGTGTTGGTCGCAGTATTACGTTGGCGATAGCGTTGAAATCTTCTGTCCAGTTTGCTGCGACAGAGCACGGTGATGTTGCAGCGATGTCGGGGTATCCCCGGGCTGGTGCAGATATCCACGTGCCAAGAAGAACGGGAATCTGTACAGCAAGGAAGCAGAACGGATTGTCAAGCGTGCGCATGGTGGCCACTCTTCCTTGCCCACTGAAGAAGCCATTGGAACCGCAGGCTTTTATATGTTCGGTTGTCGCCGATAATGTGCCGGGGGTGCAAGGTGGCGTTGGTCGCAGTATTACGTTGGCGATAGCGTTGAAATCTTCGGTCCAGTTTGCTGCGACCGAGCACGGTGACGTTGCAGCGATGTGGGCGTACCCCCGGGATGGTGCTCATATCCACGTACCAAGAAGAACCCAATCTGTACAGCAAGGAAGCAGAACGGATTGTCAAGCGTGCGCATGGTGGCCACTCTTCCTTGCCCACTGAAGAAGTCATTGGAACTGCAGGCTTTTATATGTTCGGTTGTCGCGGATGATGTGCCGGGGGTGCAAGGTGGCGTTGGTCGCAGTATTACGTTGGCGATAGCGTTTAAATCTTCGGTCCAGTTATCTGCGACAGAGCACGGTGACGTTGTAGCGATGTCGGCGTACGCCCGGGCTGGTGCAGATATCAACGTGCCAAGAAGAACGGGAATCTGTACAGCAAGGAAGCAGAACGGATTGTCAAGCTTGCGCATGGTGGCCACTCTTCCTTGCCCACTGAAGAAGCCATTGGAACCGCAGGCTTTTATATGTTCGGTTGTCGCCGATGATGTGCCGGGGGCGCAAGGTGGCGTTGGTCGCAGTATTACGTTGGCGATAGCGTTGAAACCTTCGGTCCAATTTGCTGCGACAGAGCACGGTGACGTTGCAGCGATGTCGGCGTATCCCCGGGCTGGTGCAGATATCCACGTGCCAAGAAGAACGGGAATCTGTACAGCAAGGAAGCAGAACGGATTGTCAAGCGTGCGCATGGTGGCCACTCTTCCTTGCCCACTGGAGAATTCATTGGAACCGCAGGCTTTTATATGTTCGGTTGTCACCGATGATGTGCCGGGGGCGCAAGGTGGCGTTGGTCGCATTATTACGTTGACGATAGCGTTGAAATCTTCGGTCCAGTTTGCTGCGACAGAGCACGGTGATGTTGCAGCGATGTCGGCGTATCCCCGGGCTGGTGCAGATATCCACGTGCCAAGAAGAACGGGAATCTGTACAGCAAGGAAGCAGAACGGATTGGCAAGCGTTCGCATGGTGACCACTCTTCCTTGCCCACTGAAGAAGTCATTGGAACCACAGGCTTTTATATGTTCGGTTGTCGCCGATGATGTGCCAGGGGCGCAAGGTGGCGTTGGTCGCATTATTACGTTGGTGATAGCGTTGAAATCTTCGGTCCAGTTTGCTGCGACAGAGCACGGTGGCGTTGCAGCGATGTCGGCATATCCCCGGGGTGGTGCAGATCGCCACGTGCCAAGAAGAAAGGAAATCTGTACAGCAAGGAAGCAGAACGAATTGTCAAGCGTGCGCATGGTGGCCACTCTTCCTTGCTTACTGAAGAAATCATTGGAACCGCCGGATTTTATATGTTCGGTTGTCGCCGATGATGTGTCATCATCATGCCATCGATGATGTGCCATCATCAGCTCTGTGGCAGCAAACTGTACCGAAGATTTCAACGCTATCGCCAAGGTAATAGTGCGACCAACGCCACCTTTCGCCCCCGGCACATCATTGGCGACAACCGAACATAAAAAAGCCTGCGGTTCCAATGAATTCTTCAGTAAGCAAGGAAGAGTGGCGACCATGCGCACGCTTCACAATCCGTTCTGCTTCCTTGCTGTACAGATTCCCTTTCTTCTTGGCACGTGGCGATCTGCACCAGCCCGGGGATATGCCTACATCCCTGCAACGTCACCGTGCTCTGTGGCAGCAAACTGGACCGAAGATTTCAACGCTATCGCCAACGTAATAATGCGACCAACGCCACCTTGCGCCCCCGGCACATCATCGGCGACAACCGAACATATAAAAGGCTGCGGTTCCAATGAATTCTTCAGTGGGCAAGGAAGAGTGGCCACCATGCGGACGCTTGACAATCCGTTCTGCTTGCTTGCTGTACAGATTCCCGTTCTTCTTCGCAGGTGGCTATCTGCACCAGCCCGAGGATATTCCGACATCACTGCAACGTCACCGTGCTCTGTGGCAGCAAACTGTACCGAAGATTTCAACGCTATCGCCAAGGTAATACTGCGACCAACGCCACCTTGTGCCCCCGGCACATCATCGGCGACAACCGATCATAAAAAAGCCTGCGGTTCCAAAGAATTCTTCAGTGGGCAAGGAAGAGTGGCCACCATGCGCACACTTGACAATTCGTTCTGCTTCCTTGCTGTACAGATTCTCTTTCTTCTTGGCACGTGGCGATCTGCACCAGCCCGGGGATATGCCGACATCGCTGCAACGTCACCGTGCTCAGTCGCAGCAAACTGGACCGAAGATTTCAACGCTATCGCCAACGTAATAATGCGACCAACGCCACCTTGCGCCCCCGGCACATCATCGGCGACAACCGAACATATAAAAGCCTGCGGTTCCAATGAATTCTTCAGTGGGCAAGGAAGAGTGGCCACCATGCGCACACTTGACAATTCGTTCTGCTTCCTTGCTGTACAGATTCCCTTTCTTCTTGGCACGTGGCGATCTGCACCAGCCCAGGGATATGCCGACATCGCTGCAACGTCACCGTGCTCTGTCGCAGCAAACTGGACCGAAGATTTCAACGCTATCGCCAAGGTAATACTGCGACCAACGCCACCTTGCACCCCCGGAACATCATCGGCGACAACCGAACATATAAACGCCTGCGGTTCGAATGAATTCTTCAGTGGCCAAGGAAGAGTGGCCACCATGTGCACGCTTGACAATCCGTTCTGCTTCCTTGCTGTACAGATTCCCGTTCTTCTTGGCAGGTGGCTATCTGTACCAGCCCGGGGATATGCCGACATCGCTGCAACGTCACCGTGCTCTGTCGCAGCAAGCTGGACCGAAGATTTCAACGCTATCACCAACGTAATACTGTGACCAACGCCACCTTGCGCACCCGGCACATCATCGGCGACAACCGAACATATAAAAGCCTGCGGTTCCAATGAATTCTTCAGTAAGCAAGGAAGAGTGGCCACTATGCGCACGCTTGACAATACGTTCTGCTGGCTTGCTTTACATATTCCCGTTCTTCTTGGCAGGTGGCTATCTGCACCAGCCCGGGGATATTCCGACATAGCTGCAACATCACCGTGCTGTGTGGCAGCAAACTGTACCGAAGATTTCAACGCTATCGCCAAGGTAATACTGCGACCAACGCCACCTTGCGCACCCGGCACATCATCGGCGACAACCGAACATATGCCTGCGGTTCCAATGAATTCTTCAGTAAGAAAGGAAGAGTGGCCACCATGCGCACGCTTGACAATTCGTTCTGCTTCCTTGCTGTACAGATTCCCTTTCTTCTTGGCACGTGGCGATCTGCACCCGCCCGGGGATATGCCGACATCGCTGCAACGTCACCGTGCTCCGTCGCAGCAAACTGGACCGAAGATTTCAAAGCTATCATCAACGTAATAATGCGACCAACGCCACCATGCGCCCCCGGCACATCATCGGCGACAACCGAACATAAAAAAGCCTGCGGTTCCAATGAATTCTTCAGTAAGCAAGGAAGAGTGGCCACCATGCGCACGCTTGACAATCCGTTCTGCTTGCTGGCTGTACAGATTCCCGTTCTTCTTGGCAGGTGGCTATCTGCACCAGCCCGGGGATATTCCGACATCGCTGCAACGTCACCGTGCTCTGTCGCAGCAAACTGGACCGAAGATTTCAACGCTATCACCAACGTAATAATGCGACCAACGCCACCTTGTGCCCCCGGCACATCATCGGCGACAACCGAACATATAAAAGCCTGCGGTTCTAATGAATTATTCAGTAAGCAAGGAAGAGTGGCCACCATGCGCACGCTTGACAATCCGTTCTGCTGGCTTGCTTTACAGATTCCCGTTCTTCTTGGCAGGTGGCGATCTGCACCAGCCCGGGGATATGCCGACAACGCTGCAACGTCACCGTGCTCTGTCGCAGCAAACTGGACCGAAGATTTCAACGCTATCACCAACGTAATACTGCGACCAACGCCACCTTGCGCACCCGGCACATCATCGGCGACAACCGAACAAATAAAAGCCTGCGGTTCGAATGAATTCTTCAGTGGGTAAGGAAGACTGGCCACCATGCGCACGCTTGACAATCCGTTCTGCTTCCTTGATGTACAGATTCCCGTTCTTCTTGGCAGGTGGCTATGTGCACCAGCCCGGGGATAATCTGACATCGCTGCAACGTCACCGTGCTTTGTGGCAGCAAACTGGACCGAACATTTCAACGCTATCGCCAACGTAATACTGCGACCAACGCCACCTTGCGCCCCCGGCACATCATCGGCGACAACCGAACATATAAAAGCTGTAAAGAAGAGACACAAAGACACAGCACCCGTTCGTAGGCCGGCTGTTCTATTCTCTGCCCGTCGTCT
Source organism: Dermacentor silvarum (assembly GCF_013339745.2). Lineage (NCBI taxonomy): Eukaryota > Metazoa > Arthropoda > Arachnida > Ixodida > Ixodidae > Dermacentor > Dermacentor silvarum. The sequence continues at coordinate 181,043,144 of NC_051160.1, read as the reverse complement.
TCCTTCTCTTGTAGCGCCCGCCTTGCGAGCGCGCGCGGCCAAGTTCACTTCGCCTTGACACTCGGCCACGCTGCAAGTTTCCGGTGCGCTTGCAACTAAGCAACTTGTCCAGTGTTTGAGGTCGTCGTTGTTGATCCGTCCAGCGCGCAACCAGCTTCTCTGGCGGGCGGCACTGACTGCAGCGCGCTGGTCGCAGGTCTCGCCGACGATTATCCCGTCGCTCTTGAAAAAATACGACAGGAAATTGTTGACGCCAAACCACAGTTTGTAGCACTGAACGCGCATGGTCGCATTGATCGCGTTCGGTCGCAACGCATCGGCGTGGTCTACGACGCGACTTCTTAATTGAGGAGGGGAGCATCCGTGCTCGCATGGGACGCAATTTGCGCTTTTGCAGAGTTGCCACTGACGAAACAAAGCTCCTCAAGGTGTTCGATGCCACGTCGTGTGCAGTTGAGCTGTCCAAGTTCGAGGCCGGGATACTAGGTGGATCTAGCGGAAGCGGGATGGTAGCGGAAGCGCAAACGCGCCCGGCGTTTCCCACTAATTCGGATAGAGCCGACGGTGTCATCCGGTGAAAAGGCACCTTCATGTGCACATCCAACAGCGAGCTTGGAGACCGCGTCACCGACTGCTGTGGATAGCATGTTATCGCGGGCTCTGGCAGTGATGGTGTGGTGCCTGATGCCGAAGCAGAGTCCGTGACCCGCGGTGAAAAAAGTAGCTGACAACCGGGGTCTACAGCAGGGCAGGCCGTGATCCCATGTGTCAAAGTAGGAGAGGTGGTCGCCATGCGCTTCTTACTGTCTTCGGTAGAGCCGACGGCGACACCCGATGAGCCGGTGTCTGCTGCGCACCACTCTGCCTGAGGGCTGCTGCAGGGCACACCTGCCGCAGCGTCAAAGCAGTAGCTCGCAGGAGCACCATGCGCCGAAATGGGCTGGTCGGACTCAACGCAGGCACAAGGATGCCGGCCGAAAGCAGCTATGAGCGCTGCGCTCCATTCAGGCCAGGACTGCTGCTTGACGCCTTCGTAGGTGTCCCATGCCTTTGCGGCACCGAAAAGTCGTTTGGCTGCAACCAGCCATCTTTTGTGGTCTGGCCAAGCATGCCTATCACCCAAGGCATTGATGGTGCGAACCCAAAGGGTGACGTCATCTTCAAAGCCGCGAAACGGCGGTATTTTTACGGAAGCCGGCTGCTGGAAGTCGCAGCGCCTCATCTCCGCCAGGTTGCTTGTCCAGCTTCTCCTGGAACTAGGGCCGGTGTCCACGGACAGTGCGGTCGTTGTAGGAGCGACAGCCGGTTCTACCACCAAGGAAGCTGGGACAGCATACCTTGTTGGCTGAGGAGTCGAAGTAGTGCCGGGCATCATAGTCTCGCCAAGGGAAAGCGTGGACGGCGTTCCCAGGCAGGACGGGTCCATGACGGAGGGGCTGAAGCGCTGTCCCAATGTCAGGTGCAACCGCGAAACCGCTGAGGGATGCGAAGGTGCTCGTCATAACCTCGAGCAGTTGGGTCAGCAGCGAGCTGGCTCGCATGGCGTCGGACAAGCTGCCGGCTGAGCCGCCCGTAGAGCCAGCGGCGGAATCGACGTACCCTGAGGCGGCGGCAGCGGCCGCAGCACTCGGGCCAGCCGGACCAGTCGCCAAGGGAGCATGAACGGCATCCGTTGAGCCAGAACTGGTGGCGTATGCGGCACTCACTCTCACTGCAGCCTGAAGCATGGTCAGGGGAGCGTGAACAGCTTCCCTAGCTGGCTGAGATGTCGATGATATCACGGGGCCGGGATAAAGGGCATGGGAAGCGCGGACGGCGTTATCTGGCCGCCGCAGGAACGTACGACGGCGAGGATTCATGTCTAAGGCAACGTGGACGGCATGCCTTGGCGGATCGGACCTTGACGTAGTCCCAGGCGCGGCATCTATGCGAAGGGAAGCGTTGACGGCGTTCCCTCGCCGGAAGGACCCTGGACGGCGAGATGCCGGAGGACGCAAGGCCTCCGCAGGACGGTGCTTAAGGCTGAAGCCCCTTAAGACTTGGCGTTCGCCGACTGCGCCATTGTAAAGAAGAGACACAAAGACACAGCACCCGTTCGTAGGCCGGCTGTTCTATTCTCTGCCCGTCGTCTTCCTTCTCTTCTAGCGCCCGCCTTGTGAGCGCGCGCGGCCAAGTTCACTTCGCCTTGATAAAAAGCCTGCAGTTCCAATGAATTCTTCAGTAAGCAAGGAAGAGTGGCCACCATGCGCACGCTTGACAATCCGTTCTGCTTTCTGGCTGTACAGATTCCCGTTCTTCTTGGCAGGTGGCGATCTGCACCAGCCCGGGGATATTCCGACATCGCTGCAACGTCACCGTGCTCTGTCGCAGCAAACTGGACCGAAGATTTCAACGCTATCGCCAAGGTAATACTGCGACCAACGCCACCTTGTGCCCCCGCCACATCATCGGCGACAACCGAACATATAAAAGCCTGCGGTTCCAATGAATTCTTCAGTGGGTAAGGAAGAGTGGCCACCATGCACACGCTTGACAATCCGTTCTGCTTGCTTGATGTACAGATTCCCGTTCTTCTTGGCAGGTGGCTATGTGCACCAGCCCGGGGATAATCCGACATCGCTGCAACGTCACCGTGCTTTGTGGCAGCAAACTGGACCGAAGATTTCAACGCTATCGCCAACGTAATACTGCGACCAACGCCACCTTGCGCCCCCAGCACATCATAGGCGACAACCGAACATAAAAAAGCCTGCGGTTCCAATGAATTCTTCAGTAAGCAAGGAAGAGCGGCCACCATGCGCACACTTGACAATTCGTTCTGCTTCCTTGCTGTACAGATTCCCGTTCTTCTTGGCAGGTGGCTATCTGCACCAGCCCGGGGATATTCCGACATCGCTGCAACGTCACCGTGCTCTGTGGCAGCAAATTGTACCGAAGATTTCAACGCTATCGCCAAGGTAATACTACGACCAACGCCACCTTGCGCCCCCGGCACATCATCGGCGACAACCGAACATAAAAAGCCTGCGGTTCCAATGAATTCTTCAGTAAGCAAGGAAGAGTGGCCACCATGCGCACGCTCCAAAATCCGTTCTGCTTCCTTGCTGTACAGATTCCCGTTCTTCTTGGCAGGTGGCGATCTGCACCAGCCCGGGGATATTCCGACATCGCTGCAACATCACCGTGCTCTGTGGCAGCAAACTGTAACGAAGATTTCAACGCTATCGCCAAGGTAAAACTGCGACCAACGCCACCTTGTGCCCCCGGCACATCATCGGCGACAACCGAACATATAAAAGCCTGCGGTTCTAATGAATTATTCAGTAAGCAAGGAAGAGTGGCCACCATGCGCACGCTTGACAATCCGTTCTGTTGGCTTGCTTTACAGATTCCCGTTCTTCTTGGCAGGTGGCTATCTGCACCTGCCCGGGGATATGCCGACATCGCTGCAACGTCACCGTGCTCTGTCGCAGCAAACTGGACCGAAGATTTCAACGCTATCACCAACGTAATACTGCGACCAACGCCACCTTGCGCACCCGGCACATCATCGGCGACAACCGAACATATAAAAGCCTGCGGTTCGAATGAATTCTTCAGTGGGTAAGGAAGAGTGGCCACCATGCGCACGCTTGACAATCCGTTCTGCTTCCTTGATGTACAGATTCCCGTTCTTCTTGGCAGGTGGCTATGTGCACCAGTCCAGGGATAATCCGACATCGCTGCAACGTCAACGTGCTTTGAGGCAGCAAACTGGACCGAAGATTTCAACGCTATCGCCAACGTAATACTGCGACCAACGCCACCTTGCGCCCCCGGCACATCATCGGCGACAACCGAACATATAAAAGCCTGCAGTTCCAATGAACTCTTCAGTAAGCAAGGAAGAGTGGCCACCATGCGCACGCTTGACAATCCGCTCTGCTTGCTGGCTGTACAGATTCCCGTTCTTCTTGGCAGGTGGCGATCTGCATCATCCCGGGGATATTCCGAGATCGCTGCAACGTCACCGTGCTCTGTCGCAGCAAACTGGACCGAAGATTTCAACGCTATCGCGAAGGTAATACTGCGACCAACGCCGCCTTGTGCCCCCGGCACATCATCGGCGACAACCGAACATAAAAAGCCTGCGGTTCCAAAGAATTCTTCAGTAAGCAAGGAAGAGCGGCCACCATGCGCACGCTTGACAATCCGTTCTGCTTGCTGGCTGTACAGATTCCCGTTCTTCTTGGCAGGTGGATATCTGCACCAGCCCGGGGATATTCCGACATCGCTGCAACATCACCGTGCTCTGTGGCAGTAAACTGTACCGAAGATTTCAACGCTATCGTCAAGGTAATACTGCGACCAACGCCACCTTGCGCCCCCGGCACATCATCGGCGACAACCGAACATATAAAAACCTGCGGTTCCAATGAATTCTTCAGTAAGCAAGGAAGAGTGGCCACCATGCGCACGCTTGACAATTCGTTCTGCTTCCTTGCTGTACAGATTTCCTTCCTTCTTGGCACGTGGCGATCTGCACCAGCCCGGGGATATGCCGACATCGCTGCAACGCCACCGTGCTCTGTCGCAGCAAACTGGACCGAAGATTTCAACGCTATCACCAACGTAATAATGCGACCAACGCCACCTTGTGCCCCCGGCACATCATCGGCGACAACCGAACATATAAAAGCCTGTGGTTCTAATGAATTATTCAGTAAGCAAGGAAGAGTGGCCACCATGCGCACGCTTGACAATCCGTTCTGCTGGCTTGCTTTACAGATTCCCGTTCTTCTTGGCAGGTGGCTATCTGCACCAGCCCGGGGATATGCCGACATCGCTGCAACGTCAACGTGCTCTGTCGCAGCAAACTGGACCGAAGATTTCAACGCTATCACCAACCTAATACTGCGACCAACGCCACCTTGCGCACCCGGCACATCATCGGCGACAACCGAACATATAAAAGCCTGCGGTTCGAATGAATTCTTCAGTGGGTAAGGAAGAGTGGCCACCATGCGCACGCTTGACAATCCGTTCTGCTTGCTGGCTGCACAGATTCCCGTTCTTCTTGGCAGGTGGCGATCTGCACCAGCCCGGGGATATTCCGAGATCGCTGCAACGTCACCGTGCTCTGTCGCAGCAAACTGGACCGAAGATTTCAACGCTATCGCCAAGGTAATACTGCGACCAACGCCGCCTTGTGCCCCCGGCACATCATCGGCGATAGCCGAACATATAAAAGCCTGCGGTTCCAATGAATTCTTCAGTAAGCAAGGAAGAGTGGCCACCATGCGCACGCTTGACCATCCGTTCTGCTGGCTTGCTGTACAGATTCCCGTTCTTCTTGGCAGGTGGCTATCTGCACCAGACCGGGGATATTCCGACATCGCTGCAACATCACCGTGCTCTGTGGCAGCAAACTGGACCGAAGATTTCAACGCTATCACCAACGTAATAATGCGACCAACGCCACCTTGCGCCCCCGGCACATCATCGGCGACAACCGAACATATAAAAGCCTGTGGTTCTAATGAATTATTCAGTAAGCAAGGAAGAGTGGCCACCATGCGCACGCTTGACAATCCGTTCTGCTGGCTTGCTTTACAGATTCCCGTTCTTCTTGGCAGGTGGCTATCTGCACCAGCCCGGGGATATGCCGACATCGCTGCAACGTCAACGTGCTCTGTCGCAGCAAACTGGACCGAAGATTTCAACGCTATCACCAACCTAATACTGCGACCAACGCCACCTTGCGCACCCGGCACATCATCGGCGACAACCGAACATATAAAAGCCTGCGGTTCGAATGAATTCTTCAGTGGGTAAGGAAGAGTGGCCACCATGCGCACGCTTGACAATCCGTTCTGCTTGCTGGCTGCACAGATTCCCGTTCTTCTTGGCAGGTGGCGATCTGCACCAGCCCGGGGATATTCCGAGATCGCTGCAACGTCACCGTGCTCTGTCGCAGCAAACTGGACCGAAGATTTCAACGCTATCGCCAAGGTAATACTGCGACCAACGCCGCCTTGTGCCCCCGGCACATCATCGGCGATAGCCGAACATCTAAAAGCCTGCGGTTCCAATGAATTCTTCAGTAAGCAAGGAAGAGTGGCCACCATGCGCACGCTTGACCATCCGTTCTGCTGGCTTGCTGTACAGATTCCCGTTCTTCTTGGCAGGTGGCTATCTGCACCAGACCGGGGATATTCCGACATCGCTGCAACATCACCGTGCTCTGTGGCAGCAAACTGGACCGAAGATTTCAACGCTATCACCAACGTAATAATGCGACCAACGCCACCTTGCGCCCCCGGCACATCATCGGCGACAAACGAACATAAAAAAGTCTGCGGTTCAAATAAATTCTTCAGTAAGCAAGGAAGAGTGGCCACCATGCACACACTTGACAATTCGTTCTGCTTCCTTGCTGTACAGATTCCCTTTCTTCTTGGCACGTGGCGATCTGCACCAGCCCGGGGATATGCCTACATCGCTGCAACGTCACCGTGCTCTGTCGCAGCAAACTGGACCGAAGATTTCAACGCTATCGCCAAGGTAATACTGCGACCAACGCCACCTTGCGCCCCCGGCACATCATCGGCGACAAACGAACATAAAAAAGCCTGCGGTTCCAATGAATTCTTCAGTAAGCAAGGAAGAGTGGCCACCATGCGCACGCTTGACCATCCGTTCTGCTGGCTAGCTGTACAGATTCCCGTTCTTCTTGGCAGGTGGCGATCTGCACCAGACCGGGGATATTCCGACATCGCTGCAACATCACCGTGCTCTGTGGCAGCAAACTGGACCGAAGATTTCAACGCTATCGCCAAGGTAATACTGCGACCAACGCCGCCTTGTGCCCCCGGCACATACTCGGCGATAGCCGAACATATAAAAGCCTGCGGTTCCAATGAATTCTTCAGTAAGCAAGGAAGAGTGGCCACCATGCGCACGCTTGACAATCCGTTCTGCTTGTTGGCTGTACAGATTCCCGTTCTTCTTGGCAGGTGGCTATCTGCACCAGCCCGGGGATATTCCGACATCGCTGCAACATCACCGTGCTCTGTGGCAGCAAACTGTACCGAAGATTTCAACGCTATCGCCAAGGTAATAAATACTGCGACCAACGCCACCTTGCGCCCCCGGCACATCATCGGCGACAACCGAACATATAAAAACCTGCGGTTCCAATGAATTCTTCAGTAAGCATGGAAGAGTGGCCACCATGCGCACGCTTGACAATTCGTTCTGCTTCCTTGCTGTACAGATTTGCTTCCTTCTTGGCACGTGGCGATCTGCACCAGCCCGGGGATATGCCGACATCGCTGCAACGCCACCGTGCTCTGTCGCAGCAAACTGGACCGAAGATTTCAACGCTATCACCAACGTAATAATGCGACCAACGCCGCCTTGTGCCCCCGGCACATCATCGGCGATAGCCGAACATACTAAAGCCTGCGGTTTCAATGAATTCTTCAGTGAGCAAGGAAGAGTGGCCACCATGCGCACGCTTGACCATCCGTTCTGCTGGCTTGCTGTACAGATTCCCGTTCTTCTTGGCAGGTGGCTATCTGCACCAGACCGGGGATATTCCGACATCGCTGCAACATCACCATGCTCTGTGGCAGCAAACTGGACCGAAGATTTCAACGCTATCACCAACGTAATAATGCGACCAACGCCACTTGCGCCCCCGGCACATCATCGGCGACAACCGAACATAAAAAAGCCTGCGGTTCCAATGAATTATTCAGTGGGCCAGGAAGAGTGGCCACCATGCACACAGTTGACAATTCGTTCTGCTTCCTTGCTGTACAGATTCCCTTTCTTCTTGGCACGTGGCGATCTGCACCAGCCCGGGGATATGCCTACATCGCTGCAACGTCACCGTGCTCTGTGGCAGCAAACTTTACCGAAGATTTCAACGCTATCGCCAAGGTAATACTGCGACCAACGCCACCTTGCGCCCTCGGCACATCATCGGCGACAACCGAACATAAAAAAGCCTGCGGTTCCAATGAATTATTCAGTGGGCCAGGAAGAGTGGCCACCATGCGCACACTTGACAATTCGTTCTGCTTCCTTGCTGTACAGATTCCATTTCTTCTTGGCACGCGGCGATCTGCACCAGCCCGGGGATATGCCGACATCGCTGCAACGTCACCGTGCTCTGTCGCAGCAAACTGGACCGAAGATTTCAACGCTATCACCAACGTAATACTGCGACCAACGCCACCTTGCGCACCCGGCACATCATCGGCGACAACCCAACGTATAAAAGCCTGCGGTTCGAATGAATTCTTCAGTGGGTAAGGAAGAGTGGCCACCATGCGCACGCTTGACAATCCGTTCTGCTTGCTGGCTGTACAGATTCCCGTTCTTCTTGGCAGGTGGCTATGTGCACCAGCCCGGGGATATTCCGACATCGCTGCAACGTCACCGTGCTTTGTGGCAGCAAACTGGACCGAAGATTTCAACGCTATCGCCAACGTAATACTGCGACCAACGCCACCTTGCGCCCCCGGCACATCATCGGCGACAACCGAACCTATAAAAGCCTGCGGTTCCAATGAATTCTTCAGTCAGCAAGGAAGAGTGGCCACCATGCGCACGCTTGACAATCTGTTTTGCATACTGGCTGTACAGATTCCCGTTCTTCTTGGCAGGTGGCTATCTGCACCAGCTCGGGGATATTCCGACATCGCTGCAACGTCACCGTGCTCTGTGGCAGCAAACTGTACCGAAGATTTCAACGCTATCGCCAACGTAATACTGCGACCAACGCCACCTTGCGCCCCCGGCACATCATCGGCGACAACCGAACATATAAAAGCCTGCAGTTCCAATGAACTCTTCAGTAAGCAAGGAAGAGTGGCCACCATGCGCACGCTTGACAATCCGTTCTGCTTGCTGGCTGTACTGATTTCCGTTCTTCTTGGCAGGTGGCGATCTGCACCAGACCGGGGATATTCCGACATCGCTGCAACATCACCGTGCTCTGTGGCAGCAAACTGTACCGAAGATTTCAACGCTATCGCCAAGGTAATACTGCGACTAACGCCACCTTGCGCCCCCGGCACATCATCGGCGACAACCGAACATATAAAAACCTGCGGTTCCAATGAATTCTGCAGTAAGCAAGGAAGAGGGGCCACCATGCGCACACTTGACAATTCGTTCTGCTTCCTTGATGTACAGATTCCCGTTCTTCTTGGCAAGTGGCGATCTGCACCAGCCCGGGGATATTCCGAGATCGCTGCAACGTCACCGTGCTTTGTGGCAGCAAACTGTACCGAAGATTTCAACGCTATCGCCAAGGTAATACTGCGACCAACGCCACCTTGCGCCCCCGGCGCATCATCGGCGACAACCGAACATATAAAAGCCTGCGGTTCCAATGAATTATTCAGTGGGCAAGGAAGAGTGGCCACCATGCGCACGCTTGACAATCCGTTCTGCTTGCTGGCTGTACAGATTCCCGTTCTTCTTGGCAGGTGGCTATCTGCACCAGCCCGGGGATATTCCTACATCGCTGCAACGTCACCGTGCTCTGTGGCAGCAAACTGGACCGAAGATTTCAACGCTATTGCCAAGGTAATACTGCGACCAACACCACCTTGCGCCCCCGGCACATCATCGGCGACAACCGAACATATAAAAGCCTGCGGTTCCAATGAACTCTTCAGTAGCCAAGGAAGAGTGGCCACCATGCGCACGCTTGACAATCCGTTCTGCTTGCTTGGCTGTACAGATTCCCGTTCTTCTTGGCAGGTGGCTATCTGCACCAGCCCGGGGATATTCCGACATCGCTGCAACGTCACCGTGCTCTGTCGGCAGCAAACCTGGACCGAAGATTTCAACGCTATCGCCAAGTAATACTGCGACCAACGCCACCTTGCGCCCCCGGCACATCATCGGCGACAACCGAACATATAAAAGCCTGCGGTTCCAATGAACTCTTCAGTAAGCAAGGAAGAGTGGCCACCATGCGCACGCTTGACAATCGTTCTGCTTCCTTGCTGTACAGATTTCCCTTCCTTCTTGGCAGGTGGCGATCTGCACCAGCCGGGGATATTCCGACATCGCTGCAACGTCACCGTGCTCTGTCGCAGCAAACTTGGACCGAAGATTTCAACGCTATCGCCAAGGTAATACTGCGACCAACGCCACCTTGCGCCCCCGGCACATCATCGGCGACAACCGAACATATAAAAGCCTGCGGTTCCAATGAATTCTTCAGTAAGCAAGGAAGAGTGGCCACCATGCGCACACTTGACAATCCGTTCTGCTTCCTTGCTGCACAGATTCCCGTTCTTCTTGGCAGGTGGCGATCTGCACCAGCCCGGGGATATTCCGACATCGCTGCAACATCACCGTGCTCTGTGGCAGCAAACTGTACCGAAGATTTCAACGCTATCGCCAAGGTAATACTGCGACCAACGCCACCTTGCGCCCCCGGCACATCATCGGCGACAACCGAAAATAAAAAAGCCTGCGGTTCCAATGAATTCTTCAGTAAGCAAGGAAGAGGGGCCACCATGCGCACACTTGACAATCCGTTCTGCTTCCTTGCTGTACAGATTCCCGTTCTTCTTGGCAGGTGGCTATCTGCACCAGCCCGGGGATATTCCGACATCGCTGCAACGTCACCGTGCTCTGTGGCAGCAAACTGTACCGAAGATTTCAACGCTATCGCCAAGGTAATACTGCGCCCAACGCCACCTTGCGCCCCCGGCACATCATCGGCGACAACCGAACATATAAAAGCCTGCGGTTCCAATGAATTCTTCAGTAGGCAAGGAAGAGTGGCCACCATGTGCACGCTTGACAATCCGTTCTGCTTCCTTGCTGTACAGATTCCCGTTCTTCTTGGCAGGTGGCTATCTGCACCAGCCCGGGGATATGCCGACATCGCTGCAACGTCACCGTGCTCTGTCGCAGCAAACTGGACCGAAGATTTCAACGCTATCGCCAACGTAATACTGCGACCAACGCCACCTTGCGCCCCCGGCACATCATCGGCGACAACCGAACATATAAAAGCCTGCGGTTCCAATGAATTATTCAGTGGGCAAGGAAGAGTGGCCACCATGCGCACGCTTGACAATCCGTTCTGCTTGCTGGCTGTACAGATTCCCGTTCTTCTTGGCAGGTGGCTATCTGCACCAGCCCGGGGATATTCCGACATCGCTGCAACGTCACCGTGCTTGTGGCAGCAAACTGGACCGAAGATTTCAACGCTATCGCCAACGTAATACTGCGACCAACGCCACCTTGCGCCCCCGGCACATCATCGGCGACAACCGAACCTATAAAAGCCTGCGGTTCCAATGAATTCTTCAGTCAGCAAGGAAGAGTGGCCACCATGCGCACGCTTGACAATCTGTTTTGCATACTGGCTGTACAGATTCCCGTTCTTCTTGGCAGGTGGCTATCTGCACCAGCTCGGGGATATTCCGACATCGCTGCAACGTCACCGTGCTCTGTGGCAGCAAACTGTACCGAAGATTTCAACGCTATCGCCAACGTAATACTGCGCCCAACGCCACCTTGCGCCCCCGGCACATCATCGGCGACAACCGAACATATAAAAGCCTGCGGTTCCAATGAATTCTTCAGTAGGCAAGGAAGAGTGGCCACCATGCGCACGCTTGACAATCCGTTCTGCTTCCTTGCTGTACAGATTCCCGTTCTTCTTGGCAGGTGGCGATCTGCACCAGCCCGGGGATATGCCGACATCGCTGCAACGTCACCGTGCTCTGTGGCAGCAAACTGTACCGAAGATTTCAACGCTATCGCCAAGGTAATACTGCGACCAACGCCACCTTGCGCCCCCGGCACATCATCGGCGACAACCGAACATAAAAAGCCTGCGGTTCCAATGAATTCTTCAGTGGGCAAGGAAGAGTGGCCACCATGCGCACACTTGACAATTCGTTCTGCTTCCTTGCTGTACAGATTCCCGTTCTTCTTGGCAGGTGGCGATCTGCACCAGCCCGGGGATATGCCGACATCGCTGCAACGTCACCGTGCTCTGTCGGCAGCAAACTGGACCGAAGATTTCAACGCTATCGCCAAGGTAATACTGCGACCAACGCCACCTTGCGCCCCCGGCACATCATCGGCGACAACCGAACATATAAAAGCCTGCGGTTCCAATGAATTCTTCAGTGGGCAAGGAAGAGTGGCCACCATGCGCACGCTTGACAATCCGTTCTGCTTGCTGGCTGTACAGATTCCCGTTCTTCTTGGCAGGTGGCTATCTGCACCAGCCCGGGGATATTCCGACATCGCTGCAACGTCACCGTGCTCTGTGGCAGCAAACTGGACCGAAGATTTCAACGCTATCGCCAACGTAATACTGCGACCAACGCCACCTTGCGCCCCCGGCACATCATCGGCGACAACCGAACATATAAATGCCTGCGGTTCCAATGAATTCTTCAGTGGGCAAGGAAGAGTGGCCACCATGCGCACGCTTGACAATCCGTTCTGCTTCCTTGCTGTACAGATTCCCGTTCTTCTTGGCAGGTGGCTATCTGCACCAGCCCGGGGATATTCCGACATCGCTGCAACGTCACCGTGCTCTGTCGCAGCAAACTGTACCGAAGATTTCAACGCTATCGCCAACGTAATACTGCGACCAACGCCACCTTGCGCCCCCGGCACATCATCGGCGACAACCGAACATATAAAAGCCTGCAGTTCCAATGAATTCTTCAGTAAGCAAGGAAGAGTGGCCACCATGCGCACGCTTGACAATCCGTTCTGCTTCCTGGCTGTACAGATTCCCGTTCTTCTTGGCAGGTGGCGATCTGCACCAGCCCGGGGATATTCCGACATCGCTGCAACATCACCGTGCTCTGTGGCAGCAAACTGTACCGAAGATTTCAACGCTATCGCCAAGGTAATACTGCGACCAACGCCACCTTGCGCCCCCGGCACATCATCGGCGACAACCGAACATATAAAAGCCTGCGGTTCCAATGAATTCTTCAGTAAGCAAGGAAGAGGGGCCACCATGCGCACACTTGACAATCCGTTCTGCTTCCTTGCTGTACAGATTCCCGTTCTTCTTGGCAGGTGGCTATCTGCACCAGCCCGGGGATATGCCAACATCGCTGCAACGTCAACGTGGTCTGTGGCAGCAAACTGTACCGAAGATTTCAACGCTATCGCCAAGGTAATACTGCGACCAACGCCACCTTGCGCCCCCGGCACATCATCGGCGACAACCGAACATATAAACGCCTGCGGTTCCAATGAATTCTTCAGTGGCCAAGGAAGAGTGGCCACCATGTGCACGCTTGACAATCCGTTCTGCTTCCTGCTGTACAGATTCCCGTTCTTCTTGGCAGGTGGCTATCTGCACCAGCCCGGGGATATGCCGACATCGCTGCAACGTCACCGTGCTCTGTCGCAGCAAACTGGACCGAAGATTTCAACGCTATCGCCAACGTAATACTGCGACCAACGCCACCTTGCGCCCCGGCACATCATCGGCGACAACCGAACATATAAAAGCCTGCGGTTCCAATGAATTCTTCAGTGGCAAGGAAGAGTGGCCACCATGCGCACACTTGACAATCCGTTCTGCTTCCTTGCTGTACAGATTCCCGTTCTTCTTGGCAGGTGGCTATCTGCACCAGCCCGGGGATATGCCTGACATCGCTGCAACGTCACCGTGCTCTGTCGCAGCAAACTGGATCGAAGATTTCAACGCTATCGCCAACGTAATACTGCGACCAACGCCACCTTGCGCCCCCGGCACATCATCGGCGACAACCGAACATATAAAAGCCTGCGGTTCCAATGAATTCTTCAGTGGGCAAGGAAGAGTGGCCACCATGCGCACGCTTGACAATCCGTTCTGCTTCCTTGCTGTACAGATTCCCGTTCTTCTTGGCAGGTGGCTATCTGCACCAGCCCGGGGATATGCCGACATCGCTGCAACGTCACCGTGCTCTGTCGCAGCAAACTGGATCGAAGATTTCAACGCTATCGCCAACGTAATACTGCGACCAACGCCACCTTGCGCCCTCGGCACATCATCGGCGACAACCGAACATAAAAAGCCTGCGGTTCCAATGAATTCTTCAGTGGGCAAGGAAGAGTGGCCACCATGCGCACACTTGACAATCCGTTCTGCTTCCTTGCTGTACAGATTCCCGTTCTTCTTGGCAGGTGGCTATCTGCACCAGCCCGGGGATATGCTGACATCGCTGCAACGTCACCGTGCTCTGTCGCAGCAAACTGTATCGAAGATTTCAACGCTATCGCCAACGTAATACTGCGACCAACGCCACCTTGCGCCCTCGGCACATCATCGGCGACAACCGAACATATAAAAAGCCTGCGGTTCCAATGAATTCTTCAGTGGGCAAGGAAGAGTGGCCACCATGCGCACACTTGACAATCCGTTCTGCTTCCTTGCTGTACAGATTCCCGTTCTTCTTGGCAGGTGGCTATCTGCACCAGCCCGGGGATATGCCGACATCGCTGCAACGTCACCGTGCTCTGTCGCAGCAAACTTAGATCGAAGATTTCAACGCTATCGCCAACGTAATACTGCGACCAACGCCACCTTGCGCCTTCGCCACATCATCGGCGACAACCGAACATATAAAAGCCTGCGGTTCCAATGAATTCTTCAGTGGGCAAGGAAGAGTGGCCACCACGTGCACGCTCGACAATCTGTTCTGCTTCCTCGCTGTACAGATTCCCGTTCTTCTTGGCAGGTGGCTATCTGCACCAGCCCGGGGATATGCTGACATCGCTGCAACGTCACCGTGCTCTGTCGCAGCAAACTGTATCGAAGATTTCAACGCTATCGTTAACGTAATACTGCGACCAACGCCACCTTGCGCCCTCGGCACATCATCGGCGACAACAGAACTATAAAAAGCCTGCGGTTCCAATGAATTCTTCAGTGGGCAAGGAAGAGTGGCCACCATGCGCACACTTGACAATCCGTTCTGCTTCCTTGCTGTACAGATTCCCGTTCTTCTTGGCAGGTGGCTATCTGCACCATCCCGGGGATATGCCGACATCGCTGCAACGTCACCGTGCTCTGTCGCAGCAAACTGTATCGAAGATTTCAACGCTATCGCCAACGTAATACTGCGACCAACGCCACCTTGCGCCCTCGGCACATCATCGGCGACAACCGAACATATAAAAGCCTGCGGTTCCAATGAATTCTTCAGTGGGCAAGGAAGAGTGGCCACCATGCGCACGCTTGACAATCCGTTCTGCTTCCTGCTGTACAGATTCCCGTTCTTCTTGGCAGGTGGCTATCTGCACCAGCCCGGGGATATGCTGACATCGCTGCAACGTCACCGTGCTCTGTCGCAGCAAACTGTATCGAAGATTTCAACGCTATCGCTAACGTAATACTGCGACCAACGCCACCTTGCGCCCTCGGCACATCATCGGCGACAACCGAACATAAAAAGCCTGCGGTTCCAATGAATTCTTCAGTGGCAAGGAAGAGTGGCCACCATGCGCACACTTGACAATCCGTTCTGCTTCCTTGCTGTACAGATTCCCGTTCTGCTTGGCAGGTGGCTATCTGCACCAGCCCGGGGATATGCTGACATCGCTGCAACGTCACCGTGCTCTGTCGCAGGAAACTGGATCGAAGATTTCAACGCTATCGCCAACGTAATACTGCGACCAACGCCACCTTGCGCCCCCGGCACATCATCGGCAACAACCGAACATAAAAAAGCCTGCGGTTCCAATGAATTCTTCAGTGGGCAAGGAAGAGTGGCCACCATGCGCACGCTTGACAATCCGTTCTGCTTCCTTGCTGTACAGATTCCCGTTCTTCTTGGCAGGTGGCTATCTGCACCAGCCCGGGGATATGCCGACATCGCTGCAACGTCACCGTGCTCTGTCGCAGCAAACTGGATCGAAGATTTCAACGCTATCGCCAACGTAATACTGCGACCAACGCCACCTTGCGCCCTCGGCACATCATCGGCGACAACCGAACATATAAAAGCCTGCGGTTCCAATGAATTCTTCAGTGGGCAAGGAAGAGTGGCCACCATGTGCACGCTCGACAATCCGTTCTGCTTCCTCGCTGTACAGATTCCCGTTCTTCTTGGCAGGTGGCTATCTGCACCAGCCCGGGGATATGCTGACATCGCTGCAACGTCACCGTGCTCTGTCGCAGCAAACTAGATCGAAGATTTCAACGCTATCGTTAACGTAATACTGCGACCAACGCCACCTTGCGCCCTCGGCACATCATCGGCGACAACCGAACATAAAAAAGCCTGCGGTTCCAATGAATTCTTCAGTGGGCAAGGAAGAGTGGCCACCATGCGCACACTTGACAATCCGTTCTGCTTCCTTGCTGTACAGATTCCCGTTCTTCTTGGCAGGTGGCTATCTGCACCAGCCCGGGGATATGCCGACATCGCTGCAACGTCACCGTGCTCTGTCGCAGCAAATTAGTTCGAAGATTTCAACGCTATCGCCAACGTAATACTGCGACCAACGCCACCTTGCGCCTTCGCCACATCATCGGCGACAACCGAACATATAAAAGCCTGCGGTTCCAATGAATTCTTCAGTGGGCAAGGAAGAGTGGCCACCACGTGCACGCTCGACAATCTGTTCTGCTTCCTCGCTGTACAGATTCCCGTTCTTCTTGGCAGGTGGCTATCTGCACCAGCCCGGGGATATGCTGACATCGCTGCAACGTCACCGTGCTCTGTCGCAGCAAACTGTATCGAAGATTTCAACGCTATCGTTAACGTAATACTGCGACCAACGCCACCTTGCGCCCTCGGCACATCATCGGCGACAACAGAACATAAAAAAGCCTGCGGTTCCAATGAATTCTTCAGTGGACAAGGAAGAGTGGCCACCATGCGCACACTTGACAATCCGTTCTGCTTCCTTGCTGTACAGATTCCCGTTCTTCTTGGCAGGTGGCTATCTGCACCAGCCCGGGGATATGCCTGACATCGCTGCAACGTCACCGTGCTCTGTCGCAGCAAACTGGATCGAAGATTTCAACGCTATCGCCAACGTAATACTGCGACCAACGCCACCTTGCGCCCTCGGCACATCATCGGCGACAACCGAACATAAAAAAGCCTGCGGTTCCAATGAATTCTTCATTGGGCAAGGAAGAGTGGCCACCATGCGCACGCTTGATAATCCGTTCTGCTTCCTTGCTGTACAGATTCCCGTTCTTCTTGGCAGGTGGCTATCTGCACCAGCCCGGGGATATGCTGACATCGCTGCAACGTCACCGTGCTCTGTCGCAGCAAACTGTATCGAAGATTTCAACGCTATCGTTAACGTAATACTGCGACCAACGCCACCTTGCGCCCTCGGCACATCATCGGCGACAACAGAACATAAAAAGCCTGCGGTTCCAATGAATTCTTCAGTGGGCAAGGAAGAGTGGCCACCATGCGCACACTTGACAATCCGTTCTGCTTCCTTGCTGTACAGATTCCCGTTCTGCTTGGCAGGTGGCTATCTGCACCAGCCCGGGGATATGCTGACATCGCTGCAACGTCACCGTGCTCTGTCGCAGGAAACTGGATCGAAGATTTCAACGCTATCGCCAACGTAATACTGCGACCAACGCCACCTTGCGCCCCCGGCACATCATCGGCAACAACCGAACATAAAAAAGCCTGCGGTTCCAATGAATTCTTCATTGGGCAAGGAAGAGTGGCCACCATGCGCACGCTTGACAATCCGTTCTGCTTCCTTGCTGTATAGATTCCCCTTCTTCTTGGTAGGTGGCTATCTGCACCAGCCCGGGGATATGCTGACATCGCTGCAACGTCACCGTGCTCTATTGCAGCAAACTGGATCGAAGATGTCAACGCTATCGCCCACGTAATACTGCGACCAACGCCGCCTTGCGCCCTCGGCACATCATTGGCGACAACCGAACATATAAAAGCCTGCGGTTCCAATGAATTCTTCAGTGGGCAAGGAAGAGTGGCCACCATGCGCACACTTGACAATCCGTTCTGCTTCCTTGCTGTACAGATTCCCGTTCTTCTTTGCAGGTGGCTATCTGCACCATCCCGGGGATATGCCGACATCGCTGCAACGGGACCGTGCTCTGTCGCAGCAAACTTAGTTCGAAGATTTCAACGCTATCGCCAACGTAATACTGCGACCAACGCCACCTTGCGCCTTCGCCACATCATCGGCGACAACAGAACATAAAAAAGCCTGCGGTTCTAATCAATTCTTCAGTGGACAAGGAAGAGTGGCCACCATGCGCACACTTGACAATCCGTTCTGCTTCCTCGCTGTACAGATTCCCGTTCTTCTTGGCAGGTGGCTATCTGCACCAGCCCGGGGATATGCTGACATCGCTGCAACGTCACCGTGCTCTGTCGCAGCAAACTGTATCGAAGATTTCAACGCTATCGTTAACGTAATACTGCGACCAACGCCACCTTGCGCCCTCGGCACATCATCGGCGACAACAGAACATAAAAAAGCCTGCGGTTCCAATGAATTCTTCAGTGGGCAAGGAAGAGTGGCCACCATGCGCACACTTGACAATCCGTTCTGCTTCCTTGCTGTACAGATTCCCGTTCTGCTTGGCAGGTGGCTATCTGCACCAGCCCGGGGATATGCTGACATCGCTGCAACGTCACCGTGCTCTGTCGCAGGAAACTGGATCGAAGATTTCAACGCTATCGCCAACGTAATACTGCGACCAACGCCACCTTGCGCCCCCGGCACATCATCGGCAACAACCGAACATAAAAAAGCCTGCGGTTCCAATGAATTCTTCATTGGGCAAGGAAGAGTGGCCACCATGCGCACGCTTGACAATCCGTTCTGCTTCCTTGCTGTATAGATTCCCCTTCTTCTTGGTAGGTGGCTATCTGCACCAGCCCGGGGATATGCTGACATCGCTGCAACGTCACCGTGCTCTGTCGCAGCAAACTGTATCGAAGATTTCAACGCTATCGTTAACGTAATACTGCGACCAACGCCACCTTGCGCCCTCGGCACATCATCGGCGACAACAGAACATAAAAAATCCTGCGGTTCCAATGAATTCTTCAGTGGGCAAGGAAGAGTGGCCACCATGCGCACACTTGACAATCCGTTCTGCTTCCTTGCTGTACAGATTCCCGTTCTGCTTGGCAGGTGGCTATCTGCACCAGCCCGGGGATATGCTGACATCGCTGCAACGTCACCGTGCTCTGTCGCAGGAAACTGGATCGAAGATTTCAACGCTATCGCCAACGTAATACTGCGACCAACGCCACCTTGCGCCCCCGGCACATCATCGGCAACAACCGAACATAAAAAAGCCTGCGGTTCCAATGAATTCTTCATTGGGCAAGGAAGAGTGGCCACCATGCGCACGCTTGACAATCCGTTCTGCGTCCTTGCTGTATAGATTCCCCTTCTTCTTGGTAGGTGGCTATCTGCACCAGCCCGGGGATATGCTGACATCGCTGCAACGTCACCGTGCTCTATCGCAGCAAACTGGATCGAAGATGTCAACGCTATCGCCCACGTAATACTGCGACCAACGCCGCCTTGCGCCCTCGGCACATCATTGGCGACAACCGAACATATAAAAGCCTGCGGTTCCAATGAATTCTTCAGTGGGCAAGGAAGAGTGGCCACCATGTGCACGCTCGACAATCCGTTCTGCTTCCTCTTTGTACAGATTCCCGTTCTTCTTGGCAGGTGGCTATCTGCACCAGCCCGGGGATATGCCGACATCGCTGCAACGTCACCGTGCTCTGTCGCAGCAAACCGGATCGAAGATTTCAACGCTATCGTTAACGTAATACTGCGACCAACGCCACCTTGCGCTTCGGCACATCATCGGCAACAACCGAACATAAAAAAGCCTGCGGTTCCAATGAATTCTTCATTGGGCAAGGAAGAGTGGCCACCATGCGCACGCTTGACAATCTGTTCTGTTTCCTTGCTGTACAGATTCCCGTTCTTCTTGGCAGGTGGCTATCTGCACCAGCCCGGGGATATGCTGACATAGCTGCAACCTCACCGTGCTCTGTCGCAGCAAACTAAATCGAAGATTTCAACGCTATCGTTAACGTAATACTGTGACCAATGCCACCTTGCGCCCTCGGCACATCATCGGCGACAACCGAACATAAAAAAGCCTGCGGTTCCAATGAATTCTTCAGTGGGCAAGGAAGAGTAGCCACCATGCGCACACTTGACAATCCGTTCTGCTTCCTTGCTGTAAAGATTCCCGTTCTTCTTGGCAGGTGGCTATCTGCACCAGCCCGGGGATATGCTGACATCGCTGCAACGTCACCGTGCTCTGTCGCAGCAAATTAGATCGAAGATTTCAACGCTGTCACCAACGTAATACTGCGACCAGCGCCACCTTCCGCTCTCGGCACATCATCGGCAACAACCGAACATATAAAAGCCTGCGGTTCCAATGAATTCATCAGTGGGCAAGGAAGAGTGGCCACCATGCGCGCTTGACAATCCGTTCTGCTTCCTTGCTGTACAGATTCCCGTTCTTCTTGGCAGGTGGCTATCTGCACCAGCCCGGGGATATGCTGACATCGCTGCAACGTCACCGTGCTCTGTCGCAGCAAACTGTATCGAAGATTTCAACGCTATCGTTAACGTAATACTGCGACCAACGCCACCTTGCGCCCTCGGCACATCATCGGCGACAACTGAACATAAAAAATCCTGCGGTTCCAATGAATTCTTCAGCGGGCAAGGAAGAGTGGCCACCATGCGCACACTTGACAATCCGTTCTGCTTCCTTGCTGTACAGATTCCCGTTCTGCTTGGCAGGTGGCTATCTGCACCAGCCCGGGGATATGCTGACATCGCTGCAACGTCACCGTGCTCTGTCGCAGGAAACTGGATCGAAGATTTCAACGCTATCGCCAACGTAATACTGCGACCAACGCCACCTTGCGCCCCCGGCACATCATCGGCAACAACCGAACATAAAAAAGCCTGCGGTTCCAATGAATTCTTCATTGGGCAAGGAAGAGTGGCCACCATGCGCACGCTTGACAATCCGTTCTGCGTCCTTGCTGTATAGATTCCCCTTCTTCTTGGTAGGTGGCTATCTGCACCAGCCCGGGGATATGCTGACATCGCTGCAACGTCACCGTGCTCTGTCGCAGCAAACTGGATCGAAGATTTCAACGCTATCGCCAACGTAATACTGCGACCAACGCCGCCTTGCGCCCTCGGCACATCATTGGCGACAACCGAACATATAAAAGCCTGCGGTTCCAATGAATTCTTCAGTGGGCAAGGAAGAGTGGCCACCATGTGCACGCTCGACAATCCGTTCTGCTTCCTCTTTGTACAGATTCCCGTTCTTCTTGGCAGGTGGCTATCTGCACCAGCCCGGGGATATGCCGACATCGCTGCAACGTCACCGTGCTTTGTCGCAGCAAACCGGATCGAAGATTTCAACGCTATCGTTAACGTAATACTGCGACCAACGTCACCTTGCGCTTCGGCACATCATCGGCAACAACCGAACATAAAAAAGCCTGCGGTTCCAATGAATTCTTCATTGGGCAAGGAAGAGTGGCCACCATGCGCACGCTTGACAATCCGTTCTGTTTCCTTGCTGTACAGATTCCCGTTCTTCTTGGCAGGTGGCTATCTGCACCAGATGGGGATATGCTGACATAGCTGCAACGTCACCGTGCTCTGTCGCAGCAAACTAAATCGAAGATTTCAACGCTATCGTTAACGTAATACTGTGACCAATGCCACCTTGCGCCCTCGGCACATCATCGGCGACAACCGAACATAAAAAAGCCTGCGGTTCCAATGAATTCTTCAGTGGGCAAGGAAGAGTAGCCACCATGCGCACACTTGACAATCCGTTCTGCTTCCTTGCTGTAAAGATTCCCGTTCTTCTTGGCAGGTGGCTATCTGCACCAGCCCGGGGATATGCTGACATCGCTGCAACGTCACCGTGCTCTGTCGCAGCAAATTAGATCGAAGATTTCAACGCTGTCGCCAACGTAATACTGCGACCAGCGCCACCTTCCGCTCTCGGCACATCATCGGCAACAACCGAACATATAAAAGCCTGCGGTTCCAATGAATTCATCAGTGGGCAAGGAAGAGTGGCCACCATGCGCGCTTGACAATCCGTTCTGCTTCCTTGCTGTACAGATTCCCGTTCTTCTTGGCAGGTGGCTATCTGCACCAGCCCGGGGATATGCCGACATCGCTGCAACGTCACCGTGCTCTGTCACAGCAAATTAGATCGAAGATTTCATCGCTATCGCCAACGTAATACTGCGACCAACGCCACCTTGCGCCCTCGGCACATCATCGGCGACAACCGAACATATAAAAGCCTGCAGTTCCAATGAATTCTTCAGTGGGCAAGGAAGAGTGACCACCATGTGCACGCTCGACAATACGTTCTGCTTCCTCGCTGTACCGATTCCCGTTCTTCTTGGCAGGTGGCTATCTGCACCAGCCCGGGGATATGCTGACATCGCTGCAACGTCACCGTGCTCTGTCGCAGCAAACTGTATCGAAGATTTCAACGCTATCGTTAACGTAATACTGCGACCAACGCCACCTTGCGCCCTCGGCACATCATCGGCGACAACAGAATATAAAAAAGCCTGCGGTTCCAATGAATTCTTCAGTGGGCAAGGAAGAGTGGCCACCATGCGCACACTTGACAATCCGTTCTGCTTCCTTGCTGTACAGATTCCCGTTCTTCTTTGCAGGTGGCTATCTGCACCATCCCGGGGATATGCCGACATCGCTGCAACGGGACCGTGCTCTGTCGCAGCAAATTAGTTCGAAGATTTCAACGCTATCGCCAACGTAATACTGCGACCAACGCCACCTTGCGCCTTCGCCACATCATCGGCGACAACAGAACATAAAAAAGCCTGCGGTTCCAATGAATTCTTCAGTGGACAAGGAAGAGTGGCCACCATGCGCACACTTGACAATCCGTTCTGCTTCCTTGCTGTACAGATTCCCGTTCTGCTTGGCAGGTGGCTATCTGCACCAGCCCGGGGATATGCTGACATCGCTGCAACGTCACCGTGCTCTGTCGCAGGAAACTGGATCGAAGATTTCAACGCTATCGCCAACGTAATACTGCGTAGCTTCAGTTAACCTAAGCTAAACCTTAAAAATATGCAAATGCTACGTAGCTAGACAGAACCAAGGTAATGTTGGTTGCCATCGCTTGGCATATTTTTGTATTCCGCCTAATGAGATAATTAGACCTAATTATTTATTTAACTTTTCAAATATTATAATTAAACAAAATGTCAAGGAGAAAAATGTAAAGCAACATGAGAAACTCCCAATACAGCATTCCGTTGCTCAATACGTGCAACATAAAATTGTTTTTCCGAGCGTGAAAGTATCCCGCGAATACACGCAAAATTGTCGTGCGACTGGCCGCTCGAGGCACTTTACGTATATTCGCGGGCATCTTTCACGCTCGGAAAAACACTTTTGTGTTGCACGTATTAAGCAACAGAAAGCTGTATCGGGAGTTTCTCATGTCGCTCTATACAATTGTCTAATTGACACTTGTCATGTAATTATAATAATTGAGAGACAGAATAAATAATTAAGACTAATTATCTAATTAGGTGGAATACAAAAAATAGTCTATCTCCATCTCCAAGCGACGGCAAAAACATTACCTTGGTTCTGTCCACCTACAGAGCATTTTCAGATTTTTAATGTTTGGCCCATGTTAACTGAAACACCCTGTATATAGGACAGATTTGATCAGTTATATTTTGTGATGATAGTGGATAGTGGCGTGCGGTGGGGAGAAGACCAGCTTGGAATGATGATTGTATGGCAGCACCAAGAAGAGGATTGATGATGGTGATAATGGATGATGACCACGTGCCATGAACAAAGAAGCGACGAGAGCGCGCAGAGCGTGAGAGCGAGCGGCAGCTTCGAACGCAAGCTCGCAAAACGGCGGCTCCAGGCTCGGGTACCGGTGACCGGGTGTCCAGCTACCGTGCGGACCTGGTCGAGGATCCAGTTCGTGGCTGGGCCTTCCTGCGCGCCAGCGGCCTGCTGTGATAGCGGCCTGGTGCAGTGCTTCCTGCTTGGACCGGGACGCCTGAGCTACCAGCTACCAGCCTGCTGAGCGAGCCCGAGGACTGGCGACCGGGCGTCCTGCTACCGTGCGGACCTGGTCGTGGATCCCGCCCGTGGCTCTGCTCTCTTGTGTACCAGCGGCCTGCTGTGACAGCGGCCTAGTGCAGTGCTTCCTGCTGGCCACCGGGGCGCCTGAGCTACCTGTCCGCCGACCGAGCCCGACGTTATAGCGGCCGAGGCGTTACAGGCCAGGCGTTACAGGCCAGCTACAGCAGTGGCCTGGTGTTCTACCGGTCTGCTGTTGTCTTCCTGCTGCCACGTCGCGACAAGGTGCGGCGCGACAGCAGCGACCTAGCCACAACGACGCTCCACCGTCACAACCACCGTCACGGGCACCGCAACGACGAGGCAGTAGGGCGAGTGGTGGCGCATGAGTGCTAGGTACATGTTTATTTAGGACAAACGATTCGCGAACTATAGCCCACGTACATGTGCATGTAAATAGTCTGTATCGTTTAGCGTGTCTGTATAAAGTCTGTGTTTCGTGTAGCAAGCTCCCGTCTGCCGTGTCATTATTAAACGGATCCTGGGCCCAACTGGAAACCGGCAAGTCTGTCGTTTCCATCACAATCTGGCGAGCCTGCCAGGATGTTCGACGTACTACCGACCGTATCCTCGGAGATTTCTACTGGCCTGGGATGCATGAAGACATCAAGCGTTTTGTCCGATCTTGCGATGTGTGCCAGAGGACAACGCCGAAAGGAAAAGTTGGTGTCGCCCCTTTGGGCAACATGCCTCTTATACGGACACCATTTCAAAGAGTCGCGGTTGATCTGATCGGTCCACTATCACCAAGGTCGGATAAAGGAAATCGCTATGTCCTGACCCTTATTGACTTTGCGACACGCTATCCTGATGCCATAGCGCTCGCTAATATCGATTCTGTTATGTCGCCGAAGCACTACTTGAAATGTTTTCCAGAGTGGGCTTGCCACGAGAGGTAGTCACCGATCAAGGTACAAGTTTCACTTCTGAGCTAATGCAGGAAGTCGGTCGACTGCTTTCGGTCAAGTTTTTCCGGACCACTCCGTACCACGCCATGGCCAACGGTTTGGTTGAAAAGTTCAACGGCACTCTGAAGGCCATGCTCAAAAGCATGTGCCAAGAAAATCCACGTTCTTGGGATCGATACCTAGCTCCTCTTCTTTTCGCGTATCGAGAGGTGCCGCAAGCCAGTTTGGGCTTTTCGCCGTTTGAATTAATATACGGCAGGCACGTACGCGGACCTTTAAGCGTTTTGAATGAGCTGTGGACAAAAGATGACATCGACGATGAGGTGCGCACAACCTACACCTATCTTGTGGACCTCAAGAACCGACTCGAGGAGACATGTCACCTTGCCCACGAAGAGCTTAGTAAGGCCCATAAAAAACAGAAGTTTTATTATGATCGCAAGAGCAGACAACGCAGACTACGACCAGGGGACAAGGTCTTGATCCTATTACCGACTGATTCCAACAAGCTACTCATGAAATGGAAAGGCCCATTTACGGTCTCTGAAGTCAGGAATGACGTCGACTATGCCATTGACATAGGTGGAAAGACAAAGGTCTTCCATGTTAACATGCTAAAGAAGTACGAAGAGCGGGAAGTACCAAACACCCAAGTGTCGACAGCCACCGTTGTCAACGACAAAAACACGGAGTCAGAAGTTACTGACGACAATGATTCGGAAGACAGTATCCCTTCTCTAAGCCTACGCCAAACTCAGACCACCGCGGACGTCAAGGTATCGCCAAGCTTACATCTCGAACAACACGAACAAGTTCAAGAATTGTGCAATGAGTTCGCAGATATATTTTCTGATCTCCCTGGCAAAACAAAACTCGTTGAATGTTCGCTGGAGTTGATATCCGAGCAACCTGTTCACGTACCCCGGTACTCTATTCCCCTGGCTCTGCGTGAGAAGGTGGAGAGCGAGGTACAAGAGATGCTGCGATTGGGCATAATTGAGAAGTCCAAGTCCCCATATCACGCACCGATCGTTGTCGTTAAGAAACCCGACAACACTATTCGTTTGTGCATCGATTTCCGCGAACTGAACAAAAAGTTGGTTTTCGACAGTGAACCGATCCCAAGGATTGACATTGTCCTTGCGCTGGCGGGGAAACAAAAGTATTTTTCGAAATTTGACTTTACAAAGGGCTACTGGCAAGTACCCATGGCTGCAGAGAGCCGCGAAAAAACGGCCTTTTCAAGCATGTCGGGGCTCTACCACTTCAAATATATGCCTTTTGGGATCAAGACTGCCCCAGCTGTCTTTGCGCGCCTAATGAGGACAGTTTTAGGAGACCTACCCAACGTCTATCACTACTTTGACGACGTGGTAATCGCCACCACTACCTG
Source organism: Dermacentor silvarum (assembly GCF_013339745.2). NCBI lineage: Eukaryota > Metazoa > Arthropoda > Arachnida > Ixodida > Ixodidae > Dermacentor > Dermacentor silvarum. The sequence continues at coordinate 181,016,660 of NC_051160.1, read as the reverse complement.
GCAAGAACACGTCGATGCCCTGCGACGTGTTTTCCAAAGGATACGCAATGCGAACCTCACGATCAAACCTAGCAAGTGTGAGATCGGGCAAAATAATATTACCTTCCTCGGACACCGCATTGGAGATGCGAAAGTGGAACCAATGCTAAAAACACTGGACAAGATCTTAGCCTCTACGAGGCCAACCACGAAGAAAGCCGTGCAGTCATTTCTCGGCTTAACCGGCTACTACAGAAAGTTTATCCCCAACTACGCCGAGATCGCTAAGCCCCTGACTGACCTCACAAAAAAAGGTCAAAGCCATATTGTATCTTGGGGACCAACACAAGAAAACGCCTTCGCCGTCCTCAAGGACAAGCTCGCCGCAAGTCCAATACTTCAAGCTCCGGACCTCACGAAGCCTTTCGTGCTCCGCACGGATGCCTCGAATACGAGTCTAGGCGCAGTACTCCTACAGACCAGCGAAGACAGTGTGTTACACCCTGTTGCTTATGCTAGTCGCAACCTGCTGCCTAGAGAAACCCGTTATTCCACCATTGAACGTGAGTGTTTAGCGCTTGTCTGGGCTGTGCAGAAATTCCACATTTACCTTTGCGGGAAACCTTTCGTTATTCAGTGCGACCATCAGCCATTGCAGTACTTGCAGTCGGCCAAACACGTAAACAATCGTGTTTTACGGTGGAGCTTATTAATGCAGGAGTATTCGTTTACTGTGGAATACATCAAAGGGTCGAACAATGTAGGCGCAGACTACTTAAGCCGTATCTGAACTGTGTCACCTCTTGGGACGGCACTTGTGAGAACTTTGGCTTGTGTTCCGAAGTCTCCACGTGTTTTGTCATCAGTGTGTAAACATGAATTGTTTGAAAACCAAGAACTTTTCTTGAACGATCGCACGTGCCTGCACTCATGCGCACCCTCCTCCTGTGTTGTTTAGAATAGTTGCGGGCAACTATCTTAAGTGGGGGGCCCTTGTGATGATGTGGATAGTGGCGTGCGGTGGGGAGAAGACCAGCTTGGAATGATGATTGTATGGCAGTACCAAGAAGAGGATTGATGATGGTGATAATGGATGATGACCACGTGCCATGAACAAAGAAGCGACGAGAGCGCGCAGAGCGTGAGAGCGAGCGGCAGCTTCGAACGCAAGCTCGCAAAACGGCGGCTCCAGGCTCGGGTACCGGTGACCGGGTGTCCAGCTACCGTGCGGACCTGGTCGAGGATCCAGTTCGTGGCTGGGCCTTCCTGCGCGCCAGCGGCCTGCTGTGATAGCGGCCTGGTGCAGTGCTTCCTGCTTGGACCGGGACGCCTGAGCTACCAGCTACCAGCCTGCTGAGCGAGCCCGAGGACTGGCGACCGGGCGTCCTGCTACCGTGCGGACCTGGTCGTGGATCCCGCCCGTGGCTCTGCTCTCTTGTGTACCAGCGGCCTGCTGTGACAGCGGCCTAGTGCAGTGCTTCCTGCTGGCCACCGGGGCGCCTGAGCTACCTGTCCGCCGACCGAGCCCGACGTTATAACGACCGAGGCGTTACAGGCCAGGCGTTACTGGCCAGCTACAGCAGTGGCCTGGTGTTCTACCGGCCATGCTGTTTTCTTCCTGCTGCCACGTCGCGACAAGGTGCGGCGCGACAGCAGCGACCTAGCCACAACGACGCTCCACCGTCACAACCACCGTCACGTGCACCGCAACGACGAGGCAGTAGGGCGAGTGGTGGCGCATGAGTGCTAGGTACATGTTTATTTAGGACAAACGATTCGCGAACTATAGCCCACGTACATGTGCATGTAAATAGTCTGTATCGTTTAGCGTGTCTGTATAAAGTCTGTGTTTCGTGTAGCAAGCTCCCGTCTGCCGTGTCATTATTAAACGGATCCTGGGCCCAACTGGAAACCGGCAAGTCTGTCGTTTCCATCACATATTTGAAAAAAACATGCTTTTGTAGGAAATGCAAATTTTCGTGTACTTACAAATCTGTTTGTTGATTGCGTGTTTTAGGTTGTTAATTATGTATAATTTATTTTGTATTCTAGCATGGAATAAATATATTTACTTTCCTGAAAATGCAGTATTATATATGTCTTGCTGGTCTGTATTACATATTATATGGATATGTAAATCGTAATAACCATATAACCAACACGCTCAGAAGTGTATAATTTGCTAGCTCGCATTTGGGCAGGGAAGACAGATTGGGCCGTGCATTTTATTTATTTATTTATTGTGATCCACACGTATAAATGTTGGGTATGGCCAATGAAGCTTCAAGCTTGGCTATCGGACACCACCACGAACACCTATGTCCACGAAATTAAACAGCTCCTCCTTTCTGTACTGTCATTCTGTCCCGTCCTATTATTCCAAGTGCCCGCCCATCGGCAATGAGCTTGCCGACAGCATCGCCGATTCCGCCGCATCACGTGAAATTTCCAGGTTCATTCTTATTTCACAGGCCTCAATTGAAACTAGGATGCGTGTGTCCTCGTACTCCCAGTGGAATGTTGCCAGGTCGCGCGATAGCGCGGACACGGCACTTTACCACTGGGTTCCCAATGTATTAAAGATACCCACCCGCCCCGTAAACCTCTTGCTCAACTTCTCACGCCCGACTACCTCTCTATTTTTTACGCTTTCATTTCTCTCATCACAGTAACTGTGGTGATTCGTGTATCGACCTGCTTCATTACTTTAATCATTGCTCTCTAACTTGCGAGGTTGCTACCTTACTTAAGGATCACCGTGACTTCTCTCTCACTCCTACGCACTGCCCTTCACTTCTCCTTAGCCAACGGAAGAGAGCACGGTTAATTCGCCTTTATCGCCTCATTTCCTCTTTCACAATCCAATCTTCTTGATTATTTTAAATTTATACTGTATGCGTCCCTTCTCACCCTCACTTCAATGTTTTGCTTTCTCTTTCATCTCTTCAACCAGCTTTCGTTGTTTAGTGTCCTTGGTTACGCTGACTAAGGTGGGCTATTGCTCCGGGGACACTAGTAGCGGAATGTCTGGATTCCATCCTCATACCTGTCATCATCATCATCATTCTTATCGCTCCCCTGACCACGCCTTTTGGTTCCCTCATTGTTTTCTATGGCACATCATATTGTTTTGTGTTTCTTTTTATATTTACCTTCCGCCTATTCTTTAGTTATCCCCCAGCTTCAAGCCATTTTCCGACACATCACCGACGTGCCCTATTGCTGGACGTTTTGGGTCACAAGCGCTTAACGCGGAGAGTTGAAGAGCTGGAGCAGTATACCAGGCTAAATAACTTGGAAATAAAAGGCATCAAGTCAGACGAGGATCCTGCTGACATTGTCAAAAAAATCGGTGACGTTCTTAAAGAACCAGTCGCTAGTCATGATATTGACACGTGTCACCGGATCCCAACACGCAAGCCAGGCGAGACCAATATCTTGGTTCGCTTTGTTCGGAGAGATAAGCGGCATGCATTTCTTGCTAAGGCCAGGAAGCAAAAGCTAACAAATGACCAGCTTGGCTTATCTGGGACCGACAGCGTTTATGTGAATGAACATCTTACGCAGACTAACAAACAGCTTCTTGGTGCCGCTATTGCCCGCAAGAAAGAAGTGGCATGGAAGTTTGTCTGGACGAGCGGGGGCAAGGTTTTCGCGCGGAAAGATGAACGCATGGACGCTGTTAGGATTCAGGACCTAGCTGATCTTACGAAGATGACTAGATAATAACATTATTCCGCAACATGCTCATCATTCCTGACTGATCACGATGCTTTTTCCACCAGCCTGTACTAGATACAAAACTGATCATTTTAATTCTAGCTTTAAAAGTGCCAGCAAAATATATTTCTCGGCTTTTCATTTGAATATCCGTAGGATGAAAAATAAGCGCGACGATCTTGATTTATTTCTTGGGTCGCTGTCGGTGGAGTTTGATGTTATGCTTTTTTCTGAAACATGGTTTGGCACTGATGGAGACGTGTGTTGCTTCTATGATTATACTTACAATGGTTTATCAAGGCCCCATGGAAGAGGTGGTGGCCTTGCTGTATATGTTAAAAAATGTCATTCGCACTCTGTTGTTAGCGATGTTACAGTCACAAATCCCAACGTTGAGTGCTTAACTATATCCTTACAGAATATAATTGTTGTGGCTATGTACAGACCCCCTCAGGGTAACAAATCGCAATTCTTTGAGTTCTTGGAAAGCCTTCTCACTTTCCTTGACTCCACTAAACTACCTTTCATTGTAATGGGTGATTTAAACATAGACCTATTATCAGATGATTTTCATTCAAGGGAATTGCAGAGCCTCATTTCTTCTTACGCCTGCATAAACTATATTACTTTGCCTACTCGAATAACTTGCAACACAACTACTCTGTTAGACATTTGTATCTCAAATGTTCAGCTTCCACACACTGAATCCGGACTATTATCCTTAGACATTAGTGACCATTTGCCGATATTTTGTCTTATACCTCTCAGATTAAACCGAGTAACAAATACCGTTACGCACATGACCAGAGATTTTAATGATGTTGCTCTCAACGAGTTTCGTAATCTAATCGAAGATACCAATTGGGAATCTATATACGAGATATCTGAAGTTAATACAGCATATTCTGAATTTATTGATATCTTCTTAACCCAATATAACGCAGCTTTCCCACAAATAGAGAGAAAAATTAATGTCAAGAAGTTTAAGAAGCCTTGGATGAACAAATCACTTTATGCAAGGATAAGAAAGAAAAATAAAATGTATCATGAGTTTCTCCATAGCAGAGATCTAGCTCTGCTTTCTCAATTTAAACAATTTAGAAATAAACTGAACAAAGACTTAAGAAATGCTAAATCTAATTATTACATAAGCCATTTTTCTCGAATTCAGAATGATAGTCGTAAAGTTTGGCGAGAGGTTAATAACTTGAAAAACAAAACTAAATGCACACAACTTAGTGAAATAACCACAGCTAATGGTAAATTAACTGGCCTTGAGCTATCAAACGCCCTGAATGACTATTTCATTAAGGTCGGTTCACCAAATATTGTTACGCAAACTTCGGTTGATAGTTTTATGAGCCTCACCACTCCATTACTGAATTCTATAGCACTCGCATCAACAACCCCTCAAGAAGTAGCTACACTTATCTTTTCTTTAAAGAACGATGTATCTGCTGGATATGACGACATAAAAGTAATTCCCTTAAAGTATGTATGCACCGCTATATGCGATGTCTTGTCATACATTATAAACCTTATGTTGTCAACAGGTGTTTTTCCGGACAAATTAAAACTGGCTCGAGTGGTGCCAATATATAAAAGTGGCGACATAAATAAACTGTCTAATTACCGACCTATTTCGGTATTCCCTGTTCTATCGAAAATTTTTGAAAGCGTTATTAATTCTAGGATTGCTAATTTTCTGCATAAATACAATGTCATTGCTGATTCACAGTATGGGTTTATAAAAAATAGGTCCACGGAACAAGCGCTGTTAGTTGTTAAAGACAAAATAATAGATAATATTGAATGTAAAAAATATACGCTGGGCCTATTTTTAGATTTCCGCAAGGCCTTTGATTGCGTACATCATGACACTCTCCTTAAGAAGCTTTGTGACTACGGGGTTCGCGGTATTGCACTGAACCTGTTGAGAAGTTATCTGAGTAATAGGTCCCAATACGTACGAACAAATAACATCTCCTCTTATACACAAACAATAATGCATGGTGTCCCGCAGGGATCAATACTGGGGCCTTTATTATTTATTACATATATTAATGATCTAGCCGATATACATAATTCCCCAGATCTGGTAATGTACGCGGACGACACAAATCTTTTGTTTTCTTCCCGCTCATTACCTGCCCTCCAAAGTATGGTTAACACTTATTTACTGAAGCTTCGTGATTGGTTATACGCAAATAAGCTTAGTTTAAATATAAATAAAACAAATGACATTCTCTTCAAGCCGATCAATACCGCGGAACGTTATTCTATACAGATTTATTATGATAACACAAAAATTAGCCAGGTTTCTTCTCAAAAATTTCTCGGCGTGTGGTCTAATGAAAATCTTTCTTGGTCTGGACATATCTTAAAACTTGCTTCCGAACTGAGTAAAATTGTTGGTCTGCTTTTTAGGATTTCTAAACTCTTGCCTGTTTGGTTAAATGTGTCAATGTATAACGCACTGTTCTTTTCAAAACTATCATATTGTAATCTTGTATGGGGTACGACTACGTCTTCAAACTACCATAAACTACTGCTGCTACAAAAAAGAGCTTTGCGGGCAATTGAGGGCTATTATGGTCCACCACAAAATTTACGTACACAACCCTTGTTTGTTAAACATCGCATACTACAAGCTGACCAAGTCTATTATCTACGGCTGTTGCAATACATTCATCGAAACCGCTTGTACTCTGTAACTGACAGGATCATAAATTACAACTTTCGTAAGGTAAAATCACGAGTTCCGCGAACACGCACGAATTATGGTAGACAAAAGCTAAATTTTCAAGTACCCACAGCCCTCAACAAGTTTCCCTTTACTGATGATTTCTGTTTATCTGAAAATGTGTTTAAGAAAAACACGAAACGACGTTTGATTGAAGGCCAAATTGAAATGTAAAAAAAATGTAATCCACCGTTTTCTTATATGCACTTTTTTTTTCTCTCTATCTATCTTTGTTGCGGACAAGTAGTGCAGTCGCATATTTCTTGTCATTCACCAGTCATGTATGCATTATGTTTGTACGTGTATGACTTTGTATGCTTGAGTATTACCTTGCACATGAGTGTCTTTATCCCTAATTAAGTTTCACTGTGCGCATTGTAGCATTGTTTTTGACATATTTGTGGCACCTTATATGCACATTTTCTTTTTCTCTTTTTTTTACTGCCAACTGTATGGGTACCGGGGCCTCGTCAGGCCTTACCGCTTTTTGTCCCGGTCCCCTCTTTTCTTTGAAAAGAAGAATAAACTTCACTTCACTTCACTTCACCTGCAAACTACCACCTGTCGGCACCTGCCGGGCCTTTGTTCTCGGTGGCCTGCCTTGCCGCCTTGGACACCTGTCCTGTTTATCTTAAACACCTTCTCTTTTCAATGCCATTGCCTATTTTCATCAAGTGTTTTTGTCAAATATGTCATAATAAATGCAGTCGAGACGCATCCCACCATGCTGATGCTGACCTTTTAGTGCATCGAACTTTCCGTTGGTCACGATAACATTTTCACATTTGGTTTGGCTGTATCTCGCATTAATTTTTTTAATTGGCTTTTTCTCAAGTTTTTGGGGTTCATACCCCTTTTCAATTATGTTTAATTGGTTGAAACCTGCGATACCTTTGGTGGTGCAGGTTTCCCTCACTTTTATTTAGGTTATTATTAGTTCACGAGGATCCCAAAAATAGCCGTGCTTGGTAGCTGAATTGAATCTTCTGGCACACACACGAGTTATGCGTGGATCGCTCTATATAGTCGTAATTCAAGGCATGTACAGCTGAGCCTTCCTTCCGTGTACTGTAGAAATAAAAGGGTGTTCACCCTTCCAACACCTACACTCTAAAAACAGCTGCACCTTTTGGGGTGCATTTTTGCCACAACAATAATCGTCATCTGTCTTGGTTGCATTTCCTATCTTGAAAACTCTGCACTTGATACTTTCCTGTCGAGAACGCTGTGTCACGCTGATAACGCTCTTGTCGTTCGTGACCGAGAAGTGCCGGGCGCACAGCGTTAAAGAAAGGAAAGCCACGCAAGTCAGATGACGATTATTGTAATGTGGCAAAAATACGCCCCAAAGGGTGCAACTGTTCTTAGAGTGTATGAAAATGGGTGTTAATGTGGACTAACACCCTAACACTCTTCATGGTTATTGCTGGACACCTTTTCTCTAGGGTGCTATAATATCACCCCAACTGTAGGGTGTGGGCAACAGCACCTTTAGGGTGTCCGTCTGGCGACAAACTGATTTACACCCTTAAGGGTGTTAAAATGTTTAGTGTGTAAAGCACTCGCGGTACCGCGAGGACGGCTTTTCTGAACGAAAGGCTCTACAAGGGATACAAGCGGAAGGCTTCCCTGTCCCCTGTGTCAATTTCCTGCTTCAGCTGAACTCATGGAGAATCAATTAGCTCGCTCCCAAGCTTCGTGTCTGAGACAAATTCTAAGAAGTCAAATATTCTAGCATTCCATACCTGCAAGGTGGGTCGCATCGTGCTAAGAAAGTGTGGGTCAGGAATGGTTGTAATGGCTTTTTTTTTCGCTATACAACAAGCTAACCAAGCTATGCGCTGTAGTGAACAAAACAGTCAAGGACGCCGCCAAGAAGGTTGAATGGCTGCAATATCAAGAACCCTGAACTAGTGGTTGTGTTTGAGACAGGCGTGTTTGCATAGGACCATAAAAAAATTCCGAAGGGTTAGCCGCGTTCTAAATAATCTTTGCATTGTAAAGAATGCGGCTGCGCCCCATTGTTATCCGAGTGCTTTCTATAGGTACAATGTGGTACTTGAGATTGAAGGGGTGCTTTTTATAAAACAAATGGGGTGAGTTGTTTGCAGCACTGAGTCTTGAGCCGGCGCTTGCAACATTTTTGCCTCAGGCTTGTTCAGGGCATATGTTTGTTTCATTTCAGTAAAACCCCATTTGAGAGCCAGCGCTGTGTTCCTGGCCTTCGTATAAAGTCCTTTCTTTTCGTGTTGCTTGCCCCAGTTATATTACCAACCGCTAAACTGTACACGAATAAGCGAAGCCCAAACTCCCGCTCTCCCCTACCTGCACGGTGTTAGCGAGGCACTTGAAAGATACCGGGTAGATATAACGCACGCGCCATTAAAGCTTTCGTCAACTGAAACTGAAAGACCCTTTCAAAGTATCTAAGAGGCTGATTCACAAGGCTGATTCTTGGGCTAGTTGCGCTATAGGCTTAGCCAATATGAGGATCTAAGAGAAGGCAGTAGCGACGAGCGCGTCGGAAGCATCCTAATCTGGTTCTGCCTTCATCGCAGGGAACACATACGCAGCCGCACTAGACGCCAGCATTGATTCATCCTGCAGCCTGCCGCTGTGAAAACACGGACTACGCTGGACCCACCTGGTTCAAGAAGGCGGCACCGTCGGCTGCGCAGTGACCTGCTACGTTGGCTTCCACGTGACTTTCTACACTACAAAAGAAGCACCTTCGTCGACTTTGCGGCATTTGGCAGTAGCGACGAGCGCGTCGGAAGCATCCTAATCTGGTTCTGCCTTCATCGCAGGGAACACATACGCAGCCGCACTAGACGCCAGCATTGATTCATCCTGCAGCCTGCCGCTGTGAAAACACGGACTACGCTGGACCCACCTGGTTCAAGAAGGCGGCACCGTCGGCTGCGCAGTGACCTGCTACGTTGGCTTCCACGTGACCTTCTACACTACAAAAGAAGCACCTTCGTCGACTTTGCGGCATTTGGCAGTAGCGACGAGCGCGTCGGAAGCATCCTAATCTGGTTCTGCCTTCATCGCAGGTTAGTGGAAAGAACACATTGATCATTCGCATTATTAAAAGCTGCTTGTCGCTGCTGCCAAGTGTTTTGCCAACTTTTTCTGTTTTTCGTTTTGTTCGCCAAATTATCGAGTGTGTTCTTGTGTACCAGCAAATTATGGGCCAATTTCAGTACTCCCTGTGTTTTCCAAAGGCCTGGAAAAAGTCATTTCTTCAAGAATAAGTAAGTTTTTTGACAAACATAAGGTACTATCCGAGTCACAATTTGGTTTCAGAACAGGTAAATCTACTGAAACAGCGTTATTAACAATGAAGGAAATTATTTTGAGAAATATTAATGAGAACTTGTATACGGTGGGGCTTTTCCTTGATTTTAGTAAAGCTTTTGACTGCTTAAATCATATGATTCTTGTTAACAAACTTAAAATGTATGGAATCCGTGGTAAACCACTCGTATTGCTTGAAGGATATCTCCAAAACAGAAGCCAGTCGGTGTCTTTAGATAATGAACTTTCATCCCTCTTGCCTATCAGTTGTGGTGTCCCTCAAGGGAGCGTATTGGGACCCCTTTTGTTCAATACATACATAAATGATATCGTAAGTATTGATCCTTCCGTTGATTTTGTCATTTACGCGGATGATAGTACACTACTTCTGTCAGGCCCTAACCTTAACGATTTAATGGTGAAATGTAATGACCTACTAATTAAATTGTTTAGGTGGTCAAGGATGAATAAGCTAAAAATAAATCCTACAAAGTCCAAGGCTATAATATTTCGCGCAAGAAACAAACCGCTAATACCACACTGCATGCTTCACTTTGAAGATCACCAAATAGAAATAGTTGAAGTGCACAAGATTCTTGGAGTATCTTTTTCGTGTTATTTAAACTGGGATGCCCACACTGACCTTGTCTGCAAGAAGCTCTCTTCCGTATGCGGGGCTCTGTCGCGATGTCGTGAAAATTTACCTTTGAAATGTAAATTACAAGTTCATTACGCACTTTTTTTTTCTCACCTTAACTACTGCAGTTTAGTATGGGCCACAATGACTAAAACAAACATAAATAAAGTTCTCGTATTGCAAAAGAGAATTGTTCGCATAATCGCCAATGTTGATAATACAACTACTTCCAAATATGCATTTGAAGCACATAACATTGTCCGAGTCAATCATTTGTATAACTTTAAGTTGTTACAAAAAATGTATTTTTCGACGGCATCCGTTGCCGATTTTTATTCTACTCTGGCGTCTTTGGACATGCGTCGTGCCAACATAAACACAAGAACTACTAATACATGGAATATACCTCGTTTTCGCACTAATTATAAATTACAAATGTTGTCTTATAACCTGCCCCATGTTCTAAACACGTATAAACATACAGTAGGATACACCAAAGCTGAACTGCGGAAATATTTTGTTGAAATGTGATTTTATGCCCCCGGCTTGTAGATGCCGCATGTTTTGCTTGATTATTACTATTATTATTTCTGAACATATGTATGACCATTTCAGCGTTTTGATTTTTGATTTTATTGTTCGAATTTTGTGCGAAGACTATTTACTCTCTATGCATAAATAGTGAATGTTCTCTTTATTGAATGTGACTATTGTATGTGTGTTTGTTGAAGATTTCCTGTACCACTCGTGTGCTACTGCTTGTATGGGTTTTCTGGACACAGTCAAGCTGCGCATGCAGCTTTTTGCCAGAAAACCCTCCAGTTCAACCTGGAAAATAAACTTATACTTATACTTATACCTACTGAATACGTTGCAAAGCTTGTGACGGGTTATACACTGGAAAGACTAGAAACATGATTAGAAAGATTCAACTACACCAATAGGACCTAAGGCAAGGCCATGCATGCTTGAACGCCATGGCGGAGCATCACAAAACCATTAACCACGTCACTGACCGGCATTCTGCTGCTGTAATCGCGACACAGAAACAACTAACCGTGTGCTCTTAGAGTCAAAATATGTCCAAACGGCAGCAGGCAACATCAATTATTGTTTATATCTTGTCCTCTGCAGCACGCGTGGTGGAAGGCTTTGAAACGCGCGCCGCATGAAGCATGCGCACCGATCGGGTTGGCGTAAAGAACTCGCGCGGGGACTGCCAGGAAAGTAGCAGCGGCAACTGCACTCTCGGGGCTTTTCGGGGTTGGGCGGCGCTGGTCGGGCGCGTCTAGGCTAGGTTTTTGCCGTGCGTGCTGCGGAGCGAGGGAAAACGTTTGCGTAGTGTCTGTGAAAACGAAGGGTTTGTTTTCCGCATTTGCGAATATATATACCCGTGTTTGCCTGGCCGGTTCGGCGTTTGCTTTTCGCCTTGCGTGTTCTCTTATCGGTGGCGAGATTGCGGCGATTGATTAGTTTTAGTTTAGTGTTTGAAACCAAACGTAAACGGGTTACGTACGTAAGGAAATAGCGTTGTCATCACTGCGCATGCTCTGAACGTTATTGGGCCCCTGTGGTTTACGTGCGCTACGATAACGTACGCTATTAGGCGAGTTTAACGTTCGTAATGTTTACGGACGCTAATAAATAGCGTTGTCGAACATGGCGGCACCCATGGCTCCCGCTTCAGCATGAATTGTCGTTATCGCTACGCTCTCACTCGCGTTGATAGCCTGCAATTATTAAAATAACCTTTCGCTTTCTCTAAACTCGCCTGAAACGTTAGTTATGAGCGCCTAGCGCGTCCAATTTCTGAGATCGTTCGGCTATTCCGGCGCCCGTAGGCTCAACGAGACGTGTCCGCATAGCAACAACAGGATTGTTGCTAATGGCTTGTCTTGGCTTGGATACGTTTGGCGGAAGGCACCAGCCTTGTTTTATAACATCTTCGTCACGTTTGCGTTCCCGTACGGTAAACTAAATTTACTTAAGTGGACGCGCACCGTAACGTCCCGCAAAGGTGCTTCCATAGCGTCCCGAAAACGCGAGAGGCCTGTCGCCCAACGTAGGGCCAGATGAAAGCCCCTCGCCTTCGCTCAGGGGGTCCGCGAGCCGCGACCAGCACGACAAAGGACCAGTGGGGCAAGCAACAGAACCGACTTTACGACGTAACGAAGCACTCAAACAATCACCGCTTGTCTCGCGGCCGACAGTAGAAAGCACAAGGCGAAGCAGCAAGCAATAGAAGATCGAAGCAAACAAGTGTACTGGCAAAAGGGCGACAAAACAGCCTTAGCAGACAATCAATCGCCGCAATCTCGCGACCGATAACAGAACACGCAAGGCGATAAGCAAGTGCCGAATCGGCCAGGCAAACACGGGTATTCATAAATGCGGAAAACAAAGCCTTTGTTTTTAGACACTGCGCAAAACGCTTTCCCTTCCTCCGCAGCACGCTCGGAAAAAGCCTAGCCTAGTCGGGCCCGACCAGGCCCACCCCCCGAAAAGCCCCCGAGTGCAGTGGCCGCTGCCTTCTTATCGGGCACCGCCCTCTCGGAAGCTCCCGCGTGAGTTCTTTACATCTTGTAACTGCAGCGCGCACACGAGAAACGAGGACAAAAAGTGAAAGTGACAGACAAGAGCTGTCCTCGTTTCTCGTGTGCGCGCTGCAGTTACAAGATGAATAGATACCAACTCGCCCAACTTTCAGTACTTTTGAGTTCTTTACGCCAACCCGATCGGTGCGCATGCGGCGTGCGCTTCAAAGGCTCCCACCGCGCGTGCTGCGGTTGCAGGGCCCGACAATCTTTAGGCCCGGCTTATCATAGACTCACCTACTGTACCCCGTCGAAAGCAGTTTCTCAGTGCACCCTTGACGTACGGCACAAGTTGGCGGTAATAAATGGCGTCCACAGCTGATGTGTCCACTGGCTTTGACTGCATATAGAGATCACAGCAGCAGGCAATCAGCAGCTATGACAGCCGCTGAAAGATATTTCGAAAGGCACCTTCACTATCAATAAAGCAAAAACTGGCAGTAGTATTTTACGGAACTTTCGAAAGCTTCTACTACCTTCAGTTACGCTTCCATTCATTGAACACTATATGTGTATAAACAAAGCTGAAGACAGAGTTACAGCGCATCACGCGCAGCTAGTCACTTTCGTCTCCCTGTGATCACTTTGTCTTGTTTATATACAAAGCAGCAACCTGCAGTTGCTCGTAGTCCGTGCAGCGCAAAAAGAAACGTAAAACACCATTCTTACAGAACATACGACATAATTGTAGCGATCCACGTCGCCAGTGGCCAGAGAACACGAGAGAAGAAAAAGAACGAGTCAAGCTCGCTTAAGAATGTAGCATCAAACCGATGTCTACATAGAAACTTTACATTGGCGCAGTTGAGGTCTGGGTCCTGCAAATGAAGACCAATTTTGACATCATGCACTGTGAGGGGCGACCCATCATCGTGGGCTTCCAACCAGATGGTGACAGGTCAGGCTGCCGGAGGACACTACCACCGCTACTCTTCCGGAGACGATCTCACATATAGTGGAAGCCTCTCTAGATGACCTCGTCACTTAAGGTACTGTGACTGTCAGCATGAATCTTCATGATTTGGTGTCTTGTTTAGGAAAAGCCCGACCTGCACGTGAAATGTGAACGCCAGCAAATTTCACGGCACAGGATGTGTCATGCAGATGATCTATATGCAGATCATCTATATGGCAAAGCAGCATAAGCTCTCAGGACTTGTTATTTTAGCCGCAAATGACACAGGAAAATGCAAAGACCATCTTGTGAAACCAGACTAGTTTTATGGCACTTCGTCAGGCGTAGCTTTTTGGTTGGATTACTAAGAGTGTACCTGTGACAAAAACCTATGGACAAGCGATTAAGACCTCATACATATTATAAGACATTTTTTTCTGTGGGAACGCACAGAAGTGGTTTGACTTGGAACTGACATCACATGCAACTACTTCTTGGACTGAATGGAGCAAAATCTTCTCGAGTGCTTTTCAGATGAATCCTCTAGAGCTCTGGAATAGGGCTATTGTCTACAGGCAGTGAGGCACCAATGTCAAAGAGTACGTTTTCCAAAAGTGGCGCTTGCTTCGTACTGCTGACCCGACATTGCCGGATTCTTCTGTCATCGCTCTTGTTATACATGGTATGACTACCTATTATCAAAGGCAGATTCGAGTGAGGTCGCTTGCCACTATGGACAAATTACTACTAGCACTCAAGCATACTAAAAGTCCGGAATATCGAGCACCTGTTAAGGAGATGTTGGTCGGTACAGGCGATTACCATGACAAGAACACATCCACATCACTGGTGGCAGCTGAGACTGATTATAACTGACACTGCAGTGTGACGCCCAGGACTTGACTCAAGAGCAATGTCTTGTTGAGGAAAGAACAATTCTCAGCAAGACAGGTATTTTGATTGTCTAGATGCTAGTGGACGTCCGCAGTTTGTTAGTTTTAAATGATACTGGTGCTTCTGTAAGTTTATTCAACGAGAGCCTAGTCGATGCTGACAGCATTGCGCATGGGAAGACCATCCGTGTCTGGGGCTACGATGGTTGTTGCCAATAATATAATAGATGGACATCAGCTTATCTGAAGTTTGAAGGCTAAACATGAAAGGTTGAAGCATTGGTGGTGCCCAAAGCCAATTTTGATTTTATCTTATCACGGCCTGATATGAAACGCATGAAGATTATTATCCTCTGCAATGATTTGGTCATTATAGGAAGAGAATGTGATCGTAAGTTGTCTTCCTCGGATGATGTACCTTTGAAGTTTTCGGAACTTTTGTGCATTGGCTCATATCCTAGAAGCCATAACAGCCATTGAAGTGCCTTTCCTATTACGCGACAGTGCTACAGTCAATGGAAAGCCATGGCTTTCTCTTGACTGTTGCACTGTAGCACTGTAGGCTATATGCATATAGCTTCAGTGAGGAAAAATATTTATGGTTAAGGCAGGAGCTTAAAGGAATACTGAAGGCGAGAATCATCAGGCCTTCTACTTCGTCTTTTGCCTCGCCTATTATGATTGTTCTGAAGGAAGATGGGTCATTTCGCTTCTGCACAGATTATAGATTGCTAAACAAACATATCTTTCCGTATCCAATGCCGAGAATTGATGAAATCATTGACGAGACAGGAGGATGCCAATGGTTTTTCCGCATTCACCTGTCCAAAGAATACTGGCAGGTACCAGTAAATAAAAAAGAATACTAAGGAATTTGCAGCACTTGTTACTTCTTCGACATATACGAACACAATAGGCTGTCGTTTGGATGGAAAAACTTCGAATCATGGTCTCAAAAGACGAACGATGTGCTAAAGAAGTTCATCGGAAAATTATGTAATGTGTATGTGGACGACATAATTGTATGCTCGAAAACCATCTGGGAAAAGTCCTAGAAGCACTCGGCCGTGCTAGACTGAAGATCAACATTAAAAAACCCAAGTTCTACTGCAGGAAAGTGGTATTCCTTGGAAGAGTATTTCTCGAAAGAACCAAGGGCACTAAAGAAGAGACCGGTCAGCGCATCAAGAAGCTGGCAGAACCATATGACATTCAT
The DNA here is from genome assembly GCF_013339745.2 of Dermacentor silvarum. Classification (NCBI taxonomy): domain Eukaryota; kingdom Metazoa; phylum Arthropoda; class Arachnida; order Ixodida; family Ixodidae; genus Dermacentor; species Dermacentor silvarum. The sequence goes on along the minus strand of NC_051160.1, from coordinate 181,000,683 downwards.
TCATTAAGAGTTCTGCTTGGGCTCGCACGCCACTTCCGCGCATTTAAAGAGTATATATGCGAGAAAAACAGTCTGACTGCGCTGACACAGAAAGGTATGCCGTTCGTATGACTCGAAGGATGTTAGAACAGGTATCTGGAACTTATACAAGCCTTTTAATCGGATCCTGTGCTGACACTTCCACACTTTGATTTTTCTGAAATTCGGAACGCACATCCAAGCTTGACAATGCGTAGGCAAATGCGCATTTTCTTTATTTAGAATTGAAAGCTCATGTTGCCTTCTACGTTCCATAACACAACGTCTAGTTTGCCCTACATACATCCATACCCCACATCCATATCCACAAGGTACCGGGATCTCGTATACCACGCCTACCGCGCATTTCACCCCCCTCCGCCCAGAGCGTGCTTTTTTCCGCACCCTCCGGGTTCTTTCTTCTTTTCAAAAGAAACTACGCTTCCTACTTAGCTGCTATGCATGGGCAACTAAGTAGGAAGCGTCCAGAAGTGCTGCCATACCTGCACCGCGTATCCCACAACCTGAAAAAGGTAGCAAGCAGGCACAATGTAGTAGAGTAGCAGTCTGGGTCAGTTGGTACATACTGAATATTAAAAACCAGTAAAAAGACGAAGGACAGAGAAGAGACGTGGCACACACGACGACTGAAGACCAAGACCGAGTTTTAAACATGCGACAATTTCTCAATGGTGTAGCAAAAAAGTGGCATGAGTTGCGGTTCTTAGAGCATGTTTGCGAACCTTGGTGCATGTGAAAGGAGAACTTCCTGTCTACATTCAAAAGAAATAGTGTACAGCGATGGGACCAGGCGCTGTTCTATCGTTTTAGGTCTGGTTCACCACTTGACTACTTCCTTGAGAAGCAGCGACTGCTTCGACTTGCTGAACCAGAGTTGCCATTAAGATAAGTCTTAGCACTTGTAATTCACGGTCTCCCGAGAGATTTGCAACGGCATGCACAAATAAAAGGGCCGGAAACTCTCGAAGCTCTACTAGAGCTGCTACAAGTATTCCCTCACTACTGGTCTGAGAGGAGCTGCAAGACGCGGCCAGATGTTCCCCGCCAGTCAGATACTCAGTCGAGCAACTCGGATGCAAGGTCGCCGCAACTTAAAGACAGTGCAAGTATTAGACTTAGAGCCACCGACTCACGACCCGGTGACGCCTTGCAGTCACCAGCACTGTTGAAAGAGAAACAAATGCCACAAAAGCCTCAGTGTGTTCAACCGAAACTAAACGAGACCATCTTACTAATTTCTTCAAGTTTACTTCACATACACCTTGAAGTGAACGGACAGAACCTGCAAGGTCTTGTCGACAGTGGAGCTTCAATATCAATACTCAGGAGAAGCAGAGCAAATGCAGCAGACATATTCACTGGCAGATCAGTCCTTGTACGAGGGTATGATGGTTGTGAAAAGGAACACTGCGAATGGATAAGCTTAAAGCTAAAATATCAGTCGCAGTACGCGGAGGTTCTTGCCTTGGTGATAGAAGGTGTCGAATACGACTTCCTTCTCTCTCGCCCGGACATGAAAGCGTTGAGGCTAAACATTCATTGGGTCGACACTGTGTCTGTGAGCTCTCACGAAGAGAATTCCAAACCTTTGACTGATGCAAACCGAATTCGCAGGCCGAAAAATGGAGAAAGTATTCAGAAACTCTACCCGGAATTGTTCTGCTTGGGAGGCTATCCTACTGGTACCACCAAGTTTGAAGTCCCCTTTAAATTACACGACACTACTACAGTCCGGAAAAAGCCATACAACCTATCGAGAGAAAAGAAGACATGGCTAAAAGAGAAGCTTCAAAAGATGTTAGATGCTGGTATCATCCGTCCATCTGTATCGCCATTTGCATCGCCAATCACCATTGCCCCAAAAGGAGACGGTAGCCTCAGGCTGTGCACTGACTACAGAGCGATCAACAACCAAACGCATTTGATCCCATTTCCAATGCCTCGGATAGACAGCATCATTGACGAAACAGGCAGCTGCACCTGGTTTTCCAGGATAGATCTGTGCAAAGGCTTCTGGCAAATGCCACTTCAAGAAGAAACCAAGCAATACACCGCCTTTGTGACTCCATTTAACATTTATGAATATAATCGTCTGCCGTTTGGTTGGAAAAACTCGCCCAGTTGGTTTCAGAAGATGATGAATACAGTTCTGAACCCTTTTATTGGTCGCTTCTGCAATGTATATGTGGACGACATCATTGCATACTCTAACAGTGAGCAGAAACATGAAGAACACCTTGCGCATGTTCTCACTGCTTTGTCCGAAGCCATGCTCAAGGTAAACTTCAACAAGAGCGAGTTCTTTAAAAACAAAGTTACCTTTTTGGGTCGAGTATTGGATGGTACCACTAAAAATACCAAAGAAGAGTCCGTGGCGCGCATCGCTAAACTTGTGAAGCCTTCTGACGTCCATTCACTTCGCGTGTTTTTGGGACTAGCCGGCCATTTCAGAGCATTTATTCGGGATTACGCTATGAAGACACGGTGCTTAACAAGGTTGACGGAAAAAGACGTACCTTTTCAATGGACAAGAGAATGCGACTATGCATACGAAGAGCTGGTACAGCTAATTTCTTCTGACCCTGTACTTTGCCTTCCTGACTTTTCGCTTCCATTTGAACTAAATACAGATGCGTCGCATTATGGAACGGGAGCGGTTCTGTGTCAACGAGACTCCACCCAGGCAGCCAATCAGCAGCTTCGCGTGGTGGGTTACTACAGTTACACTTTCACCAAGACGGAAGTAAACTACACAACAACTGAGAAAGAAGCCCTCGCTGTCCTAAAGGCCATTCGGTACTTCCGCTCCTACTTAGAAGGATCAAAATTCAAGCTTTATACTGATCACGAAGCACTGACACACCTTTTGAAGTTGGCGGAACTTAAAGGAAAACTCGCACGCTGGGTGAACGAGCTTCAGCAGTTTGACTTTGAAGTCAGTCATCACCCGGGAGCTTCCATGAAAGACGCTGATGCTATGTCGAGGTTGGCGGTCACGCCTGTTTTATTTCACCAAGAAGCAATAAACGCCGCTAAATTTTGGGAAGGAACTGAAGCCCTACAACCTACAGTGACGGGAAAAATTACAGTGCCTCCCACACTTGTGCCGAAAATATTGGATCTCTACCATAATAGCCCTCATTCAGGTGGACACGATGGATTTTGGCGAACCTACATGAAGCTCCCGAAGAGATTTACATGGCCCCACATGAAACGAGACGCGAAGATGTATGTGCAATCTTGTTACGAATGTCAACTGAATAAGGTGAAATTCAAACAACCAACTCAACAAATGACATTGCCGAAACATTCAGGGACACCATTCGAAGTTGTCCACCTAGACTTCGCCGAACTCCGTAAGAAGTCGGAAGGTGTGAAGAAAACGCAAGCGTTCCTTGTGTGCGTGGATGAGTGCACAAGGATGGTAGCAGCGAAGCCATGAAGAGAAGACGCCAACAGCGTGATCTCATTGCTCAACCGCAAAATGTTTGACAACGTCAAAGTTTTGGTATCGGATAATGGTCCAGCCTTCCGAAGCCATAAATTGCAGGAATGGGCAGAACGACGAGGAGTAACACTGAGATTCACTGCCCCGTACCATCCAGCAGCTAATGGATTGGTGGAACGAACTATTCGGGACCTGAAGCAATACATCAACATGTACCCAAGTTTCCCGGGAGGATGGAAGTGCTGCCTTGAAGCAGCAGTATCTCATCATAACCGATCGCACACAACTGGTCTAGGATGTACACCACTCTTTGTTGCTACTGGAAAACCAACTTATCTTCCCGCTGATGTATCCTTGGGAGTCGACAAGATGGTACAGCTTACAGAAAGAAGAAGGACAGAAGACAGCCAAGCTAAATACCGTGAAACAATGAAAAGAAACTTCGACAAGAAGCAAAACACAGCGTTACCAGCGCTGGAGGTAGGAGACTTGGTTCTCGTGAGAAAGGTACTATCGAATACTGGGTCTGTCTATAAAGGACCGTATCGTGTCGTGAAAACTGCAAGTCAGCAAGGCAACTTGAAAACTGTCTGGTATATCGGCGCTAACGAAAATTAAGAATCGGCTTCCATAGCAAATGTGTTTAATACCATCCCAGGAGGGATGAATAAAAAATGTGGGGGAGTGAAGCGTACCGAATGAGAAGAAGAAGTCCGAGAACATCAGGGGGAGCAGCGGGATTGAGGAAGAGAATAAAGAAGTTAGAGACATGACGCTTGTTTGATCGGTTTGATATGTGCGGGCTTATTACAATGGACTCTCTGCTTCAAGGTTTCAAATGACCCACTTGCCTTTGTTACCTCGACCATGTCCTTGTGTTTTCTTCTACATTTGACACGCACATTGAGCGCGTCGCAGCTATCCTTGACGTCTGCCGCAAGGCTGGGCTGCAATTGTGTTCCACTTCGGACGCCGACAGATTACCGTGCTAGGCCATCTCGTCGATGCTTCCGGCGTACAACCCGACCCGGAGAAGGTTCGAGCAGTAACGGCTTTTCCTGGACCTCAGTCTGTAAAAGGCGCCCGGAGTCTTGTGGGGCTTTGTTCTTATTTCAGACGGTTTGTGAAAGATTTTGCAGCAATCGCTCGACCGCTCACTGAACTTCTGAAGAAAGACGTGCCTTCGACGTGGGGTTCCTCTCAGGCTGCCGCGTTTTCACACCTTATCTAGATTCTCACCAATCCACCTGTCATGACCCAGCAGCACCTACAGAGGTCCGAACCGATGCCAGCGGTTATGGGATCGGCGCAGTCTTAGCGCAACGGCAACATGGACACGACCGTGTTATAGCCTACGCTGCCGGCTCCTGACAACTACAGAGCGCAACTATTCGATTACCGAGCGCGAATGTCTTGCTCTCGTCTGGGCTGTTTCAAAGTTCCGCCCATATTCATATGATAAGCCCTTCTCAGTAACCACAGACCATCATGCGCTTTCTTGGCTTTCGTCGCTCAAGGATCCTGCTGGCCGGCTCGGTCGTTGGGCCCTCCGACTACAAGAATATCTCTACACAGTGACTTACAAGTCGGGACGCCAACACCAGGACGCAGACTGCCTCTCTCGCTACCCAGTCGATGACCCGACCTCTACGTCTGATACTGACACCGACGCCTGCGTTCTCTCTGTTTTCCCACTGCTCCATGTCGCCGACGAGCAGCACCGTGACCCGTCCTTGCGTATCATCATTTACCGCCTGGAATCGTCACTTGCCGACACAGACGAGCGCTCGCCTGTGTCTCATGTGCTCTTTTGTGTCTGTATTTGCGCTTCAAACTATTTCCGATGTACAACCAACAGGCCGAAATGGCTACAATTCTTGTCGACAGTTCCTTCCGCTGATTCATGTTTCAAAATGCCGTACTCTACCGCCACAACGTACACCCCAACGGCCTTGAATTACTTCTTGTGATCTCTAAACACCTTCACTCGGCTGTTCTCCACGAACTTCACGACCTCCCCACTGCCGGCCACCTCGGTGTGTCACGCAACTACGACCGGATTCGCCGACGCTTCTTTTGGCCAGTGCTTGCTCGCTCCGTTCGAAGATACGTAGCAGCGTGTGAGAAATGCCAGTGACGCAAGACACCATCGCCGCTCCCTGCCGGGTGCCTTCAACCACTCGACATTCCCGCGGGGCCATGCTTTCGGGTTTGTTTAGACTTACTTGGCCCTTTTCCTCTATCTACCTCTGGGAACAGGTGAATCGCTGTGGCCACAGATTACGCCACGCGCTACGCCATCACAAGAGCGCTTCCTACAAGCTGCGGCACTGATGTCGCCGATTTTCTTCTACGCGACGTGATTTTATTGCATAGAGCTCCACAACAACTTCTCACAGACCGTGGCCGGACATTCCTATCAAAAGTTATCGCAGACATCATGCAGTCCTGTACAACGAGGTACATACCATCCCCAAACAAATGACCTCATGTAACGTCTCAATCGCACTCTCACAGACATGCTCGCAAATATCTCTTTTCAGACTACACTGACTGGGACCTCGCTCTAGCTTTTGTAACGTTTGCTTATAATTGCTCGCGCCACGACACAGCCGGTTGTCCGCCATTTTACCCACTGTTCGGCCGAGAACTAGCACTGCCTCTCGACACAACCCTCCCTGTTCACGTGAGTATGCACTTGACGCCATCAGCCGCGCTGCAAGGGGAATTGCCCGTGACCGTCTTCTGAACCAAGACGTGCACTTCCCGCCTGGTTCTTTGGCGCTTCTATGCTCTCCGTTGCGACGTGCACTTCCCGCCTGGTTCTTTGGCGCTTCTATGCTCTCCGTTGCGACGTGCACTTCCCGCCTGGTTCTTTGGCGCTTCTATGCTCTCCGTTCCGACGTGCACTTCCCGCCTGGTTCTTTGGCGCTTGTATGCTCTCCGTTGCGACGTGCACTTCCCGCCTGGTTCTTTGGCGCTTCTATGCTCTCCGTTGCGACGTGCACTTCCCGCCTGGTTCTTTGGTGCTTCTATGCTCTCCGTTGCGACGTGCACTTCCCGCGTGGTTCTTTAGCGCTTCTATGCTCTCCGTTGCGACGTGCACTTCCCGCCTGGTTCTTTGGTGCTTCTATGCTCTCCGTTGCGACGTGCACTTCCCGCCTGGTTCTTTGGCGCTTCTATGCTCTCCGTTGCGACGTGCACTTCCCGCCTGGTTCTTTGGCGCTTCTATGCTCTCCGTTGCGACGTGCACTTCCCGCCTGGTTCTTTGGCGCTTCTATGCTCTCTGTTGCGACGTGCACTTCCCGCCTGGTTCTTTGGCGCTTCTATGCTCTCAGTTGCGACGTGCACTTCCCGCCTGGTTCTTTGGCGCTTCTATGCTCTCCGTTGCGACGTGCACTTCCCGCCTGGTTCTTTGGCGCTTCTATGCTCTCTGTTGCGACGTGCACTTCCCGCCTGGTTCTTTGGCGCTTCTATGCTCTCCGTTGCGACGTGCACTTCCCGCCTGGTTCTTTGGCGCTTCTATGCTCTCCGTTGCGACGTGCACTTCCCGCCTGGTTCTTTGGTGCTTCTATGCTCTCCGTTGCGACGTGCACTTCCCGCCTGGTTCTTTGGCGCTTCTATGCTCTCCGTTGCGACGTGCACTTCCCGCCTGGTTCTTTGGCGCTTCTATGCTCTCCGTTGCGACGTGCACTTCCCGCCTGGTTCTTTGGCGCTTCTATGCTCTCCGTTGCGACGTGCACTTCCCGCCTGGTTCTTTGGCGCTTCTATGCTCTCCGTTGCGACGTGCACTTCCCGCCTGGTTCTTTGGCGCTTCTATGCTCTCCGTTGCGACGTGCACTTCCCGCCTGGTTCTTTGGCGCTTCTATGCTCTCCGTTGCGACGTGCACTTCCCGCCTGGTTCTTTGGCGCTTCTATGCTCTCCGTTGCGACGTGCACTTCCCGCCTGGTTCTTTGGTGCTTCTATGCTCTCCGTTGCGACGTGCACTTCCCGCCTGGTTCTTTGGTGCTTCTATGCTCTCTGTTGCGACGTGCACTTCCCGCCTGGTTCTTTGGCGCTTTCATGCTCTCCGTTGCGACGTGCACTTCCCCCATGGTTCTTTGGCGCTTCTATGCTCTCCGTTGCGACGTGCACTTCCCGCCTAGTTCTTTGGCGCTTCTATGCTCTCCTTTGCGACGTGCACTTCCCGCCTGGTTCTTTGGCGCTTCTATGCTCTCCGTTGCGACGTGCACTTCCCGCCTGGTTCTTTGGCGCTTCTATGCTCTCCGTTGCGACGTGCACTTCCCGCCTGGTTCTTTGGCGCTTCTATGCTCTCCGTTGCGACGTGCACTTCCCGCCTGGTTCTTTGGCGCTTCTATGCTCTCCGTTGCGACGTGCACTTCCCGCCTGGTTCTTTGGCGCTTCTATGCTCTCCGTTGCGACGTGCACTTCCCGCCTGGTTCTTTGGCGCTTCTATGCTCTCCGTTGCGACGTGCACTTCCCGCCTGGTTCTTTGGCGCTTCTATTCTCTCCGTTGCGACGTGCACTTCCCGCCTGGTTCTTTGGCGCTTCTATGCTCTCCGTTGCGACGCGCACTTCCCGCCTGGTTCTTTGGCGCTTCTATGCTCTCCGTTGCGACGTGCACTTCCCGCCTGGTTCTTTGGCGCTTCTATGCTCTCTGTTGCGACGTGCACTTCCCGCCTGGTTCTTTGGCGCTTCTATGCTCTCCGTTGCGACGTGCACTTCCCGCCTGGTTCTTTGGCGCTTCTATGCTCTCCGTTGCGACGTGCACTTCCCGCCTGGTTCTTTGGCGCTTCTATGCTCTCCGTTGCGACGTGCACTTCCCGCCTGGTTCTTTGGCGCTTCTATGCTCTCCGTTGCGTCAGGTCGGCCTGTCTGAAAAACTGCTTCCTCGCAATACAGGCCCATACCGAGTGATTCGTGCCGTGACTTCCGTCAACTACGAGACCGCCCCTGACGCCCCGTCTGCTTCCCAGTCCAGTGATATCGTGCACGTTACATGACTGAAGCAGTATCACCCTCCCAGCGATGACATTTAGACGCTCCGAGAGTGACGTCGCTTCTGCCGCCGGGGGATTATGCTCCACGCGTGTTGTATTTGGTTGTTTGAACGAGGCGCGCGGGCGCCATCACTCGAGAAAAGAGGAGAAAGAACGAACTGGGCTCGCGCTGTGAATCCAACCGGTCAGCGCTGCAACCGTTGTTATGAATATACTCTGTAAACAGTTGTTCGTCTAATTCACTCGTCCTTCGCGTAACAATATCACGCGAACTTTACAACTATATCGGTTCGAAACCAGCAAATCAGTGCATGGAGCTGATATGAAAAACGTAAAGACCATGAAATGAACAAGTTGAGGACAAATATTTTGGTGAATCTTTGGCATTCAAGAACCTTGTTTACATTTTTGTACATATGCAACGGCCAGGGAAAAACCTCAATGACGCTGTCCTTCGTTGCAATAGATTGCGCAGGAGCAGGTGTTACCGGTCCTGTATTGAATTACATCAAGATTATAGTCGCAACATTGAGCACATATAAAAAGCAGGAGTTCTGCAAAATATAGATTAGAAATGCGAAGATAAAATGGAATATACAAATGCGAAGATACAACTTGATAAAGGGCAAAAAAGTGTCGCTGGGAAACTAAGTTCCCTGCTTCTATACACAAAACCTCGCAACAAGATGTTTACGTAAACGTATAAGTCTCCAATAAATCTATGTATCTAAGCAAACGTCACTCTATATAATGCGTCATACAAGACAAATAAACATGTTGCGCAGTCACAAATAGTAAAATGCACGCATATAACGACAGACGATCCAGGCAAGAACAAAACTATAATCGCAGAAATCGTGATATATACTTGGGCCATGCTGCGGTCGCGACAGCACCATATGGGTAGAATAATAGAGGAAGATGCAGAAATCAGTACGAAAATGCGTATTTTAACTGCCTACATAGTGGCAACATTTATTCTGCCCCCAAAATTAAAGAAGAGTATTGCTTCGTTTCAAAAAAGCAGTAAAATCAGGTAGCTAAAAAGGAAAGACAAGGAAAAAGAAAAGCCACAGATGATGCGGCAGGTTGAACTACCCAATATCCGAGTGTGTTTGTTGGGAAACGCCGCTTGGGATGAATGAATGAAAAACTTTATTTCACGAGCTTTTCAGCGCATGCGCCGGATGGAAGTGGTTCCCACTTCATGGGAATCCATATGCTGCTCTCGCCGCCTGGCCCCTGGTTAAGAGCCAAAGCTGGTCTTCCAGGGCGGGGCTGGACAGCAAGATCTTCCATCGCTCTCTAAGGGGTTGGATGGGTAGGGGGATCATGTTGGGGTTAGGATTGGTGAGGAGTGGTGGGTGTTGTTGGCTAAATTTACATTCTGCAATCATGTGTTGCAGTGTACCTGGATCGTGACACACGGGGCATTCTTGCCTGTACTGGCTCGGGTACATGCGGTTTAGTAATCGGGGGTGGGGAAACGACTCTGTCTGGATCTGCCTATATGTAGTCTGCTGCTCCCTCGTTAACGTGAGGTGTGGCTCGGGGAAGCTCTGTCTCCCGTTTCTGTAATATGCCACTATGTCTTTGTACGTGACCAGTGGTTGGCTCTTTGCGTCCTCCTCTTCCCTCTCCGCGGCTGCGGCTCAGTGTGATAGCGCTCGGGCCTGCTGGTGGGCAAACTCATTGCCCTCGACTGCGGAGTGGGCCGGAACCCAGATAAATTCTATCTCCTCCCCTTTCGGGGGTTCCTTGCCTTTGAGCGCCCGAAGCACCAACCGGGACACCCAGCCCGACTGGAAGCTCCTATACGCTTGTTGCGAGTGTGTGACCACTCTGGTCCTGCCTTGTGTAGTGAGGGCCAGGGCAATTGCCAGCTCTTCTGCTTCGTCGACATCGTTTGTTTTTACCGTCGTGCACGTTAGCAGCTTTTCTGTGGTTGTCACCGTTACGGTCGCCCAGCTTTTTACTCTGTCTTGGGAGGCGTCTGTGAAGATTACCCCCTTCTGCCCAGCCAGCAGCCTGTTGTAAGCTTTTGCTCTGGCCTCCCGTCTGCCGCTGTGGTGTGCTGGGCTCATGTTCTTGGGGAGTGGTTTTACCTTGATTGCTTCTAGCCAGACGTCTGGTAGTTGTCCTCGCTCCGTCTGTCTCGTCTCCTCCCAGCCGATCTTCTTCAGGACTCTTCTGCCGGCCTTCGTTTGACTTAGGCGATGCTTCTGGCTGGAGAGGTGGCCCTCGATAAGTTCGTCTACCGTGTTATGCAGGCCCAACCTCATGAGTTTGTCCGTGGAGGCACTTATCGGGACTCCGATGGCTTGCTTGATTGCTTTTCGGATTATCACGTCAATCTGGTTCCTTTCGACCGTGCTCAGAAGGAGATGCGGTGCCACGTACGCAATTCGGGAAATCACGAAGGCCTGTACGAGTCTCAGGGTGTCGTTCTTTTTCATTCCTCTGCGTCTCCTCGCCACTCGGCGGAGCATGTGCAGTACTTGCTCCGTATTGTGCTTTAGCTTTCTCACAGACGATTCCGCCTTGTTGTTTGCTTGTATCACCAGTCCCAGGATCTTGACACTGGGGCCCGGCAAAATGTCTTCTCCGTCTAGCACCACTTTAATATCTTCCTTGAGTCTTTTCGGCGCCCGTTGTCGTACTACCACCAGTTCCGACTTCTGTGGCGAGCATCTTAGGCCGCATTCCTTGGCATATTTGTCCACCACTTCCGCCGCCGTCTGCAGCGTGTCTTGCATCCATCCGTGGGATCCAGCCTTCGTCGTCCAGAGCGAGACGTCGTCGGCCTAGAGCGCGTGCCACAAGCCTTCAATCGCTTCGAGCGCCTTGGGCAGGTGCAGGAGTGCCATGTTGAACAACAGGGGCGAAAGGACCGAGCCTTGAGGGGTCCCTCTACTGCCCAACTCGATAAGCGGGGATACTTCCTCCCCCACTCTGATTCTTGCTTTCCGATCTGTTAGGAAACCTCGAACGTAGTTATACGCCCGTTCTCCACAGCCAGTGCTCTGGAGGTTGGTCAGGGATGCTAACGTGGGAGACGTTGTCAAACGCTCCCTTGAGGTCAAGCGCCAATATGGCGCGTGGCGAATGCCTCGTGGCCTGTTTCATGACCTCCTCCTTGATCTGTATGAGCACGTCCTGCGTGCTCAGGTGCTTTCGGAAACCAAACATGGTGTCCGGCATTTGGTTGGTTCTGTCCAAGTGTCTCTGTAGTCTATTTAACACCATCCTTTCCATCACCTTGCCCACGCAGGACGTGAGGGAGATGGGTCTCAAGTTGTCGATGTGCGGGGTTTTTCCCGGTTTTGGAATGAACCTAACCTCTGCCTCCTTCCAGCTTCTTGGCAGTTTGCCGCTTTCCCAGGTCTCATTCATGTGCCTGAGGAGCTCTGCTCTCGCTTTGTCGCTCCAGTTGTTCAGTAGTCGGTACGTGATGGCGTCCGGCCCCGCAGCGCTTTTCTGGTTGCTCTCTGCTATGGCTGTTCTTAGTTCCGGGCCCGTAAAGGACTTGTCCAATTTCTCGTTGGGGAGGCCTCGGTACGCTTCTGGCCGATCCTTGCTCTTCTCCGTCTTGATGTATTTGTTTTTCAAGTCTTCTATTAATTTCTCCACGTCCCCCTCGTAATTGTTTAAGGTCCTAGCCATACTCCTGTTCGTCTCGCTCTTGCTTGTCATCGGGTCGATGAGGTGCCTGAGGAGCTGCCACGTTTTGCGGGTGGATAGGGTTCCTTGTAGGCCGTCGCACAGATCGAGCCAGCTTTCTTTACATAAATCCGCCGCAAACTCTGCCACCTTGTCGTTTATTTCCTGTATCCTCTTGCGTAACTTCTTGTGTCTCTGCCTTTTCCAGCGTTTGGTTAGGCTGCGTCTCGCTTCCCACAGGTGTGCCAGTCTGGCGTCTATACGGCGGTTTTGGTGAGTGGTCGCGATATTTTGCGTGTGTTTTTCTACGATGTCGAGCTGCTGTTTCTCCCAGGTCTCGTACGTTTGTCTTGCTGCCCATTCTTCCTCATCCTATTCCTCTTCTTGCTCCTTTCTCAGCTTATCCCAATTGGTAATCCTCGTCGTGCCCGTCTTCACCTTGAGGGTGGGACCTCTGATTGTGATTCTGATTACGTCGTGGTCCGACCCCAGATTCGTTCCCACGTTTTGCCACAAGGCATCCAGAGTCCCCATCAGGAGCGAGAGGTCCGGCGTGGTGTCTCTGGTCGTGCTCGTGCCCATGCGGGTGGGTGTGTCGGGCTCGTTGAGTAGGGTCAAGTTGTGCTGTTCTATCAAATGTGCTAGTTCTCTCCCTCTTTTCGAACAGAACCGGTATCCCCATGTCGTGTGAGGGGCGTTGAAATCCCCCAGTACGAGCAGCGGCCGGGAGCCTGCCTTGCTCACAGCGTCCTGCATTGTTCCCGCCATGTCTATTCCTTTATTGGTCGGCCTACAATACATGTTCAGTACAAACACGTTCTCCGTGTTTCCTATGCCTCGACTGTGGAGCTCCACGAGGGTGTGTTCGCATCCCCGCTGTGCCGTCAGGTGCTGAGTTGCCGCTATACAATTGCGTACCAATGCTGCCATCCCCTTCTCCGTCGGATCCACATACGTTACATAGCCAGGTAATATGGGTCGTTGGTTTACCTATTGTATTACTATCACGTCTGGTTTGTTCTCGAGTGAATCCACGTGTTGTTGCAGCTCACCCGCCTTGTTCCTGAAGCCACGGCAATTCCACTGGAGAATCACCGTGTCTTCTTTCCCCCTAATATTAGTTCGCTGCGCCATCTTCGGTCAGGTCCAGGCTGCTGCCTGCACTTCAGTACCTGGTTTGATGTACGGGGCGTTCTTCCTGTTTTTCTTTGCGAGCATGAGGTCGTTGACGTTGGCTTCTAGTTTGCTACCCTTCGCACTGGTCTTTGCGATCTCTGAGCAAACTTGCTCCACTTGCGCTGCTAGCTGCGCCATTTGGCATGTGAGTTGCGCCACCGCGTTGCTGACCTCTTCTAGGGGTCGGGCCCACTTTGGTTCTCCCTCCGCCTCTTGTAGACTCTGCGTGTCAGGCTGAGTGTCCCGCTTAGCTAGTTTGCGTTTCACGTTCGTTTCCTCCTGTCTGTTAGTTTCTGCAGCTTCGATTTTGGCTAGCAGTGACTTAGTCATCTCGTCTTGCTTATGTAATTGTTCCGTCAGTTTCGCTATCTGTTTGTTTTGGTGGTCTATTTGCGCGCTCTGTCTCTCTATCATCTTTTTCAGTTGTTCACATTCCTCGCACTGACTTTTTCTATCTGCTTGACCTAACTTGGGGAATTGACTCTTATCGGCGATGGAAGGTCTCCCTGCCCAACCCACCTGTTTGTCCGCGTTGTTCCTCGCCGGTGTCGGGGTCCTGCCTCTCGATCTCGATCTTTTCTTCCTTGTACTACTTTGGTCCCTTGTAGTGGATCTGGATGTGCTTCTCACCCCTCCTCCTGGCGTTGCCGACCGGCCTGCTCCACTGCTCAGGGTCTGGTCTCGCCTGGACAGGTGCGTTGACAGTGCCTGTTGCTCATGCTGCTTCTGCCGCTCTCGTTGCCGGATGAGGTAAGGCGTAATGAAGCGTTCCGGGCATCCTTTGGTACCTGCGACGTGACCTCCTCCGCAAAGCGTACATTTGGCCACGCAGGTGTGGCCTGGAGCTGGGTCTCGCGTGCCACACTCGTGGCAGGCTCGCGTTCCCGGCCGTGGGCAGGCTGTGCTGCGGTGTCCCACTTCGTAGCATACCCAGCATACGGGCACGGTCTTCTTATGCAAGGTGCATCGATATTCCGCTCCGTACAGCCAGAGGTAGTGCGGCACATCGGGTCCCGCGAACGTTAGAATGACTGTTGTCGAATCCTTTCCCATTCTTCTTACCGTGTAAATTTCGAATCCGTCCTCCATTATGTTTTCCTTGATCTCTTGGATAGTCAGTCGCGTTGGCACACCATGAATCACTCCCTTCACTGCGTCGTCGGGCGCCAGTCCATACATTTCCACTGAGTGTTCTGTTTCTCCGACCTTGATCTTGCTCACTTCGATTAATTTCATGGCCATGTCCTTGGTGGGAGTACTCACGGTTGCCGTGTTTTGGTTATGGTCGATCCTTAGCCGATGGTTAGCTTCTCGCCACGTCGTGTTTGTGGCCTGTAGCAAAGCCAGCGAGAGTTCGGACGGCGCGAGCTTGGCCACGTCGAGTCCACTTCGCGGCCGCATCACTAGTTTGTAGTCGTCCAGGGGAAGAGGCGTTGGCCTTGGTGCTGGCTTTCTCATCGTTAATATCGGCTGTCGCTCCAGGGGCGAAGACGGTGGCGGCTGGCCGGAGTTTGGGTTTAGCTTTTGTCGGCCTCATCGGCGTTGCGCCTTCGAGGCGGCCGTGATGCACTCACCTGCGGCCGTTGATTCCTGGCTCTCCTCGTTATTGTCTTGTTGCATATCGTTGCCTTCGTCATCCATGCCTTGGTTGCACTTTACTCCGCGCGCGGGAACCACGACGCTTGTGCCGGGCTGGACCTGCTCCTTGGCCGTGCTCTTCTCTGGGCCTACCAGACTGGCGTTAGGCTTAGTTCGCGCACACGGATGAGTGTCTTTAAATTCGCACAAGTCGCACTCACCGGCGTAATTTTAGTGTCCCCGGGCGCCTTTCACTTGGCTGAATCCGATGGTAATACTAAAATTGCACAAATAATAGCTTTATCGCGACTTTCGGTGTTCGTTGCGGAGCTCATGGAACGCACGTCTAGCTCAGCGCGTGATGCACGCGCGCCCCCGCCGCGTGGGCCAGGCTTTCAATGAGCAAGGTCGTTCAAAATGTTTTATTCTTGTCCTCGTAATTTTCGTATTCGCATGATAATTTTATCATGATGCTAACTGTTACAATAAACGTCGAAAATTTCTGCAGTTTTAAAAGCTAATGAACAGTCATACGTTTTCATAATTACTAGCTCATGGACATGAAGGAACAGAGATTTTTACATGTATTGATTTTTGCTGCTTCGCTATTTAAAGGACGAACTTGACTCGGCGGAGAAGTTTAGCGAAGCGGTCAATGACTTCGGACACGATGATGCCGACGTCTCTGTGGGCGTATAGAAGTGCCAGCCTAACCATGCGTTGCGTTTCTCAGACATTGTACAACGCAAGTAGTTTCTTTATAATGCCATGTAAAAAATATTATCTCTGCGCTGGCAGTGCTCACTGGAAGGGTGACTAGAATCTGCAGCAGTGTGTACACATTTACATATAACCTGCAGTCGCAATGAGAGAGGGCATTTATTCCCGTGCTAAAACCTAAAAACACTTCTTCGATGCCGTTGGCATCCTAGCTACCTTGCACAAACAGTAAGCTGTTCGATTTATTTTTTTAATAACAAAAACCCGCATTCGCTTCCAAGAGCATTGCACCGGGGGGGGGGGGGGGGGATATAGACATATTTATACATTTGTGGATGCAAACATTAAACACAGTGTCACACAAGCGAAACAAGGCTTTACAAGCAGGTAAACAACGGCAATAGATCGCTAGTATCTAGGTATGATACCCGTATAAAACAAAACAAGTACAGAAGTACAGTACAGAAAACAAAACAAGTACAAGATCAGGTAAAAGCAGCGCTATAGAGCTTGAACACACTTATAAAACTGAGAATTAGATGCGGTGCTTACAACGTTTTCAGGAAGCCTGTTCCATTCAGATGCCGTTCGTCGAAAAAATGAATACTTCAACAAATTGACTCTGGAAGTTGTCTCTCGAACTTTAAAAGCATGGTCGCGGCGATTCGAAATGTAATGTGGTGCGAGCATGTAGTTCGTTTTGTCTATGCCAGAGCGCCCATGGAAAATATCATGAAAGAACTTCAGCCTAAGATACCGTCTACGATCGCTCAAAGTCTGCAGTTGCAATCTGGTCTTCATAGCGGTGACGCTACTTGTGCGGCGATAGTCACCGACTATGTACCTGGCTGCTCGATTTTGTACACGCTCCAGCAAATATATCATGTTCTGTTGATAAGGATCCCAGAGTACACTCGCGTAGTCGAGAATAGGACGAACGTATGACGTGTACAGGACCTTTTTCACGCCTTCAGGGCACGAATGGAAAGTGCGAGCCAAAAATGCAAGGGTTGCGTTGGCTTTATTTGCGGTTTTTATAATGTGTTCATTCCATGACAGGGTATCCGTAAAGTATACACCAAGGTACTTGGCCTCCTTTACCTGCGGTAAACTGACATTGTGGATAACATAGGAGCTTGGCGAGTCTAGCTTTTTTCTCGAGAAACGAATGTAAACGATTCCAGCAATATCCGTCCTTTCGTCAGCAAGTATGGAGAAACAGCCTGCAGCGTTTTTGCTTATGCAAGAACGCTGCAATACGAGGCATTACTGGGGCAACTTTCCAAATAGTTCTTCAGATATGTATCTCCACAATCAGCTCGCATGTGAAGAAGTGCTCTGGCAATACCAGTATTTTCAGCGGGGGCTTTGCTTAAAGGGACGCTAAAGCAAAACAATCAATCAGCTTATACTGATAAATTATTCTTCGAAAACTGTGCTTTCGTTAATTACACTGCAATGCAATAGGACAATTATTAGAAGAGAAAATGAAGTTCAAAGTTAATTGTTTTGAATTTCGCGCGGAAACCCCTAACGTCAGCACTTCAGTGTGACGTCACGACTTTTAAAGTAATTTTTCGTATTTGGGCCACGTTGGCTCAGTAAAAGTTCGCGAAACTTGCCATATTCAGTCTAGGGCTCCTTTATAACACAATGTAGTCAATCTTTACCGCTAAAGGATTAACTGAGACCTAGAAGACACTTTAAAAATCCATGACGTCACGAGGAGCTGGTGCGGGAACTTCAAGGTGGCATCGCCACTCGCCTTCTGTGTTTTTCGTTTTTCTCTGGCTCACCAAGTGGCTTCTCGATGTAAGAGTGGTGTTTTTGATATTGTGGAAGCGTAATCTATTGATTCAGAACAAAAAATAATTTTCCCCTTTAGTGTCCCTTTAAATCCATAGGACCACTGTCCATATGGCCACGGAGAGCCAGACCTTGTTGCCCGC
Source organism: Dermacentor silvarum (assembly GCF_013339745.2). Classification (NCBI taxonomy): domain Eukaryota; kingdom Metazoa; phylum Arthropoda; class Arachnida; order Ixodida; family Ixodidae; genus Dermacentor; species Dermacentor silvarum. Next base: position 180,983,112 of record NC_051160.1, on the reverse strand, counting down.
AAAAAAGAACTGTCTCAATGATAAGCCGTTAACATTCTTCTGTTTCCTCTTATTTTACTTTGCCTGCCCTGGTGTCAGCTGGCAGCTGACAGTCTCGGTGATATTTAGTGTTTACGTGTGTGTGGAAGAAGTGTGAAATCGCCACCGCAATCACAGCACAGAGTCTCTGGATGCTGTACGTTACCTACGGGTCTCTCTTGAGAAATACATTCGCGTTTAATTAGGGTGCGCTTATTTATGTCCGGGGTTTCTGCAGCAGGCGCATGTCTCAACCTGTTGAGAATATTAGTTGCGGTATTTGTTGTTCTTTAGAGCGAAGCAGTTTACCTCCAGACCCCGTATGCATCCCCCGCATGCGTTCCAACGCCGCCCAGGCAGTACCCTGGGTGGGTTGCGTCCGTATCGGCGACAGGAATGTTGACGATACGATTGGACAGGATTGTGCACGTGGCCTGAGCTTCTGTGATTATAACAACACGCGCATTCGTGGCGAGAAGGGGATAGAGCTTGGCGACGGTGCCTTTGCACGTGGCCTATAGCTGCGCTTCTGTGGTCACGCGCGTCGCAGCAGCCGCTGCAACAGATCCATGGGAGGTGCGGTGACCGCGGCGGCGCTTGTGCCGCCGTAGTGTGGTGCCGTATGAAAAAAAAATGTTGATTTCATAATGTACGCAGACCAGTCTAAACAGCTTCGCTGGTAATCCGTCCCCATATGAACGTTGCGGCCCCACGAAGCTTTTGCGGTCTTAGGCAGACATTTTGGGGCTCAGATTTTCCTGCCTGATTTCTTTCTTGCCGTTTTGTAAATCTCCACTGTAATGCGTAAGCGTTTCTGCGCTTACCCAACGAGAAAAACCGTACGTCCCGTAAGACGTTCCAGATAGCGAGCGAATTCACCTTCGTGTTGCCTCTCGCTTCAACGCCAACACACGCCGCCATCCATCGCAGCTTGCCTTCAAGATAAGGGCCCGCGCGGTCGCTGGTCATGGTTCGACGTAAGAATCTATAGAGCGATACTGGCTATAATGATCATCAGCGTACCTGCCACCTGCAGTAATTCACCTTGTGTCCACAGCAGTTTGTGTCACCGCAGCGCTCTCATTTATCAAGTTTTATAACATTCATGATGCAACCGGCCTGCGTGGAGGTGAGCAAATGGCACAACTCTAACGCATGCTTAGGCGGAGTTTCCGCATGATTTTACTGACTCTGTTTCTCTCACTTTCCTTTTCATTATTCCCCGTTGTCTACTTACGCTATCAATTACCGTGCACCTGGTCGCCAACCTTCTTCACCTCTGTCCATGCTTTTGTGCTGAGAATGTTTGTGCACTTTAGCCCCCCCCCCCTTTTTTTTGTACGTTTCAGAGTCAAAACCTATTTACCTCTGCTCCTTTACGAGTTCGAGAGAGGTCTAAACTTTACCTCCCTGCACTGCCTTCTTCGTGGTTTTAGCGGGACCCTCTAAAGACAACCGGCCTACCTATCGTTAGCTAACTTCTAACAGCAACAAGATGTATAATTTTAAGTACAGAATAGCATTCGCGAATGTTAGTGCACTCATCACGACTTCTATTGAAATTCCTCACACCCGCTCATATTTACTCATGCGAATTAACATAAAGGGTGTTCATTGTTAAGTTTTATGAAATGTTCAAAAATCGCAATTAGCAGATGACATAATTCTAGTCTTTGAGCTGGATTATTCAGAGAAGTGGACGTTACTTGAGCGAGAAATCGAAACACATCTACATCTAATTAACAAAAATTCACTCATTCTTGTTTTAATTAAAGACTTTACTCCCCATATGACAATATATGAATTCTCACCGTTTAATATTCGGGGTGCGTCCACGTGGAATAAATTTCCAGAATTACACAAGTTTGGAGATATACGCCATCAAACCCGCCGTAAAATTGTACTGTCGTTCCACTTACTTTTTTAACAAGATGCTCGTTTATTCTTTGAAGCCCAAAATTAAATGGAACGCCCTTGTATTTCTTCCCATAATTTGGGAAACAATATATGGAAACTGGTGTCATCCTGGAAATTCACTTAAAGTGGATATGTCTTGCAAGCTCACCAGCTACAATTCGTAAAATTGCATTAAAGGGACACTAAAGGCAAATATTAAGTGAACGCTTAATGTTAAAATACGATCACAGACACCTCGAAACGGTTGTTTCTTGCCAAGAAAAGACTTATTTTATGAGCGTCTGAAGCGTACCTATAGCGCCATTCAAATCGCCCTCCTTCCCGCGCGAGGAGTGGTGTCGTCACGGTGACGTTGTGCCGCCGGTGAGAAAGTGCCGCCCGCAGACGGCGATATATATATGCGACTTTATTGCGGAAAACGCGTGGCCAGAAACAGAGCCAGGAAGAGGCGACGGGAAGGGAAGGTGATGATGCTTGTCGCAATGGAGCTTGTTGACGACCACGGCCGCTGGACGTCCCGTGAATGGGGTCGACTGAAGGTAGTTTTATCAGCTGTACAAACTTGGACATGCAGCATCACCAGCAACGCGCACAACTGTTGTCGACGCCGTCGGCGTTTTGCCCGCGTTCGCACCGAACGCGCGCGGCGTTGGTGACTGTTGCCGGTGCCAAGTCTTGCCACGACACATAAAAAAATAGTAGTAGTTTTTTTCGCAAAAAAATCAGTAGAAATGAGTAAATTTTTAATTTCAATTTTAGCACTCAGTTTATGAGCCCACGAATCTAGCGCTTATATTAGTACTCTGTTGCAGTATTGTAGCGTCTAAGAAATAGTACAAAAAATTGACTCCGAGATTCTTGGCGATACTTATGAAAAACCCAGTGATCCAGAGGGCCATTGTCAATGACGAATTTAAACACAATGAAGCCCTTCGATGGCCTATTCAAAGGCATCAGATGGTAGTTAGTACCTGAACGCTTTAGAGTATAGTATCTTCTAGGCAGGGGTAATTAGAGATCGCTGGGAGAGGCCTTCGTGCTGCAGTGGACATAAAAATAGGTTGATCATGATGATGATGATCCAAAAATAAGAAAACATGGGTCCCTTATAGCGTACTCAAATACACTAAAAACGTAAGTGGGGTCCTGTTCTCCTGTAGCACAGAGTAGGCGCTCAAAGCGCCGCATGAAAAGAGTCATTGGTTCTGGTTCGATAGTTTTGGTTTCATAGTTGTGGCGCTACCGTGGCGCTACCTCTGTGAGTGCACTACCGTACCGGTAGTGCACTCACAGAGGTAGCGCCACGTTGAGAGTCTGGAAACGCAAGAATGTATGTTAACCTCGGAGCCAACCGCGTTTTTTTTCGCTCGCTAGGTGGCATCACAATAATATAAACTCTGTACTGAAAAGGTAGATTTTACTTTCGTTTCAGTAGAAAAGCAAGAAAATCAGTAGATTCAAGCGCTTTATCACTGAATCAGCAGAAAATTTTAAGAATCAGTAGATCTACTGATAAATCAGCAGCCGTGGCATCACTGCCGGTGCCTCTGGGGCGCCTACCGTCGCGCCTCTAACCTAAGCTGCTTCGCAATATCGCGCGCGGAGCCGCAGGTGTTGCCATTCGTTGCGCATTCCGGAGAGGTGAGGAGCTTCGGAGAGGAGAGGAGGAATGGTGAGAGGAGAGGAGATGAGACAAGGAGAGGAGAGGGAGGAGGATGCGCATGCGCAGTAGGGGTGTGGACAACGCACGGCGGAGGGAGGGAGGGAGTGACATAGCCCCGAGCATAAGAGGCTTCGCATCTAAAAAAAGGGTGCGGCCTGCCGCCTGCATCGAAAATGGTGTGATCCGCCGCGGCGCCACACGCCGGGGGCTGTTGTCTGGCATCGGCATAGCAAATGCGTCAGGAACGCGCTTGGAACGCTGTCGCGCGTGCAAGCTGACGCGTTCCAGCCCCGTCAGCTGGCGCCGTCGCGCCCGACGCGGCAGGTCGCACCTTTCTTATTTTTTATCCAGCGCCCGTGCACTGATGACACATTGACTCGCGATAATAGATAAATAACTTTATTTAAGACCGAGGGAGGAGAGCCGGGTTTTACCCCGACCCCCCTGCGGGCCGCTCCCACGTTGGGGCAGGCAGGGAGTACCTGCCCGCGGCATCATGGGCCCCTTGGATTGCCCGAAGCTGACGGTGACGATCCGTTCTTTTGATGGCGGAATAAAAACCTTCCCTTGAGTGGATTTTAGCCTTGAGTTCCTTGGGTATGTGGGGGCAGTCCCACATAATGTGTTCAAATGTACACACACACACACCCACAGTCCGGGCAGTCAGGAGATATATCCATACATACCGAAACGGTAGCTGGACAGGGGTAAACCCCTGTCTGTAGAAGTCTGAGCATAATTTCTTGTCCCCTTGTGAGATGCGAATGGGGAGGAAGAAAGACCCCACGATACAAGCGATAATGCGAAGTGACTTCGTTGAATGTCGCTAGAATGTCCCGTGACCCTCGATCAGCCGCATCCCCATCCAGAGGCTTGGCCCCGGGCAGGGGGGAGCGGTCCAGCGACCCAGGGCCGTGAAGCCCCGCGCGGAAGGCAAGTCCTCGCGCCCGGGCGTGGGCCAATTCGTTGAAGTTGGTGATGCCGCCGATCGTGGAGCCCATATGGGCCGGAAACCAAATAATCTCGTGTGGAGTGACGGTCCTACCTCTGAGAATCCTAGCAACAAGCGGGGAGACCCTCCGATAAGCAAAGGCTCTAACCGCCGAACGTGAATCCGAATATATATGATAACGGGTGGAGTCCAAAAGCCCTAGTGCGATGGATACTTGCTCAGCTATTGCCGGGGAAGCTGCCTCGAGAGAGCATGCCGACATTAATGTACCTCGCTCAGAGACCGCAACGGCCACATAACGATTCCTATCTGTGCGCGCTGCGTCCGTGAAGGTCGACGATCCCGAGTTTAATTGTACTTGCTCCAAGATTTTCTTGGCTCTAGCGCTACGCCTTGCGATCTTAAATTGAGGGTGCATATTCCTAGGAATCGGTTTAACCACGAGCACCTGTCCAATGGCGCAGTCAAGAGAGGTCATCCGCTCCTTCTGTAGTATTGTAGGAATTTCGGCACGCGCCAAAATCTCCCGACCCGCCCGGTTGACCGACAGGCGAGAGATCTGCGCCGTACGTTGAGCCTCTATAATTTCATCCAGCGTGTTGTGAATTCCTAATACTAACAGCCCCTGATGTAATAGTTCAGCGGAAATCCGCTAGGTGGAGAAAAGTCCGGACCAGGACGAATTTTTCTTCAACTGCGAGGCTTTCTTTCGAGGAACCCGGTTGGGTTTCCATAGTAGCGAATTGCTACATTTGGGTGGAAGTCTCAGTTTTCCTTTAACTAACAGCCCCTCCGTGCTAGTTCGGATTGGAAGGCCGAGCGCCCTTGTGGCTCGCGACGCAGGGATCGATTTCAGCGAATTAAGCTCCGATGAGCGAGACACGCTGCTGAGGGCTCGCGCTGCCGGCGTCGTTGCGTACTACGACGGCAGCCTCGACATCGGCTCTTCCAATCGCGAAAGTAGCGAGGACACCAGCATTGCGACGTCGGGCGACGAAGCTGGTCACCGTCTGGACGTGCCGTCGCGCGTACCATTCGGGCATCCCGCGACATCACATGGACGTGGCATTCTGTGCTGCTTTGCAATTTCAAGTGCGAGTTTAGCGAGCCAGTAACACCAGCACAGCACTACGCGATATAGGAACTACTGAAACTCGAAAGCGCGCTGCGCAGAGTCGACCGAAAACGAAACCTTTACACCACCTATGTCGTTATCAAGGGTAACGCCGAAAAGGTCTATTTTCTAGGAATCTAATAGAAGTAGACAAGTAGCTTTTTCTTCCGTCTTATAATCCAACGAAATTATGTTTTTTAATCCGAGTGGTTGAGTACTAGTGCCATATATATATATATATATATATATATATATATATATTTTTAGGAGTACCTTCGTCATCAGGTACCTGAATATCCCGGGGAGTCTCTTATCGTGTCCTGCATTTACCTCAATTCCTCGATTACTAAAGTTGTGTTCGCGATTATATTGACGCCTTAGACGTTCTAGAGCATTGCTCTATCACTTTAACTTGACTTTTTATTTGCCTTCAGTGTCCCTTTAAGTGTGGGTGTGGAGTCCCATCCGCTGGCGAGGGCTTTCAGAAAAGCTACTCAGGAGGTACTTTGGTCTGTACAAAGTTGTACGACGCCTCAGTGACGTGAACTATGAGGTTATCCCTTCTTCCTCCAGGGCGAGGCAGCGTCCATCAGTAGTCGTGCACACCAATACCAGGAATCTGGGACATCGCCGAACAGCGCCTCTAGCGGCCGCCTCTGAAAACATGCGTGTTTTCTATGGGAGTGTGTCGTTTTTCCCAAATAACTAATCATAGAAGCCATCTTTCAAAATATTACCGTGGAAATAGGCTCTAGGAGCTTAGCCCGACATCTCATGCAAGCGGTACCATAACTTACGACAGAAAACCCGCTCCAAATTGCGGGCGAAGTTCGAAGTATGGGAGTCTATGGAAAGGCCAAATTTTGGAGGCTTTTTTGGCCAGTAAAAATCAATTTGCGATGAGCCTATTGCATCGATCGACGTATTACTGGAGATTTATCAACTTCAATGACTCAGCTTTAAGCTAGTTGCCGCAGCAGCTCTTGAAATGGCAAAAAAAGTCGTTCCAAATCGCTGTTTTCATAACAAGGTCGCAGAATTTATTGTGGTACGTATATAAACCTAGTTTTTGCCTCCAGCAGCTCGTCGAACCGATAGCCGAGCGTTCTGCGCGACCACAGATTAGGATCACTGATACCACGATTGTTAGTTCGCAGGGTCGAAGCCAGCGGCACCGCTATTTTTTTATGACTTTTTCGCTGCTTAGTTTGGCGGTTTCCCGCCAGATGGCATATTCCGAAATGCAGGTCATTTAGTTACGGTTCTTGTTTCGTTTCTTTCTACTGTACCAACGTCTTCCTAAAAAAATAGCTGGCTGGTTTCATGAACATGCGAACGTGATTCCAAACTTCTTTTGCACTTTAGGTGTAATGTAATTTAGACAATAAACTCAGGTTACGTGTTTTGAAAGTTCATTTCTTTCTTAAGGCAAACATTTATAAAGACATTACTAAGAAATATTTTTGCCTCTTCAGCTATGTCATGAAAAGGCGTGTTTGTGCGACTTTTGTTCAGCTTGAAACGTACCACAAAAATAAATAGCGTCCCGTGTGTGCAATTAAAAGACACAGAAGTAGAAAACTTGGCTACAGCCCCATACGTAGTATTCTTACAAAGGAATACAGAAGCTGTTTGACTGAGTATATTTGCATTATATAAAAGCAAAATTTTTGCGTACCAGATCTTCGGTGCAAATTAAGCCTGTCCGAATTATTTCACAAGATTTTTCACTTAGTACAAACCGATACCTCGAAATATAAACATTCTATCCTCAATATGCAGCGCAAGTGTCTTATCATTTGAACCATTCCCATATACCTTCACGAAATTCGAGAAATACTAAAGGTCTTCATACCCTTTTACCACGACGCCCGTAGATGAGTATTGGAAATTATGCGAAAAGACTCCGGGATGTGTTAAAGTAGTTTGTCGTGTAAACATAGAGAATGATTCAAATCACAGACCACACCCTTGTTGAGTTATGCCCACAAATTGTTGCAAGAAGACATTGTTTTCGGCTACAATCACGAAAGTTGCTATGTCATTCTGCTGTTCTGTCGTTAACTAACTCTATTGCTGAATCAGATAGCAGCACCATGATATAATTACTGGTACAATTCTTCAGTAATTCTCTGAGAATATTCTCCTACCCTAAATTTAACGTGTTTGAACAATTGAAGAAACATGAGAAAGGACCGTTAGGGTTTGCAGAAATGTTCCCCAATTAGACTCGTTAATGGCCCATATCGGTACGGCGTTATTGTCATGATCACGCCAGCGTCCACTGACACCATTTATCATTTTACTGCCTGTAAATAAAATACAAAAGTGTCGTTCCTTGTGCGCGAGTAGCACAATCGCAGCTGATCCTTTCATATGGGCCCACTAAGCCACACCTTCCCTTTTCTGCCATGGTGCCACAAGAAATGTCAATTTCACCCTTGAATTTCTCCCTTTCCGTTTCCTAGAAAGCATAGGGACGTACACAAGACGAACAGGCGAAGTTTTGAAGTAGTCCTGAGATTTCAGTAAAATTTCATGGGCAATGGTATTATCCTTCATTTGTTTACATATTTATTACACCTCATTGGTGATAATAATGACATACTACATAATAGTTCAGTTCTTCTACTTAATAAGGCATGTCTGAGATGGCTGTCCTGAAAATTAACCGGGTGGAAGCACTGCATGACGTTGGCTGGAAGGCCAAAGTCATGCACTGTATATATATATATATATATATATATATATACAGTGAAGTAGACGCGCGTGTGAAGCGGTTTATGACGCTTCGGCTTGGGTCCGGCCTTCATCAGATTCTGATGAAGGCTGGACCCCGGCAGAAACGTCAACAAACCGCTTCATACGCACGTCTACTTCACTGTGAATATTTACGCGGATCCAGAATCGCTTTTTTCAGGTATATATATATATATATATATATATATATATACGCACAATAGAGTGTCTCTGCTAAAAAGTTCTAAGTTTAATAATATGAGGACTGATTAGCCTTCCTTTGCGCTGTTGGAAAAAATACCATGTACGAAGTTCTATTGTGGTTTACATTGCAACGTTATCAGTGCTTCCAAAAGAAAGTGACTGTACCAGTCCATCTTTCTCGGGCGTTCATGTCACCTAGGTACCACCGCCTGACATGACCTTTATGTTTTAAAATCTGCCCCGATGACGTAAGTTACGTTGCGGAAAAAATAAACACCCTTTCTAAAGAAGGAACCATAACAGCTTCCCGACAAAGCGCAGTACGTTGGCGCAAGTCGTCATTTGTGATAACGATAAGATCGACAGCCCGTCGTGAAAAATGATTCGTCACTCCCCGGTTTTTATTTTTTGCTCAAGGACGCGACTAAAGCGTAGAAGGGTAATCCCTCCTTTCGCATGATGCTTGCGACCTTCCTGGTTCCGGACAAGCGCGTTCTTTGTCTATATTTCAGGCGCTTGGCATCGAAAGCATAGAGAAAGGAATTCAACAAGAGGGGACACTCCCATAGGGCCCAGCGGCCGAATTGACTGCAGCGTGCCAAGCGGTCGGTGTCGATCACTTGCATCACTTCCGGTTTCGGTTTTGGGCGCGCGTATTTTGAACGCAAGCTAGCACGCCGGCTGCGCCCCCCCCCCCCCCTTTTCCTTTTTTTTTTGCTCTTCCTGCAGAATCGGTTTATTATTAAATAAAAATGATTGCGAACGATCTCGTAAAGTCCCATCGAATCTGTGCCACGTGCAATTTCACAAAGTAGACGCAAGACCTTTTGTGCAATGAGGCAATATTTATTTTGCTCTATATAAAAGCTCGTTCCGCGCTTTTTCTGCGTTCATCCAACGTTGTGACACCAGCAGGTAACGCAGTAGTTCCTGTATGAAGCTCCACCGGACGGTACCAGCTGAAAAAAAAAGTAAATTACAAGCATGTTACATTTGCAAGCACGTAACAGCATGTTACAAGCATGAGTCATTTTGGTATTTAGACATAGGAATACTGCGAGGCGAAACGTGCGAAAGCGGTGAATGGGCGGCATTACAAACAAAAGCAATTCGCTTTTACATACATGGCGTAGAAAATACCCGACTCATTCCAAACATATATGAAAAAATCTGATTTCCAAGCGTTCCCCAATTTCCGGGCATTATTTCCTGCACTTAGGCAGCACAAATACACGAGCGACTTCGCGTTTCCAAAACTTGGCCTCGGGCGACGCGACGGTACGCGACATACACAGAGACGGACGCAACAGGCACTCAAGACAAATGCGTGGGTGCAATGCCTTTTTTCAGTCCTTTAGAAGACGTAATTTTCGAATTACAAGTTTCTGATATGTTCGTCGTTCGCGCGTTCTGCCGGCGCCAGCAGCACACCCCATGTTATCACTCTTGGCAATCGCCCATCGCGCTTTCAACAGGCGTGAGTATCGAAATAAAGCATATGTTGTTGTGGAGCCACAAAAAACGTCACAGACTTGTCCCTCTAAGATTCATTACACGCCAAACTAACTTTATCACCACGGCCGAGCTGCTTATCGCTAACTGCGTCACAGCGCGCTGTGCGGCCAGCGTGCCTCAAAAGTACCCCAGAAAGTAACGAAATTACTTTTCAGTAATGTCTGGCGTCAGAGAAAGCGGCACCAACTTCTCCTAGCAAGATGCACTAGACTACACACCACGGCTGAGTTCTCGCTAACTGCGACATGGCGCCCTGTGCGGGCAGTGTGGCTCGAAAACCGAAATAAGTTACAATAGTCCCCTAGGAGGCGTCGGAAACATGTCTCAGCACGATTCATTTACAAATTAACTGCGCCAGGATAGCCGAGCTGTTTTTCGCTAACTGCGTCTTAAGTCTTGGTCCCGTGCCGTAAGCCTAATTGCGTCGTAGACTGTGAAACAAGATTTCTCACCTTGCCGTAGTCCAATAGTGCAGTGGTGTCTTGTCCGAGTGCAGAAGGAACGCAAGAATACGCCGGGAGCCCAATAAACCAGGTTACATTTAAAAAAGAAAAAAAGAATGAGACAGACGGGTCGCCGCACGCGAGCGCTCAAGCGCGCGCGCAGCCATCCTCGCTGGCTTCGGGGGAGTGTCTGGCGGATGACGCATGTATCTGGCGCGTCATTGACCTGTGGCTAGGTAAGACAAGGAAAATAAGTCGCAAAGCTTAAGTTAATTTATACGCAAAACGTTTTAGTTTTCGCGGCAAAGAATTAAAAAATAAATGAATGTCTGTTAACTTAAGTTAACTTTCTTTTTTTTTCGATGCTCGCGGCAGCTAACGTTCGGTGTCAAAAGTATGGCGTGACGTATGGTGACGTGTTTCCTGTTGCCAGTTTTTGCCGAGTGTACCCTCTTGTTGAATTTCTGTATGTCGAAAGGCTTAAACCTTTAAACAGCGAAAGGCTGTCACGGCGCGTACACACTAGCGGCAAAACTAAAGTCCCTATACAAGAAAAGTACCGCCATCCTTTGACAAATGCCGCTTCGCCTGTGTTATCCTGTATTTCCTATTGGACGATGATAGCGCGCGCTTTTCACTTCTTTATATTTTCTTTTTTTTTCCCCCTCAGAGCCATGTTGAAAGTCCTCTGCGCAGCCGCAGTCGCCGGCGGCGGCGGCGGCGCGCGCCCGGCCTGAAAGCTTCAACGTGGACTTTCTAGGTGCGCCACCGTCGACTTGGCTTTCGCAAGCAAAAAGTAAGAAAAAGCAAGCGCTTTAGGAGAGGAGGCGGCGGAGGAAAGAGTAGATGGCGGTACTTTTCTTATATAGGGACTTTAGGCAAAACGCGAGCGGCGCTCCGCCGGCGGCAAAACGCAGCAGCGGCAGGGCGGCCACACCAACCGGCGGCGCGCCGCTGCGGCAATCACGTGACAGACTATAGACTCCTCTCCCCTTCTCGAACTATCCGGGAGCTGACGCGTGCAGATGATAGTGCGAAACTAGAAACAAGCGGTCGGGCGGGTCTGCATGGCACCAGTTTCCCGCGCGCACGTCACGGAAGCGGGCCGCTCTCATTGGTCTCCTTCATCCGCGGCACGCGGCAAACCGCAAGAAATCGGTCCAGGAGCGATCCATGCCGCGGCAAGAAAAACCCGTTTCGCGGCTGCTTTCGCGGCGCGCGTCTTGCCGCTAGTGTGTACGTACGTGCCATCACCAAGGTCGATCCACATAGGTCGCGAAGCTTCGGGCGAAAAGCGGTTCAGAACCAATTGTCACCGACATCAGCAAGGGTGGTTATGGGAGCAGCGATTGAAGCGCGACTATGTTTGGATGGAATAAACACTGGGAAAGAAAAAAAGCGTTTTTAAATTAAAGCGAGACGCAGTTAGATTCATTCAACGAAAATAAAATTCCTAATTCATTTTATATATGCATGGCGAGAAAAGATACAACTGCATTTTACTAGATCATTATCAATATATACCTTTTAAAAACGATAGTCTTTCTTGGGGAACTTAAACGCTGAAAATTTGGTCTGTCTGTCTACTTGTCTGTCTGTCACCCGATCCCGCCACTCGGCCTAAGTTAGACCACTTGCTTACCGCCCACACTACTTAAACTGGTACGGCTGTTCATACTTGTGAACGTTATCGATCACAAAGTAAATATTACGCATATCTGAGGCAAAACATCACTAGGTAAGTATTAGGAGGTGTGTTCCTTTAATAGAAAATACATAGATACGTAACTCTAAAGACCCTAGTTTCTTAAGCTGCGCTGAAAATGCCATGCTATGCGCGCCGACGAACGACGTTCCCCGATTGCGCGCCGACGAGCGCCCTCTGCCATGGAGGAAGGAAACCCTCTGCACAAGCTCATGTTTCCCGATGTATTGCCAGATGGCGTCTATGTCTCACGCAGCGTAAAGCCCCTATATTTATAAATGTAGCGCCATTCTTAGATCTTGCCGCCACCGCGCTCACCCCGGCCACGGTGGAAGAATATTTAGGTGTTGACACTGCGCGCGAGCAAGCGTCCAGATTATGTTCGGCCGCGCGCGGGCGCACCGAGTAGCTCTGCTGCGAGCAGATAGAGGGCGCCGCGGCCAGCGGTCCCAGCTTAGCGGCGCCGGCGGCTTGGCATTCCTCAGCCTCCGGTAAATTTTCGTTCATAGAGGAGTGAGTAAATCTCAAAGCGCGAAAAAAAATCGTTATTTCACATTAAAGTGATAAGTGAACCAGGCTTCGGTAACATGAAGGATCCTTGTGCAGGGCGTGGATGACGTGAACACGGATCAATCGGGCAGCACTCAAAGTCCACTGAAGTTACGTAACCTCGCGCGTGCAATTTATTTCGTCCGGTCTAGCCGTTCATCCAAGCATAAAAAAATGAAAGTGTTAGCCCACGTGCTACCCCTCGATCAGAAGAAAATAGTGACTGCACCAGAAAATGTATTTCATGCTTATCGCTGCTTCCATTCACACTCAGAAAACCGTTCAATCATCGTTGCGCGAATTCAATGTGGCCGCGATATAAATTAAGAAATGAAACGGCGCAAACTTCCGATATGCAATGCACTAGAGCAAAGTGGCTGTTCATGGCTAGAACTTAAGATGAGAATGCACATCAGCTATATGTAAAAACTCTTTCAAATGGGAATTTATTAGGCGGGACGAAGGCAGGCGTCTATCTCGAATTAGAGCATCACTACCACAGTTTACTGACGAAAACCTGAGCAAATGCCTTTTTTATTCCAATTCCACTTAACATAGACAGTGTATATTATTCATTGGGCTTTCGTCCATTGAGGACTGAGTAGCTCTTGCAAGACCTTAAAGAAGAGGTGACTTTCTTTTTTCTTAAATTGCATATGAGAATGCGCCAATGTAAGCGTGTTTGACAATGCATGCTACAGCCTGTCCACAAATACACTTACACCCACCACACAATAATCCCATAGACCTTTTTTTTTTGCGTAGACACAACACGAAAAAAACTTGTGCATGAAGCAGCTCGATAATTTTAATAGGTGATAACCATCCCAGAATCTTGCGGTCTCGTGCACTTCCACAATGGAAAAATGTATAAAAACATGCAAGCGTGTAATATACACCGCACGCGCATTGTAAAAAAAATTCAGTAGCCAGGATGGAACAAATTTGAAAATCAGGCACACATCTGCACAGAAAACAGCAGTATTTTACAGGGTACACAAATATTTCAAAGTATGCAAATGTCACGTAGCTGGACAGAACCATAGTAATGTTGTTGCCGTCCCTTGGAGATACTCGGTTATTTTTTTACATTCCGCCTAATTAGATAATTAGTCGTATTTATTGATCAACTTCTCAAATATTATAATTAGATTAAAAGTGCCAATGAGAAAATTGTAGAGCAACATGAAAGACTCCCGATACAGCTTTGTATTGCTCAATACGCGCTTCGTAGAAGTGTTTTTCCGAGCATGAAAGAAGCTCACTAATACACGAAAAGTGCCTCGAGTGGCCAGTCGCGCGGCAATATTGCTGTATTCGCGGGTTTCGTTCACGCTCGGAAAACACTTTTATGTATCACGTATTGAGCAACAGAAAGTTATATTGGGAGTTTTCCGCGCTGCTGTGCAATTCTCTTGTTCATACTTTTAATGCAATTATAGCATTAAAAGAGTTGATTAATCAATTATGAAAATAATTATGTAGTTAAGCGGAATAAAAAAATAATCTGAGTATCTCCAAGCGACGGCAGACAACATTTCCTTGGTTCTGTCCAGCTACGTGACATTTACATATTTTCCAATCTTGGTGCATGATAGTAAACCACCCAGTATATATCTTTTAGATGCAGCAAAATTTGCACAAACTACTGTGGCACACAGGAGGTTCTCTCTTCCGCAGCGGCTTTCGAGGTTTATTTGACCGTCTGAGGTTCTTTGGACAGTTTGGAAATAAGGTGGGAATCCTTTTATTGAGCGCTCTGCGTAGTATTGCCACGGGTCTAGCACGGCGATGACGATAGCATAAGACACATCGGCGCTTATGAAAAACATAGCAAGAAGAAGAAGAAGCAGTGACTAGCGCGCGCTATTTTAAAACCGTCCGTTCTTGTTACTGCCTCTGCCGACAAGTGCGTTTCGTTTGTCCCTCGAGCTTTCGACGTCGTGACAATATGCCATCGATATCGTATCCTCTGAAAAATGGCTGGTGCAGACATGGTCGGTAGGCGTTAGAGTTCGGTCTGCCCTCAGATTTGCACGGCGCCACTGCTCTAGACGACCGCTGTCGGACGGCGCTTTGAATAAAGGCACACGCTCCGCACAAGTCAGGTATCCAGAATTGCAGTTCGGAACGAAGCACTTTTTAGCCATTTCAAACGCCCCTCAGAAGGCCGCTGCCACCTTCGTCAAGGGCCCGTGGCGACAATACCCAAGCACAAGCTCATGAAACGAACGCGAACAAAAATCGTGCTTCAAAACAGCGCAACTGCACATGCAAGCAGGCAGACGAAGCAGCGGCCGCACGCGCCTTGCCGCCGAGGCTGGGACCGCATACCGCAGCGCCCTCTACGACGGCGCCGAACCAGCTGCAACCAAGCCGAACCACGGCCGGGCTCGACTGGAGCGCGCGCTCGCTTCTTACGGCCTTCTCACCCGTCGGGGAAACAATGGGAGAGTTTCTCAGCACGTTGCGCCACCCGTCGGCGGTAGGGGCGCTGCGACCCTGACCCTGCTCTGCGTACATGCGCTTGCCTTCGCGCTCGCACGATCGTTTTCCCGCGCATTTTATTCGGTGCTCTGTCAGTGTCGTTCAGTATGAAGTAATTTGTGGGCTCCGCGCCCAGAAGGACACTAATAAAGTTCTTCATCCATCCATCCATCCATCCTGAAGACGGTCGTACAATGCCTTTAGTACGCGCGGCCACAGCCAAGACTTGGCGCCGTTCATTGCAGATCGGTATATAACTGCTGTGTGATGGTGTATTGCTGTCTTCCGTATTGCAAGTCGCGTTCCGGGAAAACACCCGGTGTTTCTTTTCACCAGTTCTCAAGCAATGAGTTTCAAGCCGGAGTTTCTAGCGCTTTTGGACAAGATATTTGGACAAGATAGCATCAACTAATAAAGGGGAATTATAAGATGGACATAACAAAGATCATAGCCTTCGCCTCCGGATGCGCTACTCGGCAAATACATAACTTCACTATAACTCCTTTTTCCTCACGCAGCAACTCTTTTAAGTATTCTTTTTTTACGCGCACAGTAGTGGACTGGAACCAGCTAAAAAAATGACGTCGTCTCTGCGCCAACATTAACTTCTTTTTTATCATGTTTACAGTGACATTATTTTGTTTGTGCCATGTTTGCAGTGACAGTGTTTTACTTCTTTAGAGTAACGTTGCGTGTGCCCAACCTGTACGCTTTGTATTTATTCAAATAACAGTTTTCTTTATTACCGTGTGCATTTTCTGTACATAACAATGTATTCGTTATGCTTGTACCACCCTGCTAAAATCACCGCATGGTGATTGCAGTATTGATAAAATAAAAATAAATAAATAATAGCGTTTTTTTTTTCGATAAAGCCTCCGAACACCTGCCACGCAGGAATGAACTAGAAGTACTCGAAAGAGCAGTGCAGCCCTATTTACAACGCGCTCCCATCTTGAGCTGCCCTGAAGGTGTTGACGACAGTCATGCGATACGATCCGCAAATCTAATTACCGAGAAGTTTCTGAGAATACTCCTTGTAAATCAGTCAAACCAACTGACTGAAGAAAACAACAAGCCTTCGGCCTATATGTACACAAGCCGCCAAGGAAACCCTTCATATTGTAATTGTGAATAAGACACATTTGTGAGCTACTGTGCCCGCAAGAGCTTTCGCCTGAAAGTATGGCAACCATTGTAAGTGCCATACGAGCAATACATATTCATTTTCTTTCCTCAAAATGCATTTGATGGCGGAGAGCTGTTCTCCCGGCGCATGCATCCCCAGTGAATTTAAAGAAGCTTGATGTATTAATACAGTTACACTGCATCCATTTATAAGAAGCCTAGATGAACCATTTACGAGTCCTCTACAATTAGGCGACTTGTTCTTGAATGCACGGTGAGGTAAGAAGCGCGCTCGACCCAATCTTCCAGCGTTGCGCGCCTGCACAGATCGGCTGGGAGCAGCTGAGCAAGAGGGTGGGGTCGCAGCGCCCCCCTCCAAGCAGCGGCGATAGGCATGAACTAGCCCCGATGCGAAGGCCGTAAGAAGCGAGCGCGCGCGCCAGTCGAGCCCGGCCGTGGCCGAACATAATATGGACGCGAGCGAGCGGCGCTTTCGCGCGCGTTGGGGGGAGAGTGTCAGCACCTCTCCTTATTCTTACACCGTGCCCCGGCGCTTCCTCCTCGCCCTCTCTTAGCCGCCTCCTGTCGCCCCAGCCTCCTCCGCTCCCCCATTGGCCAATCCCTGTCACGTGGAAGTTCGCGTCGCGCTTTTGTATATTTTTTTCTTTCCAGCGTGCTCCGACTGCCATTCTCGGGCCTGTGCGACGAAAGTGCTGTACGCACAAACGGATCAAACGTGTCAGGGACAAGAACTTCGTTGAGATGGCATGCTGCTGCGCCTTAAGTTGCCGCAACCGACAAGGCGAGGGCAAAAGGCTTCTTTTGTTTACCATCCGGCGTGCGCAAACGCTTGCTGCTCACTTGATATTTGCGCCGTCTCGCATCGTCGCGTTGCTACTTCCAAAACGGCATTCTTAAGACCAGTTACTGACTGACGAAGCAAAATCGCGTCTCAAAAACGTCTCCGCAGGGCGCGATCGAAGTTTTCCTCGGATTTCCTCTGGTAGCGCGTTAGCTGTCGTCTGCCACGGCAGGCGCGACGCAGGCGGCGCCACTGTCGATATCGCGCCTCGATCGCGCTGGTCGCGCCGAGCGCGATAGTGGAACGGAGGAGGAGGGAAGTGGATGGCGCTACTTTTTATATATAGGGGCTTAAACGCAGCGCCTCCTCAATTTTATCAATGCCAGCCAGATGCGGCCGATTCAACATAAAGGAAGCGCTGTCTGAGGCAGGGCAAAACCTAAATGGCCGCTTGATGAAATAATGCGGTAAAATGAAATCTGTTCAAACAAACCTTCATGCCAGGACGGAAATGGTACGAGAACAGCATCACGGGTGGCCGCGGATCAGACCAGCACTCATGTAGTACGGCCGGCAGAAGACTATCGTCTTTCGACGACATTTGCAGCGAAGCACAAAGATACGCGGCAAATTTTTTTCAGGGCCCACCGTGAGAGCGCCCATCGATAGCGGCGGGTGTTGACGCCGCTATCGCTTGCAATGCCATGCAACTCTTGGAGTGCGTGGAAAGGGGCACTCGTAAAGTTCACCTGTTACAATACGCCCCCGTCACATGTGTTGTGTTGCATGTCGACGTTTGTCTGAATTAGCTGACGCGGGTAGTTTTATTGTTTCTTAACCTGTGCAGTCAAAAGTAGTGAGTTACGACCGTAAGATACTTGTTTACTTTAGTTGTTGTCGTGCAACAGCGCTGGCCGACGGGCTTGGCGTCCGACGAAAGGACGAGCACTCTACGCAATCTACGCCCAAAGTGTTCGTCGGCTTCCAAAGAAAGTATGTTCTGTGCAGCGATGCGATTTCGACACCCGTACGGCTGATCTTTTCCGGCATCGCTTCTCGCGCTGAAAACTCGGAACGCCCATGAAGTCGAACGGCGGGGCATTTGAATATACAGCTCTAATGGCAGGCCTCCGACAACAAATTTCGCGCCTATGAGAACAAAATGGCGTCACTTCTGTTTTTGACGGATATGCCGTCAAATTATTTTTCTTCCGCCGGAAGTGTTCCCTCCTCACACAGATGGCGCTAAGCCCCATGAACCGCCGGTAAGCAACCATGTTTTGAACGTATGGGCTTCTATGGAAGCTTCGCTACCTTGCCATCACAGTCACTTCGGTAGCTCCACGGAAAGCGCGGACAATCAGTCCACTTTCACCACATGCGCGCTCAACCAAGACATATTTGCGAGAAAGGGGCTCCTATATTACCCACAGCGAGAAATGTATCCACAAATTACACCTCATTATCCCGATGTGTTTATGAGCCGCACTCTGCGGCCTGTATTGCGTATTATGACAAAAAATATAGTTTGTGCAGTGTCAGTAGCCTAAACATAAAACAGGAAATTTAAGTCATCCCATCAACTATCATATATCACAAATTGAAAGAAATAAAACTGAAACTGTACATACACGCTTTGCAATCTTTGATGCATGTGATTCATTTCAATTTCCTATCTGTTCCAGGATAGAAATATGCTGTTCAGTTGGTAAACACAGATTATTTTGCAAAATTTGATAAGAAGTTTTGCCTCCAACATATGTTTCTATTGGTCATGCACATTTCCCTCTATCACATATATGGTTGAAACATCACAAAGTCGAATAGTGAATCATTTAAAAGTTAAACTGGCTTCTCTACACAAGACGAATGCCGTAGGAATTTGAGAATGTAATAATACACAATGATTTGGTTGCATAAACTTCCTGGCCATAGGGGTGTAATGTAATGTAATGTATTAAATGGCTTTGTATTTTCGCAGCAATTTCATCCACTGCATTTATAAAGCAATGTATGTTTTTTTTATTTTAGCGGGTGAGTCCAAAAACACATAGCAACTTATTTACCAAAGCAATACAAGTTTCAAGAGCTCGTTAATTAGGTTGTCATTTGAGCAAATAAGATGAGAGGCTTTCATGCACAGACAAAATAAGCGCCTAAGAGAATAACTAAGAATAACTGAGTTTAGCTATGTAGTGTTAAACTATGTAGCTTTAAATAATGCACACATTTTATACATTGCAGGATAGGGGTCATTGGAGATCGCTGGGCGAGGCCTTCGTCCTTCCATGGACATAAATATAGTCTGATTATGATGATGAAACATTGCCGGAGGTGACCACCCCTCATCCAAGAAATATCTTTTACAGTTTAATAATTTATTTATTTGCGCGTCAGCACTCGAAGGCATTACGGAAGGAAGTGGGTTGAGCAGGCTAAACAAATAATGCAATTATTAAAAAGTAACTTCCTAATCATATAGTTTTAGCTGGTGGTACGTGGAAAAAAAACTTCAGTGCACACGATGAAGGCAGCTTTACAATTATACCATATTACCTGACCTTACAAAGAATTTAAAAGGAACATAGTAAGTAATTAACAAATTCAGATTACACAACGCACGCTAGTTGATGTTGCATGAAACTTGCGTTTATTAGTACTCTTTAGGATTTCTTTGGTGAGGCGATACTATTCAAGGGCTGTGCGAGTCCAGAAAGAGCTGAAGGAAGTTAATGTGACTAAATCGGGTACGTATTTTGTACAGCTGATCAATACGATGCCATATATGTGGTGACGGAGATACAGTCGTACGCGCATATAACAAGCCAACGAATTATTCTGGGTATCGAACAGCTTTAAAATCTCCTTGAAAATTCCATACAAATGTGTCGGGCTGGTGCACGCGTATAAAGAACGCTCGTTCACCAGCACATTCGATATATCGAGCGCGGCGCCACGCAGAAGATCTCATAGTGCACTTCTTTGTACACTTTGAGGTGTTCTGGCACCTGGAGGTGGAGAAGAGATACATCAGTCAGCTGAGCCCCGTCAGGCTGTTCGGCTAGCCCTCATGCTACCTCGGACGTCAACATTCCTTCTATCCGATTTTCGAGCCGTCGTCGTGTGGGTTGAGTGCCTATTCACGAGTTTATTTCCCGCAAGCGATGGCCGCTACAAGTGTAAAGAAAAGAATCAGCTTGGACTTTTCAATAAAGTTGAAAGTGAACCAGCAAATTTTTTTGCCTGTAAATAAAGTTTGCTTGCTTTTTCCCCCCGAGTTGCCTGCAGTAAATTAGCGGCTCTCGGATGCACTAATCGGTAAGCCACCGTTTACCTGAGGGGCCTATTATTTTATATATCCAATTACCTACATAACGAACTTTTTGTGATCCCCTTCAGATTCGATATATCCGGGTTCGACTGTATCAGTTTACGGGTGACAGACAGACAGACATACAGACAGACAGAGAACTTTATTGAGGTCCTCAGGAGTCAGCTATTGGAGCCCCTGAGAGGCCCCTGGCTAGCTGTTGGCTAATCCCATGTTGGAGCCGGGAGGCCATGCCTCTCTGCTCTCTCACGGGCTCAATTCAAGTTTAGTTTTATTTGGGGTTAGAGTAGCTATTCGATCATACGTTTAACATATAAAACGAGTGGAGTAATTTTGAGTTCTAATGAGGTAATACATACTGACACGTATACATGTTTATCTTTCACCGGTGGCCGCTTTCCACCGGCTAACAAGTGTTAAACGTTATCGCTCGGCGCAGGACGCGCCTGCATCGGAAGCTTCTCGAACGTTATCGATGCTTCTATCCTTCGTCTGTGGTCACCGACGCTCATGTAATCTGATTGTATGTGCGACGCGAATTGTCTAGAACTTTCTGGAAGACACGCGGGCATCAGGGATTAATCTGGAACCTTCGATGACTCAGGTATAAAAGCCGACGCGTTTCGCCGCTGATCAGATTTTCGACGATCACCGACTGTGTTCGCCGCTATCGTTGTGCTTTGAGTGTACCTTGCATTTGTGGGCACAGGTTCGCCCAATAAACAACCAGTTTCGTCGTGCACAGTTTTACGACTGTTTTCTTCAGCGTCACTACTACGTGACATCTGGTGGAGGTGCTAGTGCGTTCATGCAGCGAACGCCCCCGCCAAGCCGCGATCCAAGCCCGAAACCGGCGGACAACGCCAACGTCGCCAAGGACCAGCGAGCTAGCCGTAGGCAGCAAGGACTTCTGCCAGAGTACGGACTTCTTCCCGAGAAGACCACAGCGATCAAGGCCAAGTCAACGACCCCAATGTCAGCCCCAGCGTCCCCCATCCTGCTGCAACAACCTCGGGAGCCACCGACCTTCCGTGGATCATCGGCGGAAGACCCTGAAACTTGGCTGGAGACATACGAGCGGACCGCGACGTTCAACAAATGGAGCGACGAGGACAAGCTGCGCCATGTCTATTTTTCGTTGGATGACGCTGCTCGGACCTGGTTTGAGAACAGAGAGACCACCCTGGTTACGTGGGACCTTTTTCGTGAGAGCTTCGTGAGGACCTTCACGAGTGTCGTACGAAAGG